>NC_135334.1:35011460-35325214 GCF_023851605.1 Tamandua tetradactyla
CTTCCCTGGGTTTTCCAGTGCTTTCCCCCTCAATTCTTTATGCCTTCCTTATATTAGGCCCGTCATATATAGTTTTTGATTGAATAAGTGCTTTCCTACGTGTCTTCAAACTCGTGCTCATTTGGGGATATCTGTTTTAGCAGTCCCAAGTGTAC
Organism: Tamandua tetradactyla; assembly: GCF_023851605.1. Classification (NCBI taxonomy): domain Eukaryota; kingdom Metazoa; phylum Chordata; class Mammalia; order Pilosa; family Myrmecophagidae; genus Tamandua; species Tamandua tetradactyla. The sequence goes on from NC_135334.1 coordinate 35,011,616, forward strand.
ACCAGACTCCTTGGTTCTAGGCACTCCTTCCAGAGCCCGCTGGCGTGGTTCCTGCCGAGACATGTCAGCCACCCTTGACTTTCACCGTCTGCAGGAATGCCAGACCTCTGTTCCAGGCTTTCCCTAAGTGAGCTCAGTGTTAGGCATCCATTCTATTGCAGACAGAATGTGAAGGAGGTGGAAATGTTGCCAACCTGCACCTTTCATTTTCTCTGTTCATTGTCAAACCTCTGTCTGCCTCTTATCCTCACCCTGACCTTGGATGCAAGGACTATAATTCCTGACAGCACTTTTACCTGCCCACACTGGGGCTCTTTCTTCCTCCACGTTTCTAAAACGTATCTGAACATCGATCTTGATTTAGCTACTCTCTGTCTCCCCTTTGAAAGTACGCTAGCGTTTTTGGGGGAGGGATCTGAGGAGGAGTGGGACCCTGAGACTGGATCCTGGTACCAGACAATCCCAACAATGTCCTTGTGGTCCTGGCGTTCAGGAAGAATGCTCTTCGTGAGCGGTGTCATGTTCCTCTTCTTGTGCATTTTTTCCTTTTAATTTAACCTTTCCCCCACTTCTTTTATTGATAACCTAGGAAACAAACCTCAAAATAATTTAGGGCGGGCCACGGTAGCTCAGTAGGCAGAGTTCTTGCCTGCCACGCCAGAGACCCGGTTTCGATTCCCGGTGCCTGTCCATGTAAAAAAAAGAAGATGATTTGGCTACTATTTGCTATTCTTCACTGCAAATATTTCCCAGGCAACTAGTCTTAGGAACTCTTTGCTGTTGCAAAATTGTTGAACACAAGGAGTCAGTACCTAAGGCAGCATTTGCGTATTATGCTATTTCAGTACAACAGATTCATTTTTGACACAGTGATTTTACTAAAGATATTGATTAGTCTTTTTTTTCTAATCCTGAAGTTTCTTTGGTCCTAAGAACCAAAATTTACAAATGTAATGGTGCCTCTGATCATGACAATTTGGCCTAAGACTATTTTCAACAATTTATATGAAGAGTAGAAAAAAATAAACTGAACTAGTGTATTTATTGCAAGATTTAGAGTGAGGAAATAGTCTCTGATTGATACCTTTCTAAATAAAATTTGAATGAATTTGGCTTTTTGTTGGATAAAAACAGTTTTCAGGATGAGGAATTTGAAAATAATTGCAACGATTGTATATATATACACCACACATGCATATGCACACACACACACACACATACAGAACAGTTATATATACTTTCCATGCTGTAATTCTTTTTTTTTTTCTTTTGAAAAGGGTGTGTTAGATGAAGTGCTAGGAACATACGGGTAAATACAGTGTACACATTTTCAGTATCAGAATCCATGTCTAAATAAATTCTCATTGGCTAACCATGCCATCAATAGATTTAGTGATGCAAAGAAAATAGATTAGTTTCAAAGCAATGACTTTTTCTAAATGGTACCCATCCTATTTTCTTTGTTTTCACAATCTAGAACACTGCCTCAAAAAGTTCCATTAGATTAATTCTCTACTGTCAGAGTTCTAAACCTCTTTAAATGAGACAATAGAGATGAATTATGTCCTGTTTATTCTCTCTCAGTAGAGCCAGACAATTTTTTTTAACCTTTGAGAATTGCCATGACAAGGACGTTCTTAGATGGGAACTTCTAGTTCTGAGTGTGTGAGCTTTCTTGAACTCCTATACTATCTACTTCAGGAGAACCTGTGCTTGCCAGGGAAGCTTGAGTTTTATCAGTGGTCATATCATGGAATATTGTCTCAATCACTTGGGATTTATTTTTTATTCAGAACGGTTTCCAAGTAGGAAAATGGAAATGAATGTAGTAAATACTAGGATATGTCTAAGTAATTAAACTGTGATTTGGCTGAATGGATGTTCAGACTCAGTTTTTTAATATTTTTATAGTCATTTTTAGAGGCATTGATTTCATCTATAAAGATTGTAAAATTTGTACCATTTTAATAGTAGGAATAAACTGAATTGGTGAAATTGAAAAATGTACCAGCATTCAGGAGACCTGGTTCTAATTCTGTTTTGAACACTAAATTGTTGTGTATTTTTGGATGCATTACTTTAACTTGCTGCGATTCTTCACAGCTCTAAGGTGAGGATGTCAGGTGTTAAGACCTAGGGATCTACCCAGCTTTGAAGGTCTCTGAAAATATATAATGCATTGTCAGAGTTTCGATAAACTGTCATAACAACATATGAAAGAAGAACAAGGCATTTATTATAAGAGTTAAAACTTTCAAGGAAGGAAGATTACTTTTTCAAGCAGTAGCTTCTAAATCCTACTTAATCTACCCAATTACTTACAAATATTTGAGGATCTACTATGTAGCAAATATTGTGCAGAGCACTGGTGGTACAAAATGCCAAACAATACCCAGTCTGTGTATGGAAATTCTTAAATTATAGTCTTTATTTTAAGGAGACAGTCCTTAAAAAGAGACAAATGGAAAAACAAATAGAAACTCTGTCTTGGAGCTGTCTAGGGGAAGTTTATGTGTAATCCACTTTGGGAGTTTTGTCTTCTGTGAATTTATAGGGTGAATCCCTAATAATAATAATTATTATTATTATAATAAAGATAAAATCCTAAAGAGCTGAGTTGAAATATATAAAACACTTGTTACATTATTTCAAAATAATTTAAAGTTTGAGAACATGTGGAGAAACAGCTGGGGATTTTACATCTAGACTTAATTTAGTAACTCATCTATTGTGATTTTATTCTTCTCAGTGAAAGAAGTTAGAACCCTGCCACTCTGATATCAGTTTTGTGTCTGCTAACTCAAGTCTGTATTGAAGATATGCCAGGAAACCAGTTCGAAGGCCAGACTTCTGTAGGTTTTGTTTTAGAGACATACAGGTGCTTGTCGCAGGCTGCTTTGGAGACCCCAGAAGCTACTGAGAGCAGAAAAGTAGGAAGAAAAGTCAAAGAACTGTGAGGATTGGCAAATAAAGGGAAGAAAAACTATTGACTGAGGGATTTATACAAGAAACTGAAAGAAAATTGAGAAAAGGGAAATGAAGGGAAGGCTGGACTCAGGTGGCAAAAAGAGCAAAGAATGTTTCATTGTATTGTGAAAGGAAACAACATTATAGTTGATAATGTTCCTAGAATAAAAGTGAAAGGACATTAAAACACACATTAAGCTTTTCCTGTTATCAAGTAAAATTAACTCTTTGGCATGTGTAAGCCTTTACAAATTGTTAGAAAATGTGAGTGTTAAAAACATGAAAATAATGGAAAACATATTAGAATATATTTGTGAAGTAGGACATTTGATAATTTATATATTTTAATTGAAGCTTTTTGTAATTTGGGGCTCCATTTGGCTAACAAAGTTCTGAGCAACAGGTTGATTACAATTAGAAATTTGATATGATGTATTCTAGCAGTATTCCAGTAGTATTCCAGTAGCTCACTGCGTCCACATTTATTGAAATTCGATACTATAATCTGAAATGAGGCTCCACCTGCTCCCTGATTGAGAAACAACCTGGCAGAATTGCAAGAACAAGGTTTTGGAGTTTGACAAATTTGGGTTCTAATAACCTCCCACTGCCCCTGGCCAGCCACCTCTTGTCTTTTCTGAATCTTAGTTTCCTCTTTGGTGAAAAGGAAAGATAATTACCTTGTAGAATTGTTGTGAAAGAAGAGCAATATTCTTTGTAAAATCTATAAACTCAGTAAATGATAGTTTCAGGCTGACATCCATTAATTTCAACGAGATCTGAATGCCACCAAATGATCTAAAATTTTTCTTTCTTTTTTCTCAATTTATTTGCCATTTAATCTTACTGAATAGGGAAGCAGATGTCAGAAATAAGTAGCATTTATTTTGTGGGCATTATCCGGCCAATCCATTAAAATTAAAACTGGAGTCCCTTTTTGACTCGCTGTTTGTGACTTGTGTGTGTACAAATGCATGTGTAGTCACTGCAGATTCAAGCGTTTCCATCAAACTGCTGTGTGCTATGTGGCAATAGGAAAGTTACTTTTACAAATTCTCAAACAAAATGAGTACATAAATAATTGGTAAAATGTAGCTATTTCACAACAAGTTAATTTTGAATTAGAAAAAATTAGATAGATGAAAGAGAAATAGTTTATTTCATTTGCCTGAGAATTTCAAGCATTCCCCCATTCATTGCATTCAAGCTGAAAAATCTGTATTTGTGTTCAAAGGTGTAGGCTGTAAGAAATAACAATTACCCAGTGTTTTTAATTCCCAGCTGCTAAAACAAATACCGTCCAATGGGTTGACTTAACTACAGGAATTTATGAGGCAAGGTTTGCTTCCTCCTGGGATTAGTATCTTCTGGCTAGCTGATAGTCTTTGGGGTTCCTTGGCTTTTCTGTCTCACAGCAAAGCACATGGCTGCATCTTCTCTTCTCTACTGGGTTCTGTTGATTTTCAGCTTCTCCTCGCTCTTTGTGTCTTCTTTTTCTGAGTCTGTCTTCCTTTGCTTATAAGGACTTCAGCCTTATCAGTTTAACTGATAATCTTCAAAGGACCTGCTACGATTTGGTTCACACCCACAGTTCCCAGGAGTTGGGACCTGAACAAGCCTTTTGTGGGGACATGCAATCTCCAGGACCCCTAGGTAATGGTATTTATGTTTTGTGTGAGTGTTTAAGGCTCTGTTCTTATTTGGTCAGAGCTCTGTTGTTAGGTCCTGATTTAAAGATGAATTTTGACAATGGGAAATGACATCACTGATTATTAGTTTGCAAGTAGAGGTGATAAGTGATTATGTGTTCCTTTTTGGTGCAGAATTTATGGACCTTGAAGGACTGTGAGATGCATGGGAAGAGAACTTGAGTGCTGTTTTGTATTTTTCCACTCTATTGCATCATCATTCTTTCTGTTCGTGTTTCTTTTTTTGTCTTGTTGCCTCTGTTATACAGAGTTGAAGATAATATTTTTTAAAAATTACATATTTGATTAGATATGATTGCAGAATAAATGTGTTATCACTGGACATATATACATTATTCACCATGATTTAGCAAGAAGGTATAATTATCCCTTATATATTTTCTCACATGTCTAAGAAGAAAAAAATTAAGTGGCCTAAGAAGAGAATATTTTCAAGGATTCTCTGGTGGCTGGGTTTTCTCTACAGGCTCTTGTTTGACGCATCAGCCAGTTTTTCAGCTCAATAATCAAAATTCGTCTGTTTAAATTCTGACTCTAACCTCTATATTCTTAGGTTTACCTGGTATTTAGCTAGTGACTGGTATCCCCTGGATGATGAATAAAGTGTTCAGAATAATGAATGTTTTAAGTGTGTGATTATTTTAATATTGCATTTGATGCTTTTTCCTGTGGCACATTTGGTTCTAAAAGTATTTAAGTTTTTTTTTATCTATCCTGGAAGAGATCTACCAAGTGTTTACACGTTTGAACTTTTCTTATACCTGTCATTTAAAGCAAAACTTCAGAATGAAGTTAAAAAGAATTAAAGAGAGAAGATGAAACAGTATCCTTCTCTTGGGACTCTTTGAGGAGTCCATTTATATTTTAAGAAGTTAGGTAAATGTAATGACTCTCCTCCAGTCTGGGCTGCTTATATTTTCTGCACAATATGTGAGAGAAATGTTTGTCAGCAAGTGGGCTACTGTTGCCAAAAATGCATTGTGAGGAGATGGAATGACATCAGTTCGGACCTCAAATATTACTTCAGCACACGATCTGAAGATACAGAATTATACGCTATATGCTCGGTGCACCTCATAAAATTGAACATTCCAGGCACAAAGTGATTTAGGATTTAGGGGGGCTGGCAATACCTCTGAAGGCTGGAGAGTTGAAGGGGTTGTTGTGGAGTCATTCAAGAGGAATTGAGAAAGAGTGAACAATCTTATACATAGAAAAATGAGAAAGCACTTCTTGCACAGGCTTTAATCGAGGCTTATTAAACAGTTCTTCATTTAAACCAGTGGGTCTCAAACTTCGGTACCCATAAAAACCATCTGAAAAAAAAGTTTAGAATGCACATTTCTGTGCCTCATTCTCAGAGAGTCTGGTTTGATAGCTTTAGCGACTTTACATTTTAAAAACACTTCTAGGTGATTACTAGGCACTTTAGAGCTGTGCCTAAAGGTGATTGAGTGCCACACCTGGTGGATAACTGTGTAGGCTCAGGGAGACCTGCACACTGGTTTTTAGAAAGAATTATCTAGGAAGTGGCTCCCAAGTTGGGATGGGGCAAAGGTGGTAAATTGGTGCTATTATCACCACAGCCTATGGCTGTGTCCTTTGACATCAAAATAATCTTTTTGTTTGTGTGATAAAAGGTATTTGAGATTTCACCATTGGTAGCTTTAATTATTGCTGGCGTTTCTTTCCATTTTACCACAGGATGCTCTGGTAGCTTATGTTTATGTTCAGTAGGTCGCATGATATTGATATAAGTTTTGTAGTGTCTTTCTTCAAAAAAAAAAAAAACGAACAAATCAGCTGCTTCAAAATATTGAGCATAGTAGAGGAGAGGGGAGAAAAAGGGTTGTTCTGAGGGTCAATTTGACATTATCATCATCTTTTCTGTTTTTTTTCAGAGTGAGTCTGATCTGTTTCTCAGATGCTCTATTTACTGGTTCATTTTGGAGGAGTGACTTGTGCATATGCCAGATGGTGGTGGGGAGTGGTGAAGGGGGGAAAGAAATAGGATTTAAATGCCAGAATATTTGTTTTTCCTCACAAGGGAGCAGTTGGGTGGTTCAGATATCAGACGGATAAGACCATCCCTCAAACCGTACTAAAATACTGTGAAATATTAATAGTTGCTGCCCTCTTCATCTTTTTTTTTTTCCCCCTGGTATCTGGCAGACCCCATCTTAAGATCACTCGTGGGTCTGGCCCCCTTTTTTTTTTTTACATGGGCAGGAACCAGGAATCGAACCCGGGTCCTCTGGCATGGCAGGCAAGCATTCTTGCCTGCTGAGCCACCGGGGCTCACCCCTACTTTCTTCATCTTTAGCCACTAGTCTTTCATTCAGTGGCCAGCTTGAGTAGAAGTGTAGTTGAATTCTCCAAATAAATGGTAATTCAACTTTTGAAGCAGTTTGCAGTTGCCGAGAACTCTTGAACCCATTTATCACGAGAGGATGCTCTGTGTACAGATTTCTCGATGTTACTTTAATTGCAAGTCTTGGAAGTCCACTTGACTCCATTTCCATTTCCTGTACTATAGTTATGTGTGATTCTGCTGAAGCCGGTGGAGGAAATAAATACGTTCAAAAATGTTTCCATTCCATATTGCTTTATGCTCATGCTTCTTCATGCATGAGCCCTCCCACTCAATATTGAGAGAGGATAGTTTTCTGAGGTGTTTGGGGGCAATTCATTGGAGTGGAAGGTTAGGCTTTGAGAAATAATGAGAGTGAATGTCAAATGTGGGCAGACTGAATATTCAAAGACATTTCTAGCCTTTCTGCCTTGGACACAGATCTGATGTTAGGCTTATTTAGTATATGTTTAGGTCTTTTTCTTTTACTATTCAATTCACTCTCTTAAGATAGCTGATCAGCTTAAACCCCCCACCCCCCAATTAAACGAGAACCAAGTTATCTGATAACTAGTTAGTCTTTGAGAAACTCAGTTTTAACTGGCACCTTGATTAATATTCTGTACTATGTTTTCAAAGGTAGAACTAATTGTTGAATAAATAAAAAGATATCCAAATACAGCTTCAAGGAATTATTTGATGGTTTCTTGTTGTAACACAGCAAGGTTTCCTTGGCTCAGACTTGGCACATTGTTTCTTGAGTATAATCAAGTCTATGGAATAAAAGTAAGTAGTAGCTGCTAAAACATTTCATATTGTATGGGAGAGTCAGGTCTATGTTTTCTATCTGAAAAGATAATTTGTTCTGGTGAATCAAACATTCTAACTAAGTAAATATCACATATGTGTATCAATTTGCAAGCGAGTACTTGAAATTCAGTAAAATTTGCTTGTTAGGGATTGAATTATGTCCTCCACAAAAAGCATGTTCAGGTCCCAACCCCTGGCCCTGTGGGTGTGAGCCAATTTGTAAATAGGACCTTTGAAGATGTTATTAGTTAAGGTGAGCCCAAACTGAATGAAGGTAGGCCTTAATGCAACATGGCTGAAGTCCTTATAAGAAAAGAAGGTCAGGCATGGAATAGGAACCATGGGGAGCAGTCAGAAGCTGTCAGTCAACAAAACCTACACACCAGAAGAGAGGAGAAGATGCTGCCATGTGATGGAAAAGCCGGTGAATCCCAAGGATCACTGGCAGCCAGCCCCAGAACACCAGTCTTTGGGGGAGAAAACATCACCTTGCTGATGCCTTGATTTTGGACTTCTAGCTTCAAAACTGTTAACCAATAAATTCCTGTTGTGAAGCCAACCCATTTTATGGTATTTGTTTTAGCAGCCTGGAAACTTATAGTTGCTGGTACTGAAAAGTGATGTGCTGATATTTCAAGTACTGAAAAATGTGGAAAATCCTTGAATTTGGTAAACGGGTAGAGGTTGGAAGAGTTGTGAGGTGCTTGATAGCCAAAGCCTAAGATTGTTTTGAAAAGACTGTTGGTAGAAATATGGCATTAAAGATATCTCTGAAGAGGCTTTAGAAAGAAATGATGAATGTGTTATTGGAATTTGGAAGAAAGATTATTCATACTATAAAGTGGAATAGAACTTGGTGAAATTGTGTTCTGATGTGGGGTAGAAAGCAGAACTTATAAGTAATGTACTTGGATATTTAGCTGGAGGAGATTTCCAAGCTAAGTGAGGAAAGTGCAGCTTGGTTTCTTCTTGTGTTAAATGTGAGGGGAAAGAAATGAGCTGAGAACTGAACTCTTAAGCACGAAGATATCAGAATTGATGATTTGAAAATTCTCAGCTTATTCAGATGGAGTGCTGTGAGACTAGGGGTAAAAGTGGCTCTATCAGGGTTTTCCTTGAGCTTTTGGGAAGCTCCCAGAGAGCTTGGTTCTATGTGTGTCTAACAGAACATACCTTTGCTAAAGAGAGTGTGGCTCAGTTTGGGTTCAGTTAGCCATTTCAGTGACAGTTGGGAGTATAAATGCAATTATCCAGGAAGACTATGTGGAAAGTTGATTTGTACCTACTGAACTGCATGCAAAGCCAACATGTTTTTGCAAAATTTGTATGAGCAGAACCATTGCCAGCCTGGACTGAAAGGGACAGAGAAGGGACAAACTGAAGGAAGAATAACTTCAAGGGCAGAACGATGGAAGCAGTGGACTGGGCCAAAAAGATTGCCTTGGGCCAAGAGACAGGGCCCACTGATGTGAGTGGAAAGGGCAGTTCCTCCCCTATGCTTGGAGGGGGCAGGCCATCTGCCCCAGTGCTTGAAGGGTACAGGCTTTGTGCCCTCTTGTTCAGGGAGATTGCTGATACCTCAGTGCTCAGATATGGTGGGGACTGTGTCCAGTATTCGAGGGCCACTATCCCAATGCTCTGAGAGGGTGGGGCCTACTGGGGCCCACTTGAGCAAGTGCTTGGAAGGCTTGACGGCTGCTGGGCAAGCACTTGTGGTAAGGCTGCCACTCCAGCAGGCTTGGAGGAAAAAACATCAATCCATACGTGATTCTCAGACCTTGAAATCTAATGGCGTTTCAGACCTTGAAATCTAAGAGTTTGTCTTGCTGGGTTTTGGACTTGTTTGGGAACTGTGGCCGTTGTTTTCCTTCCAATTTCTCCCTATTAGAATGTGACTGTTCATCCTATACCTGCCCCACCATCAAATACTGGAAGCAGATACACAACGCAGTTTTCTAGGTTTAACAAGTCCATCAGATAGGAAGTTTGTCCCAAGATGGACCACACTCATAAATAATTTTGGTGAGACTTTGTACTTAACGTTGTCACTGAAATGACTTAAGGCTTTTAGGATGTTGTGATGGAATGAATGTACTTTGCATATGAGAGGAACATGTCTTTTGGGGATCCGAGGGTGGACTGTTGGAGAATGACTCAATCATATGCCCCACAAAAGGCATGTTCAGGTCCCAACCCCGACCCTGTGGGTGTGAACCTAATTGTAACAGGACCTTTGAAGATGTTATTAGTTGCGGTATGCCCAAACTGAATGATGGGTGGGCCTTAATCCAATACAGGTGAAGTCCTTATAAGCAAAGGAAGTTAGACACAGAAAAAGAAGCCAAAAGTTGCAACTGAAAGCTGGAAGTCAACAGAACCTGCAAGAGAGGAGAAGATGCTGCCATGTGCATTGCCATGTGACAAAAAAGCCAAGGAACCAAGGGTTGCTGGCAGCCAGCCCCCAGAACACAATAGTGTGCTGGGAGAAAGCGTCACCTTGCTGCTGCCTTCATTTTGGACTTCTCCTAGTTTCGAAACCATAAGTCAATAAATTCTTGTTGTTATGCCAACCCATTGTGTGGTATTTGTCTTAGCAGCTGGGAAACTAATATAACACTTAAGAGTTAAGCTTTTTTCAATGTGTTAATCAATTTTTGCTTATCTCAGAGGCACTCCTGTGTGTTTTAGTCCCTCAGTGCCATCATTATGAGTCTTAATTATCACCGAGCACAGATGTGTGGACATCTTAGTAAAAGGAGTGTTTTAGATAATCAAAGGCTCGATAACAGATGATTTCCTTTACACAGAAGCACTAAGGAACTGAATGGATTTTGTGGTCTGAATGAGTTAATATGTATACTCAATTTCTTACATTCCACCAAGAAATCTCTAAGGCAGAGGGAGACATATTCTGAGTAGATTTTCACATAAAGTTATTCAAACTTTTAGTTTTGTGCATAATTTGGCCAAGTTGCCTGTCTTGTTTTTCTTAAAGAAGGCCTATAAGCTTGTTTATTTGTGTGTGCATGGCGGTGGGGGATGGGAGAGACAGGGAGTTGGGCGGAAGCTGTAACTTAATAAACACTGTTTCCTGGTTTCTGTTTTAATTTGACTTTGGGGAAATAACTTTTCTGCCTTCCTTTCCCATCTCTGAAATCATATATAATAACGCTAATCTCTCACTGCAGGGTGGGTATGTAATAAAATGTGAACAGTGAATTGGAGACGCTGTGCTCACCATTATTAATGATGTGGTGGTACTGCTTCCCTGCTTTCTTGGAGACCAACTATTGGTTCAGTTTCCCTGACTCTCTGTCTTCTAGGGAAAGAATAGGCTTTGAAGTCAGGTGAACCCCTGTTGTGCTCCTATACATTCTTGGATAAATTAGGCTCTCTGAGGCTCAGTTTCTTATTGAGAAAATGAAAGTAACACTTAGTTTATAGGATTTTGAAGATTAAGAATAATTTAATACAGTATTTGGAATACAGTAAAATCTGGTGCCTTTCTCTGATCCCCTCTGTTAAGTTATCTTTCTGATCGGCATGTTGGTAATTATATCTCCTGATCTCTTCGATAAACTCCAGCCACATTCTTTGGCAAAATCTCCTGATATTAAATTTCCTTAGAGTTCTTGTTTATCACTCTCTGGCTTTCTATAGGAAATATTTTCAACATTTTTGTGTATACAGTATTTTGGGATTATTTTCTAGGTCTAATAAGCTTACAAGTAAAATTCCCTACAGATATCTTAAAAATAAATATGATCTTTCTTACTTATTCACTAACCCTTCACATGCATTCTTTCAGACAGCATTTACTTAGCAAGTGAGCACTTACTAATTCATATGATACCCATCAAGGAGGCCTAAAGTGGGATGCTTGGATAGAAATTTGATATGGCCTTTTGGCTTTTAAGGCATGTTTGATTGAGCACATTCACTCTAGCTTGTAAAAAATTAAATCATCATTTAAAAAATTATTAAATAATGTGCACAGCAATTATTCTGCCCCTCCCTCTCTGCCCCTCAGCCTATCCTGACCCTTCCTCATTTTCCATGTTGTAAAAGATGACTCGATAAGGAAAGGGCCCGTATCTAAAAAGGCCAGTTGAGACTCCAGTGTTGCTGATATAGTAGCGATAATAGTTGTGACTGATGGAGTCCTTCCTGTGTTCCAGGCACTGTCATAAGCAGTGTACACATTTTATTCCATTGAATACCCACAACAGCAATGCAGGGTGATGCCTTATCATGATCTACAAGATGTCAAGAGGAGACATCCTTGACCTCACCTTGTGATACTCTAACTCACTCTCCTGGTCTACTGTGTGCTCCTTGAACCTGCCAAGCAAACTCCATCTTGCCTCCAGAGTTTTGCCCTATTCCCCATGCCTTAAATTCTCCCCTCCCCAGTTCTCCGCATGACAGGCCCCTTCTTGGCGTTCAGATTTCAGCTCAGCTCACCCTTTAGATAGTAGTCTTCTGCCACCAAACCATTCTCTCTTGTATTACTGTTTATATCCAATAGAGCATGTCATCATCAGATATTATGCTTTTATTTAATTGTTTACTTATTTCTTATCTCTCTTCCACCATTGTAATTTATGCTCTGCATGGGCAGGGATCTTGTCTGTTTGCTCATTGTGGTCTTTGCAGTGCCTGGAAATCTTTCTGGTTAGAGGGTTCTCAGTAAATCTTTATTGACTGAGTGAATGGGTGTCATTTTGAAGAAAGTCTTAGGACTTGGAAAAGAAAGAGAATGATTAAGGATAACTTCTTGGGTGGGAGGAGAATGGAGATTTGATAGGCAACTACAATGCGTCCGTTTATTTCTTGTGTTTTCATGATAGGTATCATTGAATTTTCATAATGATCTTATGAGAAAAGTTAGATTCAGAGACATTAAAGTAACTTGCCTGTTGTAACTAAGTTAATTACTGGAAGAAATAAGATTAGAATCTTCGTCTAACCCTGTATTCCTTCCAATAGGTTACATATTACAAGTCCAGACAAGTGTGTTATTACAAGTGCATTGGTGCTCCTTTAGGAATGAAGGAATTATTTTCTAGGAGTGATGCTGAAAATCAGTCCTCAGCTGTCAGTCCCCTGTGCATATTGGTCGAACTGAAGAAAACTGCTTTCCAAGGTCATACTCCATTCCTGTGACTTGTCAGCAAGGGGATATAGAGGCTTAGCCCCCTTAATCTAATTTGGGGCAATTCTGAAGTCAGAATTCCATGTAGCTCAGTTGAGACCTCCTTTGAGACTACATCACAGTTCATCCTCTCCCTCTGCCCAATCCTACTTCCTTTTCTTTCCTTCATGGGTATCAATCCCATGAACATTCCCTAATAAAGTTCATGCATGATAACCTCCTTTCCAGAGTCTGCTTTACAAGGAACGTAATATACAAAAGCAAGTTTGAGAATGGTGATGGCATTAGTAAAAATACAAAAGTCAGTCATGGAAAGCTGGTATTTGGAAGAAATATGTTAATACCTTGGATTTGAAATTTTTGAACCTAGGTGATAATGGTACACTCTGGACTGTGAGCACTTTGAGGGCTTGGTAGTACTAATGACCAGCTGTGTCATACACTTGTTGGGTGAATCAATAAATAGGCTGCTGAATATTTGGGTTTGGAGCTTGGGTGAGAGGTCATGGCTAAAGGCAGTGACTTGGGATGTGATAGCTGGTGTCATGAGAACTGAAAAGCTCTCTGACAGAGAGGAAAAACTAAGAACAACAGAGAATGGAGGTGTAATATACAAAGAGAATCAGAACATTGGCACTAGAAGCTAGTCTAGATTTTGTTTTGCAGAGTTGGGAGGTGGCTGGGAAGTGGCTGGGAACAAGGGCAGTGGTGGTTGACACTTGCAAAAAAGTGAGCAGTTTTGTGATACTTTCAAATCTAGTATGTATGCAGTTGCGGGTAGCTTTAGAAAAATGATGTCAGTCATGTATCAGAGATAGGACCTATTTAAAAGATTTGAAATGGAGATATATGATAAGGAAGCAAAAGGTATCATCAAAATAAATTTCTTAGACAGGATGTTTGAAAATAAAAGGAAAGAAACAGGGCCTCTAAGGTCAAGTCAAAGTATATTAAGGAGATGGACACTCATTTTTGAAGATAACAGAGGAGTAAAAAGGCTGGAGGTGGATGAGATGTATAGGATTTGGGAAAGGGTAAGGTGGATCAAGAGGCAGTCTTTAATTCTTTTCCCAGGTGTCAGGACATTTCCTTCTCAACACCCAAGGAGAATGCAGTGTGGCAAAAGCAGCTGTCAGATTTTGGGTTGATTTACACCTAAATTAGTTCAGAATTGTCTCAATTTTATCACTATAAATCAATCATTGATCAGTATTTATGCATATTTAGCAAATACCAAATTTGAATTCCTATACTTCTTGTAGTTTTCTCGGCATTTCTTCACCGTGGTAGCTACCCTGACCATGGAATGTCAGATTAGGTCTGAAATGTCACTAATTCTTCTTTCAGTAATTTTACACTCAAATTATGAAGTGCACATTTTTTTTTCAAATGTATATTTCGCTGGTTAAATAACTTTTGGATTGCCTTATCAATTTGTTTTAGATATCAGCTTTTCTCTTGTCCTTCTACAGAAAGGACTTTATAAATTGAGTATCATATGGAAGGAGCCATATTTTGATTTGTGCTTATAATAGCTCATTCTCTTTCAGCTTTAGAGATAATTTGGTATATTATATATATATATATATATACATACATATACACACATATACATACATATTGACATCAATATGTATATATCATCGGTTCTCTACTTCTCCATGTCTGATATGATTTGTTCAGTTTTAGAGCTCTCTTTCACACTGGTGGGAAAGTCATTGGTGGAAGGGACTCTTGAGGTATTAGAAGCCAAGCGAATAGCATTCGATTTTGCTAATATTTGAAATAGTATATAAAATTGAAAGATAAGTGTTATAGAAGGAAGGCCAGGAAGGACATACAAAATCAAAGGTAGCTTCTCAACCCTCTCCTTTTTTTTTTCTGGGTGAATTTTGCTCAATTGCACCAAGCAAGGATTTTTGACTATTTTATACACTGATGAATCCCTAGTGTCTACTATGTACTTGGCATGATAATTGTTCAATAAATATTTATTAAATGAATAAATTTAGAGTGAATATATTTATTCTAACTCTGCCGCACAAATATAAGATCCAAATAAGATGATAATTGCAAATGTGCGGAAAAAGAAAACAACCAGCAATAACAAAAGCAAAATAGACAAAAAATAGATTATAAAATGTAAGTAATTATTATGTCCTGTTATTTGATTTTTATTACTTCATCACATATTTATTATATGTCCATTATACATGCATAGCTTTGTTGTATCCTGAGCCAGAAGACACGATCGGTAGAGCAGAAGATGGCTTTGGTCATCTGTAGAGTGAAAAAATAATGTGATGAATTTTCTTTGAATATTCTTATGATCTGCTATACCATCCAAACTACATTATATACTAGGAGGAAAGAATACATTCTTTCTACATGACATAGTTATATATTTTTAAACGTTTTTATTGTGAAATATATAAAAAAGTGATAAATCTCAAAGTACCTTTAAACAAGTAGTTTTAGGATACATTTTAAAGTGTGGCAAGGGTTACAGTTCCACCATTTCAGGTGTTTCCTTCTAGCCGCTCTAAGACACTGGAGACTAAAAAATATCAATGTAATGATTCAGCAGTCGTACTCATTTGTTAAATCCTATCTTCTCTATTATAATTCCTCCTTCTCCCAATCCTTAGGGATATTTGAACTCTGCCCATTCTAACTTTTTCATGTTGAAAATGGTGTGGACATTACCAGGTAGGGAGATGCAACTATTTGATGCTCTTGAGGAGACTGGTAATTCTGGGTTCAGGGCTTATCTGGTCTTGGAACCATCTGGAGATTCCAGGCTTCTGAAAAATAAACTTAGTGAGTGAAACATTTATAGAGTCTCTGATAGAGCCCCGGGTATTCTTTAGGGTTTACAGGAATATTGGATGTAACTATATTTTCAACAGTAGTTTATTCAATTATATTGTTGGTAGCCTTTTCTGTGCCAGGAATTTGAGAAGTCTCAGTTATTTGGGGAAAGCCCTTATATTCTCCCCCTGCCCATTTTCTCTTGTAATATTGTGTGAATATTTTAGGGATGACATTTAAGAAAGATTTTATCTTTCTTCTAACCTCTTTGTTATATAAAACCTTCCCAAGGGAGAGAAGAAAAAAGTTCACATTGCCCCAACAGTAAATTTAAGAAGAACGTGCCGCTGTACTAGTGAAAAACCTTTCATCTTAATTCATTACATTTCTGTAAACCTCAACATAGGAAACAGTATCTCTTTTAAATGCCTGTCAACTAAATCCTCTCAGTACACGGTCACTATGAGTTGGCCCTTTAATTTTTTTCCTTTATGAAATTGGTTGACTTTGTGTATAAGGGATGTAAGTTTTGAACATTGTCTTACCAAATATTTGATTTCTAAATTTGAGTTTATTTTCCAGAAAAGAAATGATACAGAGATTCTTAAAGATTGTATTTTTTTCATAGTATTTACAGATACAAACTGAGTTTACCTTAATAGCATTTTGAATGGTAACTTTTGATTATATAGGACAGAAAAGAAAATGACTCTGCCATTGGATTCTGAATTCTAAAGAATACCATTAAATGGAAATCTGGAATAGCATAATTACTGTCATTGTGTCTTTTAAAAATTAGCCACAAGTAATAAAAATGTCTTTTACCTCCTTAATAAAAGAATCTGTCTCCAAAGGCATTTATTGTATTATTAATGAGGGGATTATTGTGCTGTAATGGAACAGAGACTGAAGGAAAGAGAAAATCTTAACTACAGACTATTGTAATTCCATTTGAAGCTTCAGACAGATATGAGGGAGTTTCTAGTGTGGATACTAGAGAAGAGAGATACATTGTTTCCACTTGAAATAAAGATCAATAAATGCTTTGTGGACCTGACAGTGTTTGCAAGCTGTAAAGTCTTTTTTTCCCCCTACTTGGGCTAACTTTATGTGTCATTATAAACACATTTCAAAGAAAACCAGTCTTTCCTTTTGTTCTGAATTAAAATTCTTCAAAAGTATGCTTGTAAAGTATGAACCTAACTCACACTTATGTAGAACGGGTGGGATTTGTCTTGCAGCTTTCAAGGGAGGTGTGAAGTGTATTTATGGCTGCCGCTTGCCATTTCAATTCTCTAAGTACTTGGGCATATTCTCTTATTATTCAGCTGCATTCTTGGGATAGGGTGGGGATAGAGGTAATCAAATAAGTACATTAAGTTGTAGATGTAATTTGCTGCCATCAGTATCACATTCTTGTCTATTTAGAAAAATTCAGGTAATTTAGGTCCCAAGTAACTAATAACACAGATATCTAATTATTGTTATTTCTATGACGGAATATGTTATCTTAATCTATGGCATTCATGATGAAAGTAATGTTGAAATTAACAAGTCTATTGGACATGTAATTGGAAGAACATTTTACTGTAATTCTACCAAAAGACATACTTTTTCAAAGGATACCTACAAGTAAGTCACTTTCAAATAATACTATCAAGTGTTTTATGTCAATAAATACTATTTTTGTATAACTGTAGATAAATCTACAAATATGGACTTAAAAATAAGATCAGATGAGCAATTCTTGGCCATTAGTTAAGGTATTCAGCGACTAAATGTGATTTATAAACCAAATCGACATACCCGTCTAGAAACATCTTATGAAACTAACATAAAGTGGGTGGGCAGCGGTGGCCCAGTGGTAGAGTTCTCACCTGCCATGCCAGAGACCCAGGTTTGATTCCCAGAGCCTGCCCATGTCAAAAAAAAAATTGTTAAAACTAACATAAAGTATTTTTGTTTGCTTTGCCAGATTAGATAATAGAAATGGAAGCAAAGGCATATATTAAAGTAAAGCTTGTTTACACTTTGACATTTTATCCTAGTTTGATATATCATGGATTAAAGTTGAGAGAAAATTGTGAAGTTGGAAAATTTCTTGTTGCTTGTCCCTGTTTCTCTTTTTTTCTTATCGCTCTCTCTCATCTCCCTCTGATTGTCTTAGTCTCGTTTCCCAAATTAGAACTTCAAGCCACAAAAATCTGCTCTCTCCCACAGACAAATTGGACTATGTACATTTTAAATTTTGATCATATTACCTTATTAGTTGAAAAGTACTACCCTTCTAAATTTTGTGTGGTAAACTATTTCCTGCTGTTTAAACAACTGATATTGCTACTTCAGGGTCCATTTCAAATAAGGCTATAGGACTAAGCAGAGTGATATTGCTCTTATGTTTCATAATGCTTAGAGCATCCAGAGAAATTACTTACTTAAGTGAGTAATTTATGGATTAATTTGTGTTGGGCCAACTGTGGCTATGCCTGCACTGAGGTTGCCTTGGAAATTCTAGTTAAGAGCTCTTATAACTGCAAGGAAATTAAATGTTTTTAGAAGCTGGAAAACAGTGAATGGTATTCAATCAGTATCTTGTTTCTAAGCACCATATCATTAAATTCCCTGTTGCTTGGTGTGAATGTGTGTACACATTCATACATATAACTTGTTAATTGATGTAACTTGTGTGGGTCAATGTTTGATTAATATTTGTGAAGCTAAATGGCAGAGAGAGAGATTTAAAAGGGATATGGTATTCTAGAAAGAATTTGGAAATAGACCCCACCATGATCCTGTGCCAAAAACAGTTCCCAATTTTCTTTACGCAGCTGTTCCTAATATCCTTTTCTTACTCACATGCTTTGACCTACCCCCTTTCCAAATTACGAATTTTCCATTAAGTGAGAAGAGGAAGAAATGGCTAGGAATACCATATAGTTTAAAAAGTTGATTCTAATGAGAGCAAGTTTTGATGTCTTCTGTTGGAAGCCTTCTAAAATGTCCTCCGCAATGATTTACATTAAGATGGCCATTTTGAGATTAAAGGCTTGCTTGGATTAGTTTTTAGTGTAAACAGATTTGAAGAGAAGTTTGGAAAACCAGGGGCTTTGACCAGCTTTACTGTTTCTTAATACTTGAGAACACAAGGCTTTTTCAATTTTCTTTTTGGCTTTCCTCACTTCAGGACTGTGACAGAATGATGTGCTGGTCTATACTTTCCATACAGAAAAGCCATTAGCAACAAGTAACATCTGTTTAGAATTTACAAAGCATAAAAACATGTATGTTTGGTTTAAAAGAACAATGATTTATCTTCTGTTTTTAAAATGCGTTATCCCATCCTGATCCCCCCAGGACAAGGATTACTAACATGCCCAGTTTAAGGGGAAGGGAACTGAGGCTGGGAGAGGAAAAGTAACAAGCCCATGGTCAAGAAGCTAATAACCACCTGTATTTTAGTGTTAGGTTCTTCTGTTTCAGATCCTAGGCTCTTTTCGCTGTGCCATGTCTCTCACCATGGCCGTGGTATATTGTATATATATACCACCATGTATATACCACCATGTATATACCGTATATGGTATTGTTCAGGGTAGACTCCTGACCTTGCCTGCCCTATGCTTTGTGACTTGTTGAGGGTTGGTGGCAGATAGCAGTTGCCTGTTGGCTTTCTTGAACCTTACCTCCTCCCCTGATTGTTCAATTCCCAGCTGTGTGATGAAGCCACACACCATACACCTCTGTTAGGAAAGATAAAGAGCTCCTACTTCATCAAATCTGCCTCTAAGCTGACCTAGTTTGCCTGCCTACTGTCATGTTCATATACTGCAGGCTTGCATGGGCGAGGTATCTACGAGCACACTGTCAAAAGCCATCCTTGCTGCCCATAGCCGAGCTTATGGTACCAAAGCTTGAAGTTTGACTTCTGAATTTAAAGGAAGGCATGCTCATCAGAGAAATAGTTACATGCATGAAGGTATACATTTCACAACATACATTGTACATAATTGTGCAAACCCATACATACGCACATGTTAATGTAATTAAAGAATTTCTCAGAAGGACTGAGGAAATACTATAATAGTTATTATATAATAGACTGATACCTAGGTTAAAATATATGTGCTCTAATAGAATTAAAATAGAGGAAAAGTAAGATTTTTTTCACATCATTCACTATTAACGTTCTTCTGTCTGCATTTTTTTTCCCCTCAGAAAGAAGTGTGATTATTCCATACTTCTAGTTTAGGAATCTAGCAAATCACAGACACTGGTGATGTGGCAGTCATTATCTGTTAATTACCTTCCTAGTAAGCAAATTTAACATCTGTTTGGATTATTAAATGACAGTCAATACTAGATGAGTATATTCAGATGCTTGTTGAGTTTGCTCTTCCAAGAGGTGGAAGTAGTGGATCTGGGCAGGACTCACCTTGGGTAGTAATTTGATGATTTCTGCATTTTTCAGCATCTGAGATTTTAAACTCTAGGAGCTTGCTCTCGTATGTGTCATGAAGTAGTCAGACTCTAAGACATTAACTGGCTAAACAGAATGCACATGGCACTAGTTGGCATCTGAATGATAATCTACTTATTTACAAAAAGCAGAGAATGGTGCTGTGAATTGAGTCTTCTCACTCAATTCTACACAGTCAGCACATTTCTTCCATGTTCAGGCTACCTGAGACACCACATAATCAGAAGTTTGCTCCAATTGATTTAGAGTCGAAGTAAAGTGAATCTTATGCCAAATTCTTCAATCCATACAGTTTAAAGGTATTTCTTATTTAGTAAAGGCCTTTTAATGGAAATTGGAATGTTCCAAATCCATTCATAAGACTTCTTTTTCAGTTAAGGTGGTTGTGGAATTTTCCTTATTTTAGGAATAATCTTGCTCAGTGTCACAGAGCCAATACCCCCCCCCCCCCCAAATAGTATTATATTTAATACTTCCTCAAAGGTTCTTCTCCACTTCTTTTTCCTGTGAGTTACTCTCTAACTTCCCCTGCTTTCCCCATGCACTCTCTTTTTTGATTATTTTAGATGCTACTTTTATTGCTCAATTATGCACTCTGCCTGGAGCTACACTCTGGCTTGTGATTGGAGAAAAATCTTCTGTCACTCATTTGCAAATTGTTGTTTAAGCTGGAACATTTAAGGTTGAAAACTTTAGGGTTGACAAATTTTATGCATTAATTTTATGGTTTAACTGTTAGAAGTCATACTTTCCTTGTTTCTAGACTCTTGTTGGGAGACCTTAATTTTAGCAACTGAAAACAATAGGGAATTTTTTTGGAAATGTTCAAATGGAGGTTGTAAAGGTGCTTTTAAAAGGTTAGGAAATGATTTCCTGACATGAGGTCCGTTGATATCCTGTAGGGCACCCGTGAGTTGAAAGGCACTAATTGGCTTTGCAGTATCTACTAATCGGTGTCTTTTGGGCTGTGAGGCATCCTAGTAACAATTGTAGATGTTAGATATGGTCAGTTTAGTACCATGTCATATTTTTCCACCACTTCATCAAAGGATTTATTCATAGAATCATCATACAATACACATTTGCATAATATTTTAAGTTTTATTTCATTTTGACCTCATGGCTATCCTGACAAATGTTATGCCAGGAACATCCCTATTTTATAAAAAAGGAAATTGAGGTTCAGAAAAATAAATGCTTCATCCAAAATCACACAGTATATAGTTTACCTTTTCAACTGTAACTTTTTCTGCCTTGATGAAAATTAAATAATGTATTTGCATGTAGAAGAGCAGGTTAAAAACTTGGGTTTTGGAGGCAGATGTTTATGAATCAGGTATTTACTACCTATGTGACTTGGGACAAGTTGTTGAACTTCTTTAAATTTCAGTTTTCACATCTGTAAAATTGGGATTAATCATTTTTGCTATAGAATTTTTGCAAGGATCAAATGATCTGATGCATGGAATATGTTGTGATCAGTGTTTGACAGTCAGCACTTGGGGCATTGTTGACAGTTATCACAGTGTTTAATCAGAAAGCTCACCCTTATTTCACTCTATAGACCATAAGTTCTGTGCCATCTGCAAGGTTCTCCTTGATTTAGGGGCTGAGGAGAAGAGCCATGTTCCCCCAAATGCTTGTGATTCAGTATGGTCCCTTTTCCTAGGAAGGTGTCTGGAAAAAGTATCATCTTGTCTCAGAGTGAATTTTTTTTAATTCAGACTGAGCCAAATTGGCCAAGATAGTGACCAGTGAAGCATTTATATCTTAAAAAGTCTCTGTATTAGGGAAAGTTAATGATCATACCAGAATTATCCAAATAACAATAGCAACATTAACAAATTTTGGAAAATAACTTTACATTATTTTAGTATCCATTAAAGACAAAATAAAAGGAAATGAGGCATTTTAGTTAGATACATGGAAGAACTTCCTTATCGTGACCCTTTGTATCTGGGGCCAAATTCTTTAACCTCTTTGATTCTCAGTGTTTTCATCTGTAATATGTGGATAATTATATCTGAGCCTTGAAAGGTTGCTGTGAATATCTAATGAGATGAAGAAAAAAGCAAGTGATTTGTAAACTGTGAAGTGTTATACAAACTGAAGCTGGTGTTATTATTCTCTAGAGTTCTTTGAAAACAACAGAATGTCTCGGTTGACTTAAATGTGATCCTGCCTGAAGGTAGGAGAAGGACTAACTAACCTTTCCAATCTATTTCGGTCTCAGGAACTCATGTTTTAAGCTTAAGTTAGTATTGATGATATTAGATCTTATATCAAATTGAAATTAATGGCCATTTTTGGAAAGCTATTAAAACAAAGTAACAAATGAGAAAATGTTTAGAAAGCAACATATATTGTGTAGGAAGACAGTTGTATTGACTATACATTAGGTATATTCCATTTTCAATCACAGTTAATTATCATCATGGTAATAAGCACTGGGCTTTGTTACTTAGAACATATATCTAATAAGGCCAAGGTTAGAATGCAGAATTCCCTTATGAGTCCATTAGCATAGTTTCAACCTTGAGTCTAAGTAAGGGCTCATCAGATCATGCAAATTCATACCCTTATACACAAAGGGAATAAAGTGGATATTATCACCCACTCTCCACTTTACATCGAACAGATGTTCCACCACTACTGGTAGAACTCTAGCTATATTATAGTGCATATCTAGCTTCTTTTCCCTTTTAACACAGCTAGCATTTTTACCTTTTGAAATTAATTGTCTGGACTACCAGTTTTGTTTGGCATATAACTGGTGTGGTCACTTGGAATGGTATTCCCCATTTCCTGAAGAGCTGACATGTTGCTAAAAAGTTATGCCTAACCAGAGGAGATGGTTTGGTCATCAGTATGTTCTGGCTTTGTATTTACAAGTACTTAACTTTGCAGTGCAATACTTCAAAATGACCCTGAGAACTGTGAACTTCTTATAAGTATTTTTCAGATGGGAAAAGGGAGGAATTTCTTTCCCAAGGTTCTTACTCCCAGGTGAGGAGATTTTTACTAATTTTATAAAAAGCTCAGTACAGCAGCTGGGCTTGAAATACAGAGGTCCTGACTCAAAGTTCTATATTTAATTTGCAGTCTTTTAAAAAAATTTTTTGGTTTAAATGTAGTAAGTTTATTCAGAGGCTGGGAAAATGAATATTGTGTTTGGATGTTTAGCAAGATTGATGCTTACTACAATTGCTTCTGTTTCAGAAGTAAACTGGTTGTTGGAAGTGACTTATTATTTTCACTGGTTTTATTGATAAGGCCAGTCATGTAATTAGATCCATTAATGTCAGTAGGCCCAGCAGAAAGATAGTTTTGGTCACCTTAAATTATAGAATTTGATACATCATGTCTTGAAAAGAAAATGATCTTATGTTGTGGAGTATGTGGACAGCTCTGTATTGAGGATGAAGATGAAGTGAAGGGTTCCTTGCTCTTCAGTTGGTCTCTCACTGATGAATGTATCTACCAACATTCTAACTGGGAGAGGTTCAGACCATCTAATGTAATATAAAGCTCATTCATAGCATCATATGCCTTAGTGAGGATCCAGACTTTGAGGGAATGAAGGTTCCCTCAGGTGTTCTCCTGAACACCACCCGAATTCAGGGTGTTAAGGGAATTTGAAATTTTGATGAGGAAAGGAAAGTGAATGCACAGTGAGTGACTGTGGAGCCCTGTTTGAGAGTTTAGGTGACAGTGGTGGGGACTCGGACATCAGAAGTCAGCATAAAGATACCGTGTGCCCAGATGGTGGAGGAGAGGTTAGCCAGATGATGAGAAAATGCCAAGGAAGGGAAAGTAGAAGTACATTTAACATAAGACGCATGTCACGATTTTGCCTGTGATCTTCTTTGTTGGTACAGGTTTGGTTTACAGAACACTGTGTCCTCAAGAAACAATAATGTTGCATGCATGTGATTTTCTAATTTTGTGTTTAACACACACAATTCAATAAAATATTTTATTGAAGATACTTTCCTGGGGGAAGCAATGTAAAAAGAGAGCCTCTTTACTTTTTAGCCATGGAATCTTGGGCAGATCATATAAACCCTCTAAATTTGGCTTCTTTTCAGTCAAATGATTATAATTACATAGCCCTGTTTCACTGGATTGGTTAAAGGATTTATTAGGATAATAAGCATAAAAAAAAAGGAACTGTAAAAGGCTCCACCAAATGCAAAGCATTAGATGTTTATGTGAGCAGGATGGATTAGATGTTACATCTTGGATTCTGGAGCCAGATTTTCTGGGTTTTAGTCCTGGCTTTTTCCTTTTCTAGCCTTGTGACATAGAGCAGTTAAAATTTTCTGAGTCTCAGTTTTCTCATCTGTAAAATGAGGAAAATAATAAAATCTGCCTGATAATGATGTGAAATGCAAAGGAGTAAAAATATATTTAAATGTCTTAAAGCAGTGCCTTACATAGAACAAGTGCAGTAAAAATGCTAGCTGTTGTATTGCATGCGAGCCAGCACCAAGCTGAATGTTGACCTACGTGCATAGGAGTGAATTACCCTGAAATTAAAAACGAATCCTATATTTATGATTCAAGCAATATAACTCTTTGGTTACCAAACAAATTTATATTTGATTATAAGCCATTAGTGACAGCTAATAAACAGAATTATGTTTGAATGTAGCAGTTACGTGTGAACATTTCTCAGATGCTTACTTCTCTTGAAATTTGTATAAAGAAAATACTCTCGATGTTGATTTATTTAGATAAGGGTTATAGAGCATAAGTCTTGATCATCATGTTTATACTTTATTATTATTATTATTTTTTATTTATTTATTTTTTTACATGGGCAGGCACCGGGAATCGAACCCGGGTCCTCTGGCATGGCAGGCAAGCATTCTTGCCTACTGAGCCACCGTGGCCCATCATGTTTATACTTTAAATGAAACGTTTCCAACCCTGTCTACACATTAGAAGCAATTGGACCCTACTTCATATGAATTGGAAAATTTGGAGTTGACTCTTAGGCATTGATATATTTTTTAGAGCCTCCCAGTTGATTTTAATGTGCAAGGAGGAGAAACCACTGCCTTATCAATATTAATATATTGATCTATTAATACATCAATATTTATCCATATCATTTAGTTTCTGATGTTGATGATTTTCTCATATTTAAATAAATGAATGATATAGTTATTTAGAGATGTTTCTTTAAAAGCAGGCCCGTTTCCATTACTTCTGTAGTTTGTGGGTATGTGTTAACAGGCAGAAATGAGATTTTAAAAAATTATCTGCTTGCTTTTTAAAGTTTGTTTTCTTTTTTTTGGCATAACAAAGTATTATGTATAACAAAGGAAAATATAGAATCACAGAATGTTAAAGGTGGAAGAGAGAACAGGGCACATCTGAAGTCAGTCCTTGTTTGCAGTGACTTATTTGTTTACAAGCTGTGTGACCTTAGGGTGCTTACTTAACCTCGGCCTCGACGTCTTCATCTCTGTAAAATAGAAATGAACATGTCCTTTGTATGATGACAGCTGCATTTCATGCTGCACACACACACACACACGCACACACACACCTTGACTTCTGCCTCCTCCCTGGTCCCTGCACCATCTGGCGTGGCTATCCAGAGCAGGGACTGTGTGGGAGCCTCAGCAGGACCGTCTGAGCCTGCAGGGCCAGCTGCTGGGAACCGTTTTCCACCCACTCCTCAGGGATCAATTCTCTGGCTCTGCTGGGACTACTTCATGGCTGGCTGTTTGGATCCCATGACCTTTCTTGAGCACAACGTTTGGTTTGTGGGGGTCAATCACTGCTAGCTAAGTAGAGCGAAGCTGTTAATGAGAGTTGAGATAAAGGTGGCTTCTGGTCACCCCATGATGGAAGCGTTGGAATACTTTCTATGTGAGCCCAAGTAGGTACTAATGCAGGATGCTGATGGCAGCTTCCTCTTTCCCTGTGTCCTCTTTCCATTGCCTCTTTCTGCTGAGTAGGGAATTGGAGGCTATTATCTTTATCTTAGTTTGGGGGAAGCAGATAAAAATCACCGAAAGTCTTCTTTGATTTTCTTTTTTTGACAGCAGCAATGGATTTTGTCTCCTCTACCCTCAGATCCTCCAACATATGGCTATAAAATTAAAATGTTGTACATTTTTTTTCGTGGCCTAGGAAGGGGATTCATGGTCTACTTCTTCTTAGGTAGCAAGGTATAATGCCTGGGACCCTGCTCGTGGCTATCGAGTTTTAAAGTCCTTCCCGCTTATAGGCCTGACTTTAGGATAATCCTTGTAGTTTCATGGGGCTACTGTGACAAAGTACCACAAAGAGATTGACTTCAAACAACAGAATTTTATTGTCTCATGGTTCTGGAGTCCAGAAGTCTGAAATCAAGATATCAACAGGTCCATGCTCCCTCTGAGACCTGTAGGGGATAATCTTTCCTTGACTTTTGTAGCTTTTGGGTATTTGCTGGCAATCCTTACTGTTCCTTGTCCTTCTTTCTGAGCGGCAGAGGAATAATGTTTTTAGAGGTATTTTGTTTTCAATTTTAATAGCAAATAACTGCATTTTTATTGATTATGCAAAAGAAAGGTAAATCTTTTTATAAAAAATCTAGAGTTGGGAACTCTGAGAAAATCTATTGAAATACATAAATGCTTCCATCTTTAATGTGCAATACACACTATAGATGATATTTTATGTTTAATCTGTAAATAAGAAACATATTTAAATTAAAGGGGAGCTTTCTATAAAAGGACCAAATATTCTCTTATAAATGTACGAAGGAATATCTTGTTCTCTGAAATTTATTAGTAATTTTATGAGAATTTTTACTAAAAGTTTCTTTTAAAAAAATCACTCCAATCTCTGCCTCTGTCCCCATGTGGCCCTCTTCCCTCTGTTTCTGTGGTGCCCTCTCTGTGTCTGTCTTCACTCCTCTCTTATAAGGACAGCAGCCATATTAGATTATGGGCTACTCTACTCCAGAATGACCGCAGTTTAACTCATTATATCTACAATAATTCTTTTTCCAAGTAAAGTTACACTCTGGGTTAAGATGTCAACATATCTTTTTTGGGGACTCAATAATATTCTTCTGTCTTAATTTTGAGAATTCTGTGTGTATTACCATCTCTCTGGACTGATATGAATGTTTCATTGGAATTACTTATACACTTGGCTGCCATTTTCTTTTGTTTTCCTCTGACTACTAGAATTGGCAGAATCTTCTCATTATTAGAAATGATAGCTCCATTGATTTTTTAGGTGTTGAGGGTCTCAAAACATTACACTTGTGGATTGAGTTTTCTAACGTACACTTTGTGCCTTTCCACAAGATTCTGAGAGTCTTGAAGGTGGAAATTGTGTTTTCCAGCTTAGTATAGTCATAACTATCATTTATTATGCACCTACTATGCACCAGAGACGTTGCATTGATTGTCTCAAATAATTCCCATAAAATAATATATAGATAAGGAAATTTATTTCAGAGAGTTGCCCTAGTGAATCACAGAGCTGGATTTTAAACTCAATTTGACCACAAGCCTCTTGTCTAAATTGTCACTCTAACCTCTTTCTTGAAAGAAAGAACAGATGCAGGTAAGAGGAATGAGATCTTGGCTTGCAAAAGGTTGGATGGTACTGTCAAGTAGGGTGGAGTTATGGAGCTGGATTTTTAAAGAAGAGGAGGGAAAGTCTGGGTGTCTTCAAAGCTCTTGTGTTTACCACGAATCCACACTGACTTGCATCATTGGCATATGTGGGCACTTAGTAGAGGGTTGTGGAAGAAACGAACCTTAATCCTCCCAAGATAGAAGTTATCTCTACAGAAAGCTTTGGCCCATATGTAGGTCTCTACTTTTTATTTGGTTCATCATCCCTCAGATTGTTTGAAGATGTCTCTTACTGATAAGGCCATGGGTTGAGGCAGTCAGGCCAACTTTAAAGATGACTGGAATAAGTCCATGATGATAAAATATTCCAAGGGATCAGGTTTGTGTTGAAGTCACCCTTGGTTTGCAGAAGATTGAGAGATACTCTGTTCCTAGCTGCTATGGCTATATATTAGACTATCAGAATGTGCCTCCAGGCTTTGGCGACCAACAGGAGGTATATTAATGCTTTATAAACCTGAAGCTTTGTTGAATGTGCTCAAGAGAACACTTTCCTTTTAATCTATTTGGAAACTATAAATTTGACTCCTGCTGGGAGTGGAAGTAATTGCTTCACAGAAGAAAAAAGTCAGCTCTTCAAAAGGCTCAACTTTTTTCACAAACATGTGCCTTCCAATGACTGGGAAATTCCTGGTACAGGAAAAAATTATCCTTTTGTACAAATGAGGTCATTTGGTCTTAGCTGGCCCTATGCACTCTTGTTCCTGCTTTCTGTTCCATGTTTTGTGACAAGAGGTTATTGGAAGGATAATCCCTCTGTGGCTATTCACTGTTTGTTGGGCACATTGCCAAAGGGAAAGTTATTTTGGCTCAAAAACTGCCAAGCCAGTGCAAGAGGCCCAGATCCCAGGGGTATTGAGCCAGTGACTGATAATGATTTGGTTTAGTTTGGCCATGGGTTGGTTTTTTTAAAGCACACTTTTCCTGTGCACTAAGATCACCGTATCTGCTTCCTTCTCCCCAGACTTGTCAACGGCTCCACTGCTCCTTGTTTTAATTGTTTTTTCTTTTCTAAGTACATTGCATCTATCCTGATGAGCAGAAACTGTTTCTACTCATGTGTTTACTCTGTTTCACTGAGGTCTTGCACTTACCTTTGTAAACTTGTGTAAATGGAAAACAGCTGCTGACAGAAGGCATGCTACACCTCTTCCTTTGGACACCTGGAGGATGACTCTGCATGAATTTTATGTCAAGATTGGCCTGGCTAAATGAGGAATATGCCTGAGGCCTTGGGTTTGCCCAGTGAAAGGGTTCTGCTAAATGGTAGTATAGGGTTGAGCTTAGTGGATGCCCCTGATTTAATTTAAGCCTGCTTTCCTCTAGTTCTCAGATATCTGTCTCCTAGTGAGTGATGTTAAGCATTTGAAGAGTGTTAGGTAGGAGATTGTTAGTGTCTGTCCTGAATGTTTTCATGAGGAAATGGACATGGAGACCATTCAAGTGAACCTTGACA
Source organism: Tamandua tetradactyla (assembly GCF_023851605.1). NCBI lineage: Eukaryota > Metazoa > Chordata > Mammalia > Pilosa > Myrmecophagidae > Tamandua > Tamandua tetradactyla. Next base: position 35,041,003 of record NC_135334.1, read on the forward strand.
AAGAATGAGTTAAATAAGTCTCTGTAGTCTCTTTAAATTCTCTATTTATAAGACACTCATTTTGAAGGGTTAGTGATAGGAAATAACTGATATTATCAATTGCATCTTAGTTACCAACACAGTGCTAGGCCCTTTCTATATATTCTCTTTTTAGAGGGTGCCTGACTTATCTAGGTTCATGTAGCTAATTAGTAGCAGCCCACAAGATTACCGAGCTAACGTTTCTACTTCATGTATTAAAGAGTCTGTGTTAGAGTCATTAAGCCACCCTTCCCCACCAGCAATCCATCGTTGGCTGTAAATGAATCAATGTTTTGCTAAGCCTTTGATGGCTTCTGTCTTTCTTGCTTGACTAAAGGTTTTAATTGTTTTTAAAAATTCACTCTCTTGCTAACAAGAATTTGGTTCTTCTCATCATAACTCATTAATAAAATCTATCTTGTGAAATCTTTGTGTCTCTTTCATGGCTCCAAGTCATGCTGTGCTGCCTCATAAGTCTAAGAATAACATACCTAGTTCTTGACCTGGAATTTAAAAGTTCAGTCTTGAGCTGTGATGGGGAGGAGAGAATAACTAAATTTGGCCATAAGCGGCATGAGTATTTGCCACATACCCACTTTCCTGTCCAAAGTACTTTTGGCCCTTCTGGTTCGATCTAGAGCCCTTACTTGAAATCCCTTGGGACATGGATGCCGTCATATTGACTCTGCTTGCAGTGATGGCTGTGGTTTCCCGGATCACCTGTTTCCCATCTGCTCCAGCTTCTGTATTAGTCTTCTCAGGAATAGACGTTATAGGAAAAGAGAAAGCTCATCTTGTTTGAAAATATTTCTGAATATAAAGTTGACAGTTTTAACTTAATTTATTGCTGTTTGCTAGACCATCCTTGGAAGTCTTGTTAAAACATCAAAGAAGGCATGAAGATGTGCTTTCTCATTTCAGTTGATCATCACATACACTGTAAAGGAAGAACTGTGATCCATATTGATCCCTTCAATACCCTTCCCTCATGGCCCTCCAGCCCACCCTCCCTCCACAAGGCCTAGATTTATTGTAGTCAGCCAATGAATATTTTATTGAATTTAACAGCTGATACAAAATAATTGGAAACAGTGTGACTAGAAAACACTACTATCGTACCTGTAACTGGGAAATTCTGGGTAATTGTTGAGTGCCTCATATTAGTTCCTGTGCGGAAAACACATGGTAAGATGCAAAACGGGTTAGTACTGTAAAGTGAAAACCTTTATGAGATAAATCATAAGCTATGTATCTGCCTATAATGTTCAAAATGGGAATGGCACTGATTTGCTGACAAAGTGTTTTTTATTATTATTATTCTGTAGCCTCAAACGATACAGCAGACTCTCAAGAGGACACTGCAATATTATGAGCATCAAGTTATTGGGTAAGTAAAAATGGATTTTGTAAAAAGTGGTCATTCCTGGGGACAGATTAACATTAATCTCTCAGGCCTAGCTGTGGAGCATGTGGCTTTCTGCCATCCAGGTCGACCTTATTTTGTAGTGGCTGCATCCACATTGCATGGGAGCGTGGGGTGGGGGTTCATAGGGATCCCCTGGAGCTATTTCCTTTGACTTATTTGTATTTAATGCTTTTAAATGAAACTCCCTTCTGGTGTTACTTTTTCCTCTTCTTCTTTTTTTTTTCTCATGTTCTTACCCTCTCATTCCAGCACTGAATTTCATGATTTTGCCTATGCACTGTGGTAAGTTTGCTGGTACAAAGAGACTCTTAGAACTGGATTTTAGAATCCTTAAGTAAAGTTTAAGCAAAATCACTACAAGCTTAACATAGTTCAATGTCGGGTGTGCATTTTAGCTAGGGGCAAATGCTCCATATTTTTCTTTATTGTCACCCAGTTCTTTAAAGAAGCAGTTGTGGTATAATGTGAAGCAAGCAGACAAGGTTAAAAGATAGGAATTCAAGGCTTCACCAGCATACAGAACTTGTGATAAGGAACTTTATCTCCTTTGTATAAAGGTATAATGAATAACTGAATAAAGGAGTATATGTCATGATTAAATGAGAAAATACCAGTGACAGAATTTTGTAAACATAAAGCTCCATATGAATGTAAAGTACTCCTTTGACGGCACATTGTTGATTCAAATAAAAAAGATAGTAACTGTCTATGGCAGAAAGAAATTGCAAATACAGAAGCCTAAATTTACTTTCACATGCAATCTTTTTATGATGTTAGAGTCAGTGTATATTTGTAAATGCTTTTTATTGTGAAATATAAGGTATATACAAATAAAAGGAAGGAAAAGCAATGATTTTCAAAGCATGCTTCACCAAGTAGTGACAGGATAGATTTCAGAGTTTGTTATGAGTTACCATTCCACTATTTCAGATTTTTCCTTCTAGTGGCTCCAAAACACTAGAGCCTAGAAGAAATATCAATATAGTGATTCAGCAGTCATACTCATTTGTTAAATCCAATTTTCTCCATTATAACCCCTCCTCCTTTGATCCTTTTCCTAATCTATAGGCATTGTTAGGCAATGCCTGTTCTTTTCCATGTTGAGAAGGGGTATCCCCATTAAAGGGTGGGGGATATAATTTAGTTGTTAATCTTGGAGAGGCTGATCCCTTTGGGTTTTAGGATTTATCTGGCTGAGGAACCCTCTGGAAATTATAGGTTCCAGGAAAGCAAATTTAGCGCATGGAGCTCTTATAAAGTCTTAGTTCAAGCCTTAGGTATTCTTAAGAGTTAACAGGAGTGATGTTGGTTGGGGTTTAGCAAACCATGGCAATTAGCGCTATCTAACTGAAGCCCACATAACAGTAGCCTCCAGAATAGCCTCGTAAGTCTATTTGATCCTTAGTCACTGATGCCTTATTTTATTACATACTTATTTTATTTGTAACTTTATCTCCTTTGTATAAGTAAGGAGGATATAATGAAGGACAGGCCAGCATGTGCCTGACCAGACAACTGGGTACCACCACCTGGCCAAGCTGATACATAAACTTGACCATGACAAAATCTTCTGCCCATTTTATAATTGGGTTGTTTGTTCATTTGTTGTTGAGCTGTATAATTTCTTTGTGTACACAGGATATCAAGCCTTTATCTGATATGTGGTTTCCAAATATTTTCTCCCATTGAGTTGGATGTGTCTATATCTTTTTGACAAAGTCCTTTGAGGCACAGAAACTCTTGATCTTAAGGAGTTCCCGTTTATCTTTTTTATCTTTCACTGCTGTGCTTTAGGTATAAAGTTTAAGAAGCTACCTTCTATTACTTACTAGATCTTGAAGATGTTTCCCTACATTTTCTTCTTGAAGTTTCATGATACTGACTCTTACATTTATGTCTTTAACCCATTTTGAATTAACTTTTGTACTGGGTGAAAAATAGGAGTCCTTTTTCACTCTTTTGGCTGTTTATAGCCAATTCTCCAATGTCCATTTATTGAAAAGACTACTCTGTCCCAGTTCAGTGGATTTATCAAATTTCAGTTGTCCATAGATTTGATAGTCTATCTCTACACTGTCCTCTCAATTCAATTCCATTGGTCAATATCTCTAACTTTGTGCCAGTACTATGCTGTTTTGAGCACTGTGGCATTATAGTAACCTTTAAAGTCAGTTAAGTTTTAGTTCTCCCAATTCATTCTTCTTTTTTAGGATATCTTTAGCTATTCAGGGTCTCTTTCCTTTCCAAATAAATTTTATAACTATTTTTTCCAACTCTTCAAAGTAGGTTGTTGGGATTTTGATTGGTATTGCATTGAATCAGTCGATTATTTTGGGTAGAATTAACATCTTAATGACATGCAATCTTCCTATCCATGAGCATGGCATGTCTTTCCATCTATTTAGGTCATTTTTTATTTCTTTTAGCAATGCTTTGTATTGTTCTGTGTAGAGGGCCTTGACATCCTGGTTAAGCTTATTCATAGATACCTGATTCTTTTGGTCACTTTTTAAAATTTTAATGCAATTTTATTGATATATATTATCTATTCACATACCATGCAATCATCCAAACTGTACCATCAGTGGTTCACAGTATCATCATATAGCTTTGCATTCATCATCACAATTGACTTTTTTTTTCCATTTTTGTGAAAAATAACATATATACAAAAAGCAATACATTTCAAAGTGCACCGCAACAATTAGTAGTAGGACAGATTTCAGAGTTTGGTATGGGTTACAATTCCACAATTTTAGATTTTTACTGCTAGCTGCTCCAAGACACTGGAGACTAAAAGAAATATCAATATAATGATTCAGCAATCATAGTTAATTGTTAAGCCCTACTTTTTCTGGATAACTCTACCATCTCCTTTGATCTCTTGCCAACTCTTTAGGGTTATTTGGACTACATCCATTCTAACTTTCTCATGTTGGAAGGGGCTGTCAATAATATGGGATAGGGGGATGGAATTAGTTGATGTTCTGGAGAGGCTGGTCCCTCTGCATTTCAGGACTTATCTGCCCTAGGAACCTATCTAGAGGTTGTATATTTCTGGAAATTAATCCTAATGCATGGAACTTTTGTAGAATTAGAAGTAAATCCCTAGGTGTTCTTTAAGGTTGGCAGGAGTGGTTTTGGTTGGGGTTTGACAAACTATGATAGGTAGCAATGTCTAGCTGAAGCTTGTGTAAGAGTAGCCTCTTGACTCAATTTGAACTCTCTCAGCCACTGAAATCTTATTATGTTATGCATCTTTCCCCCTCTTTGGTCAGGATGGCATTGTTAATTCCATGGTGCCAGGGCACTGGGAGTCATATCCCATGTTGCCAGGGAGACTTGCACCCATGGATGTCATGTACTACTTGGAGGGAGGGAAATAGTTTCATTTGCAGAGTTGGGCTTAGAGAGAGAGAGTTCACATCTGAGTAACCAAAGAGGTCCTCTGGAATTAACTCTTAGGCAAGATTATAGGTAGGCTAAGCTTCTCTGCTACATAGATAAATTTCACAAGAGCAAGTCTCAAGATCAAAGGCTTGGTTTATTGATTTGAGAGTCTCTAATGTTTGAGACAGTGTCAGGGTTTTCCCTGGTGGTAAAGTTTAATAGTTTCATAATTTTTCTCCCATCTCTCAAGTGACTTTGTTGATATTTTTTGATTATCTGCTTAACAAACTCCGGGATGTATCCAGGCATTACATTAAACTATACAGGATTACAGGCCCTCATTCCCATTCTGAGACCCCTGTGTTTGAGTTGTTTAATTGATGTATCCTGATAGGTTGAGTTAGGTTATGTGCTACAGAAAATTTAGGTTCTGGACAAAATAGACCTTTCTTCCTTGGTCTCATAGAGTAGGTGAAGTCTAAAATACAGATAATGTCTTCCTTACCCCTTTTTCTGAATTTTGGACACTATTTTGAGTGGAAGTTTTTCCTTAATTGTCTCCTCAGATAGATCATTGCTTGTGTTTAGAAACATTACTGATTTTTGTACATTAATCTTATATCCACCACTTTGCTGAATTTGTTTATTAGCTCAAGTAGCTTTGTTGTAGATTTCTCAGGGTTTTTTTGAGTAGAAGATCATGTCATCTGCAAATAATGAAAGTTTTACTTATTCCTTTCTTATCTGATGCCTTTTATTTCTTTCTCCTGTCTAACTTCTCCAGCTAGGCCTCAAAGTACAATGTTGAATAGTAGTGGTGGCAATGGGCATCCTTGTCTTGTTCCCGATCTTAGGAGGAGTGCTTTCAATCTCTCACTGTTAAGTATGATGCTGGCTATGGGTTTTTCATATACGCCCTTTATGATTTTGAGGAAGTTTCCTTGATTTCTACCTTTGAAGTGTTTTTATCAGGAAAGGATGCTGAATTTTGTCAATGCTTTTTCAACATCAATTGATATGATCTTGTGATTTTTCCCTTTTGATTTGTTAATGTACTGTATTACATTGATTGATTTTCTTGTGTTGAACCACCCTTGCATTCCTGGTATTAACCCCACTTGGTCACATACTTCTTTTAATGTGTTCTTGGATTTGATTTGCTAGTATTTTGTTGATAATTTTTATATCTATGTTTATTAGGGAGATTGGTCTGCAGTTCTGTAGTTTTCCTTTCTGGAAGCATCTTTATCTGGTTTTGGTATTAGAGTGATATTAGCTTCATAAAATGAGTTAAGTAGCATCCCTTTTTCCTTAGTTTTTTGGAAGATTTTGACCAGGATTGGTGTTAATTCTTTTTAGATTCACCTATGAAGCTGTACTGGGCTTTTTTTTTTGGGAAGATGTTTGATGATATTGAATCTCTTTACTTGTAGTTGGTTTGTTGAGATCTTCTATTTCTTCTCAGGTTAGTATAGGTAGTTCATGTGTTTCTAGGATTTTGTCCATTTCATCTAAGTTGTGTAGTTTGTTGGCATATAGTTGTTCATAGTATTCTCTCATGATTTCAAAAATATCTTCAAGATCCAAGGTAATTCTTTCATTTCTTATTTTATTTGCATCCTTTGTCTTTTATTTTTGTATGGGGCCAACAATTTTATTGATTTTTCTCAAAGAACAAACTTTTGATATTGTTTATTCTTTCTATTATTATTTTTTTGTTCTCCAGTTCATTTATTTCTGCTTTAATTTTTATTATTTCTCTTCTTTTATTAGCTTTGGGGTTAATTTGATTTTCTTTCTCTAATTTCTCTAGGTGAGCAATTAAGTCCTCTATTTTTCTGTCTTGTTTTTTAAATATAGGCATTTAGGACAATAAATTTCCCTCTCAGCACTGCCTTTGCCACATCCCATAATCTCTGATATGTTGTATTCTTATTTTATCATTTGTCGTCAGATATTTACTGATTTCTCTAGCAATTTCTTCTTTGACCTGCTAATTATTTAAGAGTTTATTGTTTAATTTCCATATATTTGTGAAAGCTCTGGTTCTTTGGTGATCAGTAATTTCCAGCTTCATTCTGTTGTGGTCAGAGAAAGTGCTTTGGGTAACTTCAGCCTTATAAAATTTATGAAGACTTATCTTGTGCCCCAGCATATGATGTATCATGGAAAACGTTCCGTGTGCACTAGATAAGAATGTATATTCTGGTGTTTTGGGGTGTAACAACATATATGTGTCTATTTGGTATAAATTATTTATCACATTAAATTCTCTATTTCCTTGTTGGTCCTCTCTTTGGTCATTCTATCTATCACAGAGAGTGGTGTATTGAAGTCTCTCACTATTTTGTTGAAACATTTATAGCTCCCTTCAGTTTTTCCAATGTTTGCCTCATGTACTTTGGAGCACCTTGATTGGAAGCATATACATTTATGATTGTTATTTCTTCTAGGTAGATTGTCCCTTTTATTAATATGTAGGGTCCTCTTCGTCTCTTATGAGGATAAGAGGACAATTACATTTGAAGTCTACTTTATCTCATATTAGTATAACTATCTCTGCTTTGAAGTCTACTTTATCTGATATTAGTATAACTATCTCTGCTTTGTTTTGGTTACAGCTTCATAGAACATCTTTTTTTAAAAATATTTTTATTGACAAATCTTCACACACAGACAGTCCATTACATGGTGTGTAATCCGTGGCTCACAACATCACCACACAGCTGTGCACTCATCACCGTGTTCGCCCTCTGGAACATTTGTATCACTCCAGAAAAAGAAAAAAAAAATCTCCCACCCCCCCACCCCCACCCCACCCTTCCATTGACCACCAGCACCTCCATCCACCAATTTATTTTACTCCTTGTCCCCCCATCATTTATCCATTTCCTATCCATATGTTTTTACTAATCAGTCCATACCCTGGAAAAAGGAGCATCAAACATAGGGTTTTCACAATCACACAGTCACATTGTAAAAATGTTTTCTTTATATAATCATCTTTAAAAATCAAGGCCACCAGAACACAGCCCCACAGCCTCAGGCACTTTCCTCCAGCCACTCCAACTCACCATAAACCAAAAATGGATATCTCTATAATGCATAAGGACAACCCCCAGGTTGTCTCTGCTCAAAATCTCCCAGCCACCGAAACTCCACTCTCTCATTTCTCTCTTTCCCACCATGGCCAAGAAAGCTTTCTCAGTTCTCTGATGCTGGGTCCTGGCTCATCCTGGGAGTTCTGGCCCATGTTGCCAGGGAGATTTACATACCAGGGAGTCATGTCCCATGTAGGAGGGAGGGCAGTGAATTCACCTGCTGAGCTGGCCCAGAGAGAGAGAAGCCACATAAGAGCAATAAAAGAGGTTCTCTGGGGGTGACTCCCAGGCACAATTCCAAGTAAGCTTAGCCCATTCTCCATAGGAACATGCCTTATAGGAGCAAACTCCCAGGTTGAGGGCCCAGCCCACTGATCTGGCAGTCCCTACTGCTTGTGAGAACACCAGAAACTGTCAAAATTGGAAAGTTGAATACCTCCTTCCCTCTCCCCAGTCCCCTAAAGGGACCCCACAAACGCTTCTTCACTCAACGCCAAAATTACTATGTGATATATTAGGGCACCACACCAACTTGGACAAACCAACAAAATCTCACACCCCACTCAAGACTCCATGCACCCATGGTGTAGTACATCTTTTTCCATCCTTTCACTTTCAATCCTATTTGTGTCCTTGGGTCTAAGATCCATCACTTGTAAACAGCATATAGATGGATCATACTCTAAAATCCATTCTGGCAATCTATATCTTTTAGCTAGTGAGTTTATTAATTTAATGTTCGAAGTTATTACTGTAAAAGCAGTTCTTGAAGGTATCAGCTTATCCTTTAGCTTTTATTTGTCAAATCTATATATTCTTTTCACTCTTTCTCTTTTTATCTTTTATATTCCTTACTGCTACTCTTCAATTTTATGCCCTCCTCCAGACCTCCCTCTCCTGTCTTTTATTTTTTTAACTGACAGGATTCCTTTTAGTATTTCTTGTAGGGCAGGTCTCTTGTTGACTAGTTCTCTCAGTCCTTGTTTATCTTTGAAAATTTTAATCTCCCTCAGTTTTGAAGGACAACTTGACTGGATGAAGAATTCTTGACTGGAACCCTTTCTTGTTCAGGATTTTAAATATATCGTATGACTGCCTTCTTGCCTCCATGGTGCCTGTTCGTAGTCTGAACTTAGTCTTGTGTGCTTTGCTTTGTATGTAGTAGATTGCTTTTCTTGTGCTCCTTTCTGCTTCTCTTCAATATTTGGTAGTTTGATTAGTGTGTGTCTTGGAGTAGGCCTATTTAGATTTATTCTGTTCTGTGTTCATTGAGCTTCTTTAATTTGAATATTTATGTCTTTTATAAGGGTTGGGAAGTTTTCCTGAAATATATCTTTAGCTGAACTTCCCAGTTCTTTACTATTCTTTTCTTCTCCTGAGACACCAATTGATTCTTATATTTGCCTTTTGTTGTCCATACTTTCCCTGAGATCCAGTTCCATTTTCCCTTTCTTTCTTGCCATTGTTCTTTTGTGTACTTTAGTTCAATTGTTTTGTCTTCTAGCTCACTTCTTGTTCCTTCTGCTTCTTTCAATCTGCTATCGTGTCTCTCTAGTATACTTCTCTAGTCTACTGTATCTTTCATCTCTGTGAGACCTGCCATTTTTCTATTTAATGTTTCAAATTCTTCTATGTTCTTCTCGTGTCTTTCTGATTTTCTTTATTTTTTTTTAAATATCCTCGAGTAGATGTTCTGTATTCTGTGTCCCCTCTGGTGTTTTGATTTGGTCATTTGACTGGGCCATTTCTGCGTAGTTCTTCACATGCTTTGTGACTGTCTGTTGTGCTCAGTGTATTTGATGACCTTAATAAGGTTACTTTGCAAGTTGGTTTCCCTCATTCGTCTAAAGTTTTATATTTACTTCATTTTGCATTGAAGGTTCCCTTTTGCACTTGGTTTGTCAGTACCTACCCTCCAAACCAAGGCCCAGATCTCATGTACAGGGTTTAATTCTACTTGAGGGTCTATTCAGTGCTGGGCAAAGGTGCTAAGGTATTTCAGTAGCAGAATGCCCACCTGCCACATGGGAGACCCGGGCTTGATTCCTGGTGCATACATGCAAATAATAATAAAAATGATAATAATTGTAATAATATAAAATAAAATATAAAATATAAAACAAAAAAGATACACCTCATCAATAGTAGGCCCTGAAGTCAGAAGGAGAAACCCCAAGATATATTGGGAATTAACTCAGACTGTTGTTCACAGAAGGGTGAGAAAATAAGATAAAATAAAAAATAAAAAATCAATAAAAACATAAATATTTAAAAAATATATAAATAAAAATTTAAAAATAATACTAATGATAAAAAGTATTTTAAAAAAGTGTAGAAAAAATATATTTAAAAAAAACCCTAGGCAGATAGGGAGTTTGCCAGACTGCCCTTACTGCCTCTTCCCACGGGTGGCGCTCCTCAGGCACCTCCTCCCCTCAGGCTGGCCCCTGTGCGACTGCAGCGGCTGGCTAGGAAGATGGCGTGCATGGCAGTGGGGCTGCCCCTTGCACGTGGTGGTGGGACAGCTGGCCCTGGTATGGGGAAAGGGGGAGCTGATCGCAGGGTCTTGGGGAGTAGCTGCTCACAGCACCCAATGGATCTGCCATTCACCGTGCCCAAAAGGACGGCTATTCACAGCGCCTGGATGAGCTTCTGCTCCCTGCACCTTTGGGCATGGCTTTGCTTTTCACAGTAGATGGCATGGGCACTCCCAGCTGCTGAGCTGTGTGTGGGAGTTTCCCCATAGCAGGCTGGAGCAGAGGGACAGTTAGTTTGCACTTCCCCGCGTGCTGCAGCCCACCCCTGGTGGGAGTTACGGCCAATCAGACCCACCCTGCTCTCCCTGTGCTGATCTCCTTACCTCTTTCCTCTCTGTGAATTATTGAAGACTGTTTGTCAGTCACCCCTGGGACTGCGTTCCCAGTCATTTTTTCCTGTCCACTGTCTTGTTCTGTAGAGCAGGGGTGAATCCATCCAGCCCTATTCCACCATCTTCCTGGAAGCCCCAGTCTTTATTTTGTAATTCACCTTGTTCATATTCTTTATATGCCATAATTATTTATCTTTGTCTGATCTAAAGAACTTTTGTCATTCAGGATTCAAATGCTGTTACTTCTTGAAATGCTCTCAAGAATTATTTAAAATTTATGGCTAATAGTCCTTGCCTTGGGAATCAACTCTGTATTTTGGTCATTAGGGTGTGGCATGATTTTTCATGATGAAAGAAGGGAAGAAACCTTAATGGAAAAATAATCACACTACCCAGTAAAATGCTATATACTTTAAGTGCTTGATGATGTGTTAATTGTTATTTCAAAGGGAATTGCTTTGAAACTTTGTCTATCAATCCTCATGGGTGCAGTACTAGGAAAACATATTATTTACACTTATCAGATGACTTTTAGTTTGAGGCCACTGGTGATTTTAAATGGTTGCTCCTATTAGAGGTAGAGAGTGCCAAATTAATCTCTACCTACACATTCAAAAATAAAACTTAATCACTCTCATTGGGTTTGCTGCTTTCACAGTTCAGTGTTTGGATTAAATTAGTCAGTATATGTAAAATACTCTAAACAGATCCTGGTACATAGTGAGCACCTCAGACCTGCTTGTTCTGACATTTATTATTGTTCTTATCACTAAAACTTTTATAACCATACCAGTAGTCAAATTTAAATCATTTTCTGGAATTATGAAACCCTCCCTTTTTGAAATCAAGCAAAAACTGGTGAAATATCCTCTTTTATGGACTAAACTATGTCTTCAAGGTAAATTGGAGTAGAAATCTTATAGATGTGATCAAAATAGGCCACCAAACTTAATCACCATAATCACCATTGTATTAGTTTGCAAGCAGCTGGTATGCATATACCAGAACTGGAATGACTTTTAAAAAGGGAATTTAATAAGTTACAAGTTCACAGTTCTGAGCCTGTGAAATTGTCCAAACTAAGGCATCCAGGGAAAAACACCTTAATTCTAGGAAAGCCAGTGGGTCAGGAACCCCTCTGCCAATTGGGTAGTCATGTGGCTGGCATCTCTTGGTCCCTTGTTCCTGGGCTGCGATGCTGTCAGTCTCTCTTCCTGTGAGGGTTCCTCATTTTGCTTCTCTAGAGCTGTCTTTCATTTCTTGGCTTCCCTTGGCTGTCTCCAGTTTCTGGCTTGCTTAACATCTCATGGCAATGTGTGTTGGGCTCCAAGCATCTCCAAACATCCATGTCTCTGTTCTCCAAGTGTCAGCATCTGTGTAAAAAGACAGACAGGGAATGCAATTCCAATATAGAGGTGTCTTATTGTCCAACTAGTTCTACATAGACCTATTGGCATATTTTTGCTTTGGTATTTTCAGGATTCTGAGAACTTAAAAAATTCAGGGAACCTTTGCTCCCTGTCCTTAATTGCACTTCTCTTCAGGAAGATGAAAAGGGTTCGCTGGCAGAAATATTGTCACATCTTGTTTCTCTTGACTTTGTCTTCTTCTTTCTTCCTTATTCCCCTCAGTGGTATCTTTCCCACCCAGCTCCCTCTTTTGCCCTTTATATTACATCTTTCTCCTTCTACTTTCTCTTTTCAATCTGGAAGAAGCAAATCATGTAGTATCACTAATACTTGAAATAAAATGTATCCACATCTATATTTTGCTCCCCTTAAGAAAATATGATTTAAGACTTCTTTTTTTGATGGGCAGGCATCAGGAATCGAACCCGGGTCTCCGGCATGGCAGGCAAGAACTCTGCCTGCTGAACCACTGTGGCCCACCCAATTTAAAGCTTTGTATCTCTGTGAAAAAGGAATGTGTTTCTTACAGTTAAAGGAATTTTCGTCTATTGACAGTAAGTGCTGGCAGTATTGTTGAACATATTTTTGGGAAAGTAGGCATGGGAAGAAGATGCTTTTCTCAGTCTCCGACATTGGGATTTGCCTATGGCTTGTCTTGAAGTAATTTGGTTTTTCAGGTGCCTTGAAGAGGGATGATGAATCAGGATGGATAACAGAGGATAGGCTGGCCCTTTTCTTTTTTAATTCAGCCTCTAACCATTGATATTCCCACCCTCCTTTTCCTCTTCTTTAAAACTCTGCACTTAGATTTACTTTATTTATAGAGCTCCAGTATTATGTAGTTCTGCTCTTCAAGGAATTCTTATATCAGTAGCTCATATGGACTGTCTGAGGCTTTTTTAGTCTGCCAAGACTGAGAATTACTCACAGGGAGTAGCTGTTCAAAAGATCACATAAATGGAAGAATTAGGAGGAAGTAGCTAATGAAGCCTCTTATTAGGGAGTTAGAAAGCCTCTCTATACCTCAGAGATTTTATTATTAAATATTTATTCTATTCATTCACTCATTCATTTTTTTCATAGAGATCACGAAGTTGGGAGAATGCGTGCTAAAATAATTTATTAATGCAATGTCTTCTTCTCTTCATCATCATTCTCTCTCACTTAGAGACTCAGAACTAGTTTCATGGCTTCTATTCCTGTTCTCCAGTATTCTATTTCACTGCAGCAAATTTATTAAAACATTAGATCACACATCAATGATTCTCAATTGTTAATGGGCATCAGAACCACCTGGCAAGTTTATTAAAACAGGGATTACAGGCCCATGTCCCAGATTTTCTGATTCTGTGGTCCTCAGAGTGGGCTCAAGACTACATTTCTGACAAGTTGTCAGGTGATGCTGCTAATTCAGGGATAACACAGTTCCCTGCTTCGGACCATCTAATGGCTTGCTATGACAATAGAAAATCTGAACTCTTTCTGTGATCTGGCTTTTGCCTCTCTTAGTTCATTCTCATCCATTTACCCTTCTCACTTCACTTCAGCCATCCCAGACTTCTGTTGGTTTCTCCACCACACCAGACTTGCTTGTCCTCAGAGTCTTTGCACATTCTGTTCCATTTTCCTGGAATGCTCTTCCCTGGACATTTGATTGGCTTATTGTCTCTTTTTTTTTTTGGCTTTTACAAAGGGGATTTATTAGGTAACAAATTTACAGTTGTAAGCTCATGAAAATGTCTTTGTTAAGCCATTAAGAGAGGGATACCTTCTCTGAGGAAAGGCTGCTGCATCCGGGGTTCCTCTGTCACATGGGAAGACACATCCAATGTTTGCTGTCCTTCTCTCCTGGATTTTGGTTTCACAATGGCTCTCCCAGCTCCTGTGAGTCCTTTTGGCTTCTCCTGGGCATTTTCTTTCTCTGAGCTCTCTCCAAAATGTCTCTACCTTTTATCCTCTCATAAAGAGCTCCAGCAAGGGGTTTAAGACCCACTTTGAATGGGCTGGGTCACATTTCCATGGTAACAACCTAATCAAAAGTTCCCACCCACAGTAGGTCTACACCCACGGGAATGGATTAAAAGAGCATAAGTGTTTCTGGGGTACATCACGGATTCAAACAGCACAGATGATTGACCCATGAAATTAATAACAGCTTCTTCTTTCTATACATTTAAGTCTCTGATCAAATGTCATCTCTTCAGGAAGTCCCTCCCTGACCATCCCATCTAAAGTAGCCCACTATCCCAATCTATAACCCAGTCACTCTCTATTGTATTACGTTCTATTATTTCTTTTCATAGTGATTATCATTAGCTGAAATTGTCTTACTTCTTTTCTTATCTGCTTGCTTTTCTTATTTACTTATTTACTTACATATTGTTGTGACTTGTCAAGTGTCTGGAAGTGCTTAGGAGATAACTAAATGAATACATTGTTTCACAGATTTTTAGGAGCATAGGGCTTAGAAGAGAAAATTGTATTTGGAGGGGGGTGTAAAATGAGGGATTGAAATAATCTTCAGGGTTCATTGTGGGTCTGAAATCTATAGTTCTAGTATCCAGGACCTTTTTCCTTGTAGCATAGCTAATATCTGATTTTTCACAGAGCTGTCCATTTATGCCTAAGGTTCTGTTGTTGTGTATCCGATTGGCTTTCTGGAAAATTCTGATTACCATGTAGACTCTGTATAGCTTCTTGTTCAGGTAGTATAGTCCTTTGTTCACAGCCTAAAACAAGTAAGGGGGCGCTGAATGGGCATCTGTATTTTAGCCCCTGTTTAATTCAAGCTTGTAGGGAACAGACTGGCTTTCTGGGCAATGTGGGATGGAAAGAACATTGAGAAACAGAAGGGAGATGTAGGAAGCAGGCAGGGTTCACCTTAGGGATTGAAATGAATTTAGGATTGAGGGAAATCTGGTTCATGCAAGCATATATATATATATATATATATGTTAAATGTTATGTTATATGTTAAATATATAAATATATATATTTAACATCTTTATTCTATAATATAATATGTACACAAAACAAAGGAAGAAAAAAGCAATAGTTGTCAAAGCACTCTTTAACAAGTAGTTACAGGACACAGCCCAGAGTTTGTCATGGGGCTACCATACCATTCTCTCAGATTTTTCCTTCTAGCTGCTCCTGAATATAGGAGACTAGAAGGAATAAATATTTTTAATCATCACAGTCAACTTTTTTGTGTGTGAAAAATAGCATATATACAAAAAAAAAGCAATAAATTTCAAAGCATAGCACAACAATTAGTTGTAGAACAAATTTCAGAGTTTGGTATGGGTTACAATTCCACAATTTTAGGTTTTTACTTCTAGCTGCTCTAAGATACTGGAGACTAAAAGAGATATCAATTTAATGATTCAGCGGTCATATTCGTTTGTTAAACCCTACCTGTCTGAATAACTCCGCCAACCCCTTTGATCTTTCTGTCCCACCATGTGAGCATGTTTTTTGATGTCACCCTTGCTGTTACCTTGTGCCCTTCCTTCTCTCTTTGTTATGATGTCTGGAGCAGTGGACTGAGAGGATGTGCTTTAGAGATAGACTTGCCAGCCTTTCCAGACTTTAAGTCAGGTGTTTCTATTTCATAACTTTAGGCATGTTATTTAACCTCTCTGAGCCTCATTTTTATTTTCATTTACAAAATGGGAATAATAATAGGGTTAGGGTAAAGTTGAGATGAAATATTGATGCAAATAATATGTCATCTTATAATCATATGAAGTACTTAGTATAGTGTTTGGTGTAGAAAGGCCGTTTATATATTAGTTGAATTATTATTACCACTATAAGTATCTGACTGTTTTGCATTTCAATTTTCGTAGACCGTCTTTCCCTTTCCCTTCCTTGCTGTATCCTTCTTGGATCTTTACAAGTTTAGAATCAGACGTTTAGCATCAGGAGCTAAACATGCCCAGTTCATTTTCCAGTTTTGCTTTCCTTGTACAAAGAATACCTTTGGCTTTGGATTTTTTAATGTAAATCTCTACCTCTGAAGTGTCTGACTCATCTGGTCTCACACGTGTTAATACTGCATGACTCTTGCTACTGTTCTTTAGCTCACAAAATTGAATTACTACAGCAGTGTAGGCAAAGCAGAGATTTCTTTAAACTATCACTAGAAAATATATGATAATCTTTCTGAGGTGTAATGTTCATTCATTAAATATTTTAAACAGTGTTCTAGCTTGAAAGCTGTTGGAATGCGATACCCCTGAAACAAAACGACTTTTAAAAAGGAAAATTTATTAAGTTGCAAGTTTGCAGTTCTAAGGCAAAATGTCCAAATTAAGGCAAGCTATAAAAATGCGCTCCTCTCTGCCTGGGTAAGGCCTTGGCCTAAGAAACTTGGAATGCAGTGTGGAGCGGGTATGAAATGGTCTTTTACTCCTTTCCGGGACCTCTTGTGGGTCCTTTTCTCTTCTAGTGTGCCCTGTCAAGCAGGAAGGAAAAGGAAGACAGTGGAAGCCTCTTTTAATTAACTGTTGGTTGTGACGGTCTTCCCTAGGCTGTCATGTCCTCAGGATGGTGAATGGACGGCCCCACCTTGACTGCTTTGATTATCCCAGAACTTGCTCCCAAGGAGTGCACTCCACAAGCCTTGCTAGTGGGGCTTTGCCCCTGGCCAACAGTCTGTAGATTGGAAAAGCAGCAGGATTGGATGACTCAAGCTTTCTTCTCCTTAGTGTCATCTTCCTGATGCACAGGAAACTCATTTTTTGTGTGTGTGTACCAAATGGTGGTACTGTCGGCTGCTCCCAGTTTTGCTTTATTTCTTTTCCCTGTTAATAAGTTGCTCCAAAACTTTCTTACTTGACTCAGTCAGATGGGAGATCAGGAAATCCACTGCCCATGCAGGTGCTCCCTGAGAAATGAGAGCCCAGACCCCAGCCTCTACCAGAGGTGGATCCCTCTCCCATGAACTTGACTTGTGCAGGGGACACCCCCTCCCCTTCTCCTTTGTGCATAGAGAAGGGGAAAAAAAAGCACAGCAGCCATGTCTTCCTAGGGTAGTGACTCACTTCTGAGGATTTTCGTTTGAATTTTTTTCTATTCTTCTGTGGACTGGGGGTGGGGTGATTGTGGCAGGGGCCGTTCAGTCACTTCTGAGTTCTGAAGGGGAGGTTGTTGTTCTTGGCTATGAGAACATAGGAGCATTTGGCCCTTATTATCTTCCGTTTTGGTGCTTTAGCACTAATTCAGAGGCAACTGGGGAAGTCCTTGTCAACATATTCCGTAGGCATTATGTCATTCAGTCCTCACAAGAACTCTGGGCAGTATCTCCATTTTATTAGAGAGGAATTTTAGACAGAGATTAGGTTACTTGCCCAGGGTCTCACAGATGGAAAATAAGACCATGATTCAGATTTATTTTTGTCTGGCTCCAAATGCTTTATTTGCTATCCATACATTATACTGTTCTCTTCTTGACTGTCTATGACAGAGGTTGAGGTATTTACTTTCAACCTAACAAACACACCACATTGGAACCATGAAGTTACTTCTAGGCAATTTCCTTAAAGAAACACATTCACAGCAGTGGGGAAGCACCCAAATAGGGATACATTATTAACTGATATGTTCTTTGTGCTTCCATTTATTTTCTCCATAACAGTTTTCTTATTAATGATTGCCTTCAGATGCAGGTCCATATTTTACTAATGCTGATGTTAACAGTGGGTTATGCTAGAAATTATGTCTTAAATTAAAGCATAAATTATTTTAAAATGGTATTAACATTGAATGCAAGTGTGTGCTTGTGCTTATGTGTATGTATGCATCTGCAGATGTTTCAAAAATCTCTCCAAGTACTAATTTTGTCTTCTTCTTAGTTACAGAGATGCAGAAAAGAATTTCCACAATATCTCTAACAGATGCTCCTATGCAGATCATTCCAACAAAGAGGAGATTGAAGATGTATTAGGAATTCTTCAGTGTACCGCTAATATACTCGGTATGTTAAATATATATTTATATGGTTGAGAAAGAATGAATGAGAGGGGAGAGGGCAAAGAAAAGGTATAAATGTTTCATTTTCAATTGAGAGGTTTGAAGAATATGGAAAATTGAGACCAAGACCTTGTCTTCAAGTGATTTAATTGTATCACTCCTGAAGATATTGAAGCGGAAATTATGAGCATGCTGTTAATTTGGAGATTGAAAAACATTATATAGAAATACTTACATTTGGGGGAAACTTTTTTGGAATATTCTTGTTGTCTTTGGTGTAATCCTTATTTTTCTGGCTTTTACCCTTAGCTGAAATTTTGGGCTCTTCCTCTCCTCTGAAAGTCCTACTTGATAATTTCTGGGAGGCCTGAGTGGGGCTCACAGGTACTCAGAGGAGACCTTACACCTCTGAGACCCCTTCTGTGGCTTTGTCAATGAAAACAGGTCATCTAGGGAGGTCTTTGTGCCCTCTTGGGGATGTGGGTATTTATAACAGAGCTGTCTTTGGGTGCTCCTCGCAAGACCTAAGGGAACTTCCATGAACTTCACTGAATTATACAGCTTTAAAGGCACCAGATAGGAGCTCTGTTACTTGAAGCTCCTGGTATGTGAGAGCTGCACTCTGTTATATGCACAATAGATAAGCAGGCATCTTTTCCCCCTCAGGTCTTATGGAGATTTTTAGTGAAAATTACCCCTTTTAATTTTACCTTAAGACTTAGACAGGAATCCGTGGGCTGCTGAGGAGTTAGGAAATAAATCTTAGTGACAGACTCCATACGAACTGAGAATCCACCTCTCCTTCAGAATCTGATGGTAGAGACTGGGGCCCTATTAGTGGGACAAGCTTTTTTTTTTTTTTTTTTACTTTCTTTCCCTATAGGCTAAGTATTTTCCCTTGAAATACGTGAGTCGCTCTTCCAGACTTCAGGTGGCCTCAACCTTGAATCTACCATATTTTTTAAAACATGTCTGACTCGCAATGGATGGTGAACCTGGCTTTTCCAGTCAAGATAACATTCAGCTACCTGTGATTACATTTTCATCCTAAGTAACTTTTTTATACATAAAATTTTAGAATAAGGACATGAGACTGTTTTGAGGGAAGGCATGTAGATGTCAATGGTTTGCCTATAAAAAAAGCATGCAAAACAGTGTTGGGCAGTGAAAGGGAAGACCAAAGAGTCATTACCTTTTTAGTTCAGTGTCAGGGGTAGAATACTGTCCAAATAAATCTCAATTTGGAGAAGATGAGGGTCAAAAATAAAAGAAGGGACTGGAACATGACTCAAGAGCAATTTACAGTTTTTTAATTCTGTATTTTTAAAGACTTTCCAATCAGTAAGATATTTTTCATTTGACACGTAGTGATTTTTGAGGGGTGGGGTGTGGTATGCCCCACTGAGAGGATGTTTCATAATCTTGGAGGAGGGATGTTTAATAATTTGAAAACATTGCTCAATACTTAACCAGTTTCTGAATGTTTTTCTGCTCCTCACACCTCCTTGCCTTCATTCCCCACTTAAGGAGCATTGAGTTAGAGGGAAAAGGAAGTGTTCAAAAGTACTAAATATATAAAGAAGGCTAAAGGCATTTGAACTGTGATTGATAGAGGAGCGTGTACCATCCCTATGGAGAAAAGAAACCCGGGTAAGACCATTTGATATGTAACCACCAGGTGTCACTGTTGGCCTAGCACAGCTTAGTTGCCTTTCAAAAGTTGTGTTGAGATGCAGAGTAGTGAGCGAGCAGCAGGTAATGCATGCTGATCATATTAAGGAAAGCATTTTCCAGTTAAGTGCTTATCATTTAGAAGGTGGCTGTAAAACAGGCTTCGGATTTCCATAGCTATTAAGTTTTTCTAGAAAAGTGATATGAGGTCTGATTTTTTTTTTCCCCATACAAAAAGATGAGCTATTCTCTAGATTTAAAAAGGACAACCTTCTAAAATATAAATTTCTGAAGAAATAAAGAAAATTCCTGCTACCTGTTGATAATATGTTAGCGTGGATCCAACAGATGATTATGTGTCTGAGAAATGCTCTCTTTAGAATTATGTCCTTTTATATCTCTTGAAACCTCTCTGAGGACAAAGTAGTAGCTTTACTGGTCTTATCCAGTGAAAAATTCTTTTCTAACAAGTCACTGAACTATGACTTGCTTAGATTTCATTTATGGAGTTTTTAAAAATTAATTTTTAAAAAATTAACTTAAATTCTCTCATGCTATCATTTATGAGAATGCGAGAAAATTGATTAAAGCACTAGTCAGAAAAACACCAAAGAAGAAAGGAAGACTTTTTGGGAGCATGGGCTAGGGAAATAGAATTTCAACCAGATTAGGAAAAATGATATTGCCTGAGAATGTTCACTGTGGAGACTTGAGACAAATTTTCCAACACTATGATTTGTAGTGATCACTTTTGAGGAATATATTAGAATAGTAGGGACTGGGATTGGTGAATACATATTTCTTCCACCTTCTTAACCTGTTATAGGGTTGTAGTAAAGACTACAAATTTGTTTGTTCATTTTTGTGTTATTTGTACTTCACTTACCATCAAAAATGGTTTGAAGCTATAGATTAGAAAATTTTATCAGGGTGCCAAATATTTCTCCTTCCAAATGACTATCTCTATCTACTTCTGTATTTTAGATGGTTTTATTATTTAGTGGCTCTTCAGGTTGAAGTCTGAGTTCGGCATTTGCCGTGGAATTACAAAGGAGGCCTGAAGAAGGAGAAAAATGAGCTGCAGAAGACCAGTTTTGCTTCTGTCTTGTATCTGTTCACTCGCCTCCTCCACACGACTCTCTGGAAATGCATGCATACTATGGGATGCCTCATGTCCATCCAGTAAAGTGAAAGAACTATTTCCTGTTGTCAACATTTTTGCAATTTATTTCTTTTCTGTGGGCTTAGAAACCAGTTGTTTCTATTTTCTGTCTCACATCATTTACAAATTAGGGATATTGAGTATAGTCTGCTCCTTGTCAACTATTTGCCTTATTTTGGTGCTCTGGCATTCACTGTGATAATGTGGTACTGCACCATTGTTTTTAAAAGTGAACCTTAAAACCCTGGAAAAAGGCTTTACAAAGAAAGATAGCTGTGAACAATGCCCTCCCTGCTGGAAGCTTTTAGTGTTAACTGTACTGACTTTATTTGGTGCATAATGTCTTTTGCATACCAAAATTATCTTCTAATTTTAGTTGTCTGAAAAATGTAAACCTTTCTTAGACATAATCTGCAAAGCCCATTTTTAGCTCCAATTAAGTAATAAAAATGTGTTTATACTCTTATGAGGAATGGCACTTAGTAATTTTCTTGGCAATTGTAATGGTTCAGTGGTATGATGAAGCACCTATGTTAAAGCATTAAAGGGTCTGTGCTGTTTGCTGCTGCAGTGTTGCCATCTCATCCCATGCTTTGGATTTAGGTAGCATTGGGGATAGCATGACAGAATGAGAAGGAAGAATTAAGGGAGAAGGATGATATATTGCATAGCCTTTTTGCCATAATATAATTAAAAATAAACCAGGGTTATGTCTATTTTGGTTTTAACAAATTTTAATACTGTTTAGGAGATTGTGGGTGTCTCAGTTATAGAAATTCAAGAACTACAAGACGGGATGATAGTGTAGGAAGAAGTTGTCCCACAGTAGGAAAGAGATTAAAAAGAAATGCGTTCTGGTTAATTCATTTATTGATGAATTTTTGCAAACCAAGCTCATTGTTTTAATAAGCATCAGTTATTTGTGAATTATTGGACAAGGCGTAGTTTTATAAATGCCTTTGCTAAATGAATTTTCTTAAAAACAGTCAGGAAGGGCATGAATTGTGAAAGTACATATTCATTAAAGCTGTTTTTGCTTTAAAAGTCTTCTGTCAGAATAATGCTTTCTCTTCTTCAAGAATTTAGCAATTACAAAATCTGAATCAGGGTAATGTTATCAAGAGATTATTTTGTTGGGAAAATGCTAAAGAGGAGATGACCTTTGGGGGCTTATTCCTTGCAATATTTTCCTGGTATCAGGTATTCTAAATATTTTGAAATTTGTCTTCTATAAAGTGCCACAGATGCAAGCATTTTTAGCTGGTAGGAAAATTTTTGTTATAAGCTTTTTGTTATTTTTTTTTAAAGTTATAATTTATTGCTTACAGGATAACTTGTACATATTTTTTGGTTTTATTGTCATTTGGAATGGTTTTAGGAGCTTTTTAATCGGCAATAAAACTGTTAAGAATTAAACTTATTTAGGGCTAAGACTATGGGCACCTTGTGGGTTTCCTTGGAATAACTCTAAATTATATAATTGTTTATGAATTAGAATATGCTAAATATATTCAGCATCTTGGAAAACTAGTAGGTGCAATAATTACCATTTTTATTGATGCATTAAGATGGATAGCAATAACTAACTTCTGCCAATATAGTTCTTATTAGTATAATTTGGTAACTGATAAGATTTCTCTTTCATTCACCATATTTTTTTTCAGTCTTTTAATGAGATGAATTAGAATAAAGATGGTTGGTAGGGGAATTCATTTAAAAATGGTAGGTCATATTGTGGTTTAGGGCAAGGTCTAGAGCCGGACTGTGTGGGTTGGAAACCATCTTCACTGCTTGAGTGAACTTCTTAACCTTTCTGTATCTCAAATTTCTCACTTGAAAAGTCAGGATCATATTATTATTTACCTTCTAAAGTTACTAGGAAGATGGGATGAGGTAATTTGTGTAATGCACTTGGAACAGCCTGGCATAGAACAAGAGCTATGTAAGTTTCTGCTCTTACTATTGCATACTCACATGGTGATCTTTGTATCAGTCCTGCGAGGAGGTCGGCATGCTCACTTAGTTTTTAGTCGAAGCTGATACTTTGAGAGATTAACTTGTCCTTAACAGTTAAGCTGCGAAGGCAGGATTCAAACCCAGCTCAGTCTTATTCCAAAATAAGCACGGTCCAAACACTGTGCCCTTTCCACGACTTCATGCTACTTTTCAGTGTGGTTGTGTGGAAATTCTCATTTCATTATCCTCTCATACACAGTATTTCTAGTTCTCTGAATTATAAGAATTGTTCTTACATCTCATTGTACCTAGTTAAAAACTCTTTAAAAGGCACTTGTGATGCTACTTGTATGTGACAAGTAGTATAAAAAATGTTTAATACAACATCACATCAGTATTGAGGAGAGTGCAGTTTTGTTGTAATCTGGACTATTTTCAGTTTAGAAACAGTGTGTTTTTCTTTAGATTTCAAGTGTTGAAATTCAAATTAAAGATGGTGGTGTGCACATCATGACATAAACATAATTTTGTGGTTTTGTTATAGTAAATACTATGGCAATTCTGTTGGCCTCATAATTTCAAGCTGAACTTGCTACATAGGTAGCTTAATGTGTTAGCCATAATTGGCCCAGCACAAGCATAAAGATTGTATTTATGATGCCATTGGTTTTTATTTTTTAACAGAAAAGTTTAGGAACATTGTTACACTATCTCATTTTATAGTTCCTAACAGAGACCCTGGATTGTAGTTCTTCGTAAACCACAAGGAACTTATTCTCTGCTCTCTGCTTATGCACTTACTCCTGAGGTGGTTAGATGTAGGGAGGCCTGCAGGAGGATGGGACCACTGTGACCAACTCTGCCCATAGAAGTAAAATAAACACTTTAATATTTGATCCCAATCCTCATACAGATCAATTTTAGAAAATATAATTATATTGTGGACAGGTGGAATTAAAGGGAATGGACTGCTTTTCTTTCCTCTCACAGGCAATCTTTCTCTCTTAGCAGCCTTTTCTTCCCAAACTGCTGACAGGCCCTTTCCCATTGGTCCTGCTAAATTTTTCCGCTCTTAGCTTCTCTTCCTTGCTGAAAAATCTGGAAGTCATTTTTCATCCTTTTTCAAATGTTTGTTTTCTTAGTATATCTCTATTGCGTTGTTTCCCACCATTGGTAACTTATTGAATATAGCATCTCTTCTTTTTGAGTGAGGTAACCTCTCACATATTTCAGTTCTTCAGATTTTTCATTGTTTTTTCTTCTCTGAATTTTCCAATAGGTAAGTTTTTACTTTTCCTTTTAAGATTTTTTTAAATAAAGTTTTTCATGTTAGTATAGATTTAGATTTATAGGAAAGTTGTGAAGATAGTACAGAAACTTCTCACATACCCTAAACCTAGTTTCTTTTGTTGAGAACATTTTACAGTACTGTAATACATTGATTATAATTAATGAACCAATATTGATGTAATATTATTAACTCAAATCTTTGCCTTATTCATATTTCCTTAATTTTTACCTAATGTTCTTTTTCCATGTCTTTGTGTGGCATAACTTTTTTTTTTAATCCTTGAGTATTATTATTTCATTATATGACTATAACACAATTTGTTTATTCATTCATCTATTGAAAAACATCTTGGTTGCTTCCAGGTTTTGGTGACTATTTACAAACCTGCTGAAAACATTCATTGCAGGTTTTTCTGTAGACAGAGTTTTCAGATCAGTTGGATAAATATCTAGGACTGCAAATGTTGGACCAAATAAACTTTCTTCCTAAGTGGCTGTCCCATTTGCTATCCAACAAGAAATAAATCACTTCTTACCACTCTTTAGTCTCACCAGCAATTGGTATGGTCAGGTGTTTTTTTTTTTTTTTTCTTTTCTTAAATTTTAAACACTCTAGTAGATGTAACTTTTCCCATTAATATTTAGTAAACAGAAACAGAGCCTGCCATCTCCTTACAGTTTAAATGTACATAAACTATAATTAAAATTATGCAACCTCTTTTGTCATTCTGAGTGCCTTCCTAAGATTTTATGACTGAAGTTTGAAACTGCTTAAAAATTCAAATTGTATATGGTGCCGATAGGTTGAGTCCCCTTGTATGATGAAACTAAGTCCCTGAAAAAGAGTTAGCCAGTATTATCCAGTGAGAAAAATAATCTGTTAGGAATTTGAGTGTAACTTTGAAATGATATGACCGATGGGGCTTATAAACCTGTTTTTGAAGGAAATGCTGAAAATATAAGACATCTGCAAGTAGCATTTGCTAAAATCCTTGTGCTCCCATAACCCTTAGCTTCTCTGAGTTTGTATTCCTTGGAACGCATTTAGTGGCCTTGGAGTTAAACCCACTTAAATTCCTTTTACTCAGTTCATTCTCATAAGCAGGTTCTATAAATCCTCGAAATATTCTCCTATTGCTCTTTTCTCAGGAGATAGTATCATTTTCATTTAATATCTGTCATACACTTAACACTGATAAGTACTTATTTCTGACTTAGACCAGTAATACTAGAAACTCACATGGGTTAGGCTGCTTTTCATTGGGTCACACCATTTGTGGTGGGGACGGCAGGGTTTGGGTTGTGAGGTTCTGATGTCTGCTGCATTGTTTAGTGACCCCTGAATTGCTTCTATTACGAAAGAGTAATAGTTATTTTTGCTTTTTCTCTGAGTCGGAAGATTATTCTTTACTTGCTGTGTGAGAAAGATAGTTGTGCATCCATAATCATTTCACATGTCAAACAATGTGTTGCTGCCTCGTGGAACAGATTCATAGTGATTTGCCACATTTCCTTTCTTAAAGACTTTACTCTTGTTTTGGAACTTTTGTCCTTTTCTTTTTATTTGGTGACTTTTCCAGTTATGGGTCTAATTTTTTTGGTCCATTATTATTTTTCTGTTTACATTGCTCTTTGCCTCATACTTTTTTAACTGCGTAGTATTTATTTATTTTTTATTAGAGAACTTATGGGTTTACAGAACAATCATGCATAAAATATAGGATTCCCATATACCACCCCACCGCCAGCACCTTGCATTGGTGTGGAACATATATTACAACTGATGATAGCACTTATTTATAATTGTGCATTTTTTTTTGGATGCTATTTGGCGGGGGTCATATTTCATTCTTTTTTCCACTTGAGTATCCATTATTGCAGCACTATTTGTTGAATTTTTGCTTGTTTATTGTTTTTGTTTGTTTGTTTGCTTGCTTGCTTGTTTGTTTTTTTGGGGAAGTGCAGGGGCTGGGAATCAAACCGGGGTTTCCTGCCTGGCTAGCAAGAATTCTACCAGTGAACTACCCTTGCACCTCCTATAATTTTACTAGTTATAAACAGTAGTTACCTATAATACAGTTGATGAAAGATTATTAAAATAGTGCTATTTACTATCATCCGTAGTTTACATTCGGTGTATTTTTTTTTTTTTTTTTACCTGGACAGGCACAGGGAATTGAACCTGGGTCTCTCGCATGGCAAGCAAGAACTCTGCCACTGAGCCACCATGGCCCACCCTACATTAGGTGTATTTTTAATGCTATTTAGTCCTCCAATCCATGAACATGAAATATCCTTCTATTTAATAGATCATCTTTGATTTCTTTTAGCAATGTTTTGTTGTTTTCTTTATATAAGTCCTTTACATCCTTGGTTAAATGTATTCCTAGATACTTGATTCTTTTAGTTAGTATTATAAATGGGTTTTTTTCTTGATTTCCTCCTTAGATTGCTCTTTACTAATATTAGAAACAATTACTGATTTTTGCATGTTGTTCTTGTACCCTGCCACTTTGCTGAATTCACTTATGAGCTCTAGTTGCTATTTTTGTTGATTTTTTGGGAGTTTCTATGTATAAGACCATGCCATCTGAAAACAGGGAAAGTTTTACTTCCTCCTTTCCAATTTGGATGCCATTTATTTCATTTGTTTGCCTAATTGCTCTGGAACTTCCAGTACAGTGTTGAATAACAGTGCTGACTGCATCCTTGTCTTGTTCAGATCTTAGAAGGAAGGCTTTCAGTCTTTCACCATTGAATATATGATGTTAGCTGTGGGTTTTTCATATATGCACATACCGTATTGAGGAAGTTTCCTCCTATTCCCATTTTTCTAAGTATTTTTATCAAGAAAGGATGCTGGGTTTTGTCATTTGCCTTTTCTGCATCTATAGAGATGATCATATGGTTTTCCCTTTGTTTTGTTAATGTGGCACACTATATTAGTTGTTTATCTTATGTTGAACCACCCAAACATATCTCGGATAATGGCGTATAATTATTTTTATGTATTGTTGGATTCAATTTGCGAGTATTTTGTTGAGGATTTTTGTATCTATATTCATTAGAGAAATTGGTTTATAATATTCTTTCCTTGTAGTATCTTTATCTTGCTTTGATATTAGGGTGATGTTGGCTTCACAGAATGAACTAAGTAGTATTGCTCCCTTTTCAATTTCTTGAAGAGTTTGAGCAGGGTTATTATCAATTATTCTTGGAATGATTGGCTGAATTCACCTGTGAAGCCACCTGGTTCTTGTTTTCATTTGTCTCAAGATATTTACTGATTTCTCTTGCAATTCTTTGACCCACTGATTCTTTAAGAGTGTGCTAACTTCTATATGTGTGTGGATTTAACTCTTTTGTCTAGGATTTAGTAATTGATTGGCTTTGGGTTAAGGCTCTTCTTTGACTCTTGGTCCAACTCATTCTCGACCTATAGAATAGCCTGAGTTTTATCAAATTTTTTTTAGCTCTTCTTCACCTGATTCTTGCCCTGTATATGCTATACAGTTTTTAAGATTTTGCACTTTTTGTACAGTTGTTTGACCTCGAGGAGAAAGCTTCCTTTCCTTTGTTCCTCCTCTGGAAATCTTGATCTATCCTGTTTGCTTTTGTGTAAACTTTTCTCCCCAGCTCCTATGATTTGTTCAATTTTTCTCCCTCATTTAGCGCCCTGTTTTCCTTACGTTTTCAATTCTGGCGCTTGCTAGTCTTATATCAATTCAGTCCACCCAGCCTTGCCTTTTTTGTTTTTTTCCTTTTTCTCTGTGAGGCTTTTCTACCTCTGGCTTCTTCCTTGCTTGGATAACCTGCCCCAGGGAGCCAGATGATGTTAACCCAGAATGGTGGGTCACTCCAGAAAAGTCCATTTTGCATTTGGGGCATCATCCTATGAACAGTAACTGGACTGAGTGAGTGTAGCACTTGGCAGCTGTCTTTCTGTCCTGGTCTCCCCACCCCCCCACCTCCCCATCCCAGGGATCCTTTTGTATGCAGCATCTCTCAGTGGCTTTTGTTCTGCCTTGAGTCTCTGGGGACTTGGGTCCTTGTGCCTGGATATGTGTGAGGTTCTAATGGATGTGGGTTCCTCTAAAGAATGTGACCCATGTAGGAAGGACCTGGTCTTCTGTCTCTGTGGGCCTTCCCAGATGTGCCGGATGGAGTAAGGGGAAGGAAGAGGACCAGTTGCTTGGGAATAGAAGTTTCCTATCTGATATTTTTCTCTTTCTTCATTTCAGCATGTGTGGAGTCCTTCTCCAGTCTCTCTTATCCTCCAGAGTTCTAAGCAAATGGAATTTGTCATAATATCCTGCTAATTATTTTTAATAATTCTGAAAATTAATGAAAACTTTATATAAGATTAGACTTTAATTCAAACATCCTAGGCCCTGTGCTAGTTATATTGTCATTCTTATTAGCCTTGAGTTCAGATCTTCAGTCAATTTAATTGCTTTTGACAGCATTTCCATTGCAGTTTATTTAAATTAATTTGGAAAGTAGAATTTTATGAGTCACAATAAAGATGTTAGTCAAACAGACATTTTGTATATGCTAAAGTCCCTTAATTATTTCACTGTCAGTCCATTTTAAAAAACAAAAATATTCATCTCTTTTGATTTGTTTTTCACATGCTTGCTTTTTAAGAGTTTCCCATATATTATATTTTCCATGTGGGGAGCTGTGACTCATTTAATATTGTAGATGATTTTTATGATGTTTTGAAGTTCCTTTTCCCTATTTCCATTACTTATAATGGTAGCTTTTAAAAGTTAGACAATTTAAATCTAATTTAATTTTACCCACACCTTTAATTCCTTGCCTATTATATTTTTTTTCTTGAATTTCCACCAAGTCTGGTCTTAACATTAAGAAATGATTTTCCTGTGTTCAGAAAGAAGTTATAAATGTGGAAATACTAGCCTGAATTTTCCTGACATAAAATCAATTTTATTATAGCCATGTGGAAGCTTGTATACTATTGTCTACTGCTATTATGTTCCAGATGCAGGTGGGGTAGAGAGATTGTTGGGAGATGGAGAATGGTGGGTTATATGAAGGATTAGGCATCACTTCCCATGTGAAAGGGACAGTCAGAAGAGTTGGTCCTGGATCTTCACAGAAGAGAGACTCATTGACAGTGGGGAAATGGATCCTCATTTGGAGCTATGAAAATAAACTATTAGGGTACATACAGGGGTCAGTTGAAAAAGAAACAGCTGTAATCTTCACATATAAGGATGCTCAAGTATTTCCTGACATACACAATAGTTGGGATTGAATATTGTTTAGATCCAAACAAGGGTAGAAAAGCCAACTCTGAAAATATCATTTTTCATTTTAATATCTATGAATTTATACTTTTGCTCTTTCTAAGGAATTATGATTTACATTATTAATTTGAATCCTAATCCCTAATGCTCTACTCTAGAATATTGAATTCAACACTTGGTTGCACTGTAAGATCATCTGGGGACAATAAAAAATGGAGGCCTGTGGACACTATACCCATATATTCTAATTCAGCATATTTAGGGTATTGACCAAGAATTAATATTTAAAAAAATGAGCTTCCTAGTAATTCAGATGTGCAACCATAACTTGAGACCTTATTCAAGGCTAATCCTGCTCTTAGGCAAGGATACATAAGAAGCTCAATTTTAATTCTTAGGGGATTTGGTACCAAGTCGCACTTATTGCTGTTGAGGTTCTAGAATCTAGGTTTCTCCTCTGGCTAAAGCCTGGAAGGAGGTTGGTGCCTTGTATTCCACCCAGTTCTTTTCACTTACTCCCATTTCTCTTCGGCACTTTGGTTCTGCTTCTAAAATCCAAACAGGAACGGGGACCCTGCATCTACTCGCTGCCTATTGACAGGATACCAGCTTAATGCTTCCTTCTGGATGCCCTGTGCTCTGTTTGCACTTGGTTTTGTTGTTGTTTTGCTTTTGCTTTTCTCTGTATCTTCTTGCAAAACACGTTGATGCTGATCATTACTTGCTTAGACTGTCACCATTCACATTATACAATTAGGAAATCATATTGTTTTTTTCTTTCTGACTTTCTCCTATCTCTGCATAAGTGGGTGCATCTACTTCTGGCTCAACTTGATCCTTTCTTCATCTTGTATCATTGACTCTGAACAGTCATGAAATAGGTTGTTGTCCTGACCAATGTTGGAAATAGTGGGCTGCATGTAATTTTAGGAAAATGCTGGGCTACTGCTGGATTCTTTTACTTGAGGGCTTTACATGATACTTTCTCTCCATTACTACTGCTAGGACCAGAAATCTTATTATTCACCAGAGGACAAGTTTAGTCTACAGGAAAAATAGAGCAATAGAGCTTGCTCAGTGGTGGGAGAGGAAAGTCCATGCTTGTCTGAGCTTTCATAAAACACAGAGTCATTCTGGGATCTTTCAAAGGAGAGATCAAGTGGGATTTCAGCCAGAGACCAAGCAGAGCAGTGACAGATGATCCTGATTCTTGTGAGTTACTCCACTGAGTGATAACTGCTGAGTGAAATTTTGATTGAAAATATCTGTGATTGCCATCATTTTTCTACTTTTCACTGTTTCCTCTGCTTCTTTGTGCTCCCCTGCAAGATTCTATGACACTTTTTACCTCTTCATTCACTTCTAGTGCCCAGACCGTTTTTCATTCATTGCTTTTTGTTTCTATAACCTTTTTTCCTTTCTTTTTTCGTTATTCTGATTCTCAATGCTGCCATTTTAATAAAAAGAAAAATTGCAACTCAGCCAAATATTAAAAAAAATTGCTTCTCTAAATTTGTCACTACTGTTTTACTTTTGTGCCATTTTTAAGCTTAGTATTTTAGATGGTAAATTTAATAACCAAGACACTCTAACTTGTTAAGAATCTATAAAACTTCTTAAATCAGGGCTCTAAATGATCACTGGGGATTTAGCTGGGATAAAATCAATTGTTGTAGTAACTATAGGAAAATGATTCAATTAATATAATTGTATAGAGGAAATGTTTGCCCTATTCGAAGAAGAGTATTCAAGTATTTTGTACCACAAATACAAATATTTATTGCTTACCAACTGTTTTCAGGTATTTTTCTAGGTGCTGGTGATCAGCAGGGAGAAAAATGACAAAACATGGGGAAGAAGCAATTAGAACAAAACCATGCAAAATAACTTCAGAGTGATAAGTGCTGTGAATAAAATGACAATGTAAAAGAGAGTGAGAAGGGTCTAAATAATTAATTTGTTAGAGATAATAATTTTAAATTTGTTTAAGTAATTATAATAGGATTTCACATGACTTTAGTAATTATGCTGTTTCAATGGTATTTCTGGATTCAAAGCTCCAGGAATAAATGTAAAAAACCCACATAATTGACCTTAATATAGTGGAGGTTCTGGTTTCCCCACTGATGTCTGAGTAGCAGTTGCCTCAAAAAGGAGGCAGCAATGCTGTCTCATAGTATTTGGGGCTGGAAGGGCCCCAAATGGTGTTTATTCACTCCGTGAATATTTGGTGAGTAGCTTCCATGTGCAGTGCTGGCTTTTGAGACTTAACAATGACAGAAAGGCCACACAACTTCTTCCCTTCTGCCCCCATTTAAAAACTAAACTAACCTGACAAACATCAGTGAGTTTAAGACCTTGTATTCTGTTTTTGTATAGGAATGTATTTGTTATTCTTAAATTCTTATGTCATCCACGAAAGCAGCAAATTCTATATAATCAGTGTCCAGATTGTGCCCCATTATGAAGTTCATTTTTCTCAAGTTTTGTGATCTCACTTAGAATTTGATTTGGTGTTATGGATCTAGGAGATTAAATTCAAATGATGTCTGAACATAGTCCCATCATATTTGACTAACTTTAGTGGCAATTGATATCAGAATAGATGATTTACACCTCCACGTTCCAGGACATTTTGCTAATTTCCCTCCATGTAGAAGCAGGTAGTTCAAGAATGAGAGCAGTAAAAATAAAAACAGAACAATAAAAATAAAAATAAAACTTCTCCCTATTTCTATTGCTGAAATTGCCTATTCTCTTGATAATTTAGTGAGTGACATCTATGCTGGGACACAGTCTTTTCTTCTTGTAATCTTTTTATTCTTATGTTATGACATTTTTGAACTTCCCAACTACTTTCCCTGAATTCAAAAGCCTCATCCATCACTGCCATAGTCTTCACTGTAGAATCACATTTTTTTTATTACATTCATGACATTTTAAATACCCAGGGTAAATCATTTTTCACAGCCTGTCATCAGTCATTAGATAATATTGTAATGCGCTATAAAAGTGTTTCTATATTTAGTAGCAGTGCTTATGAATCTCTGTGCATTAGTGTGCACAATTACTTAAACAGAATCTTCATTTGAAGCAGGACGTCAGACAATGTAGCTGTTTAGTGTTTAAAGTGAGCTACTTAGAAGATGTTAAAAAGTACTGTGGCTTTTGCTATATATGGCTAAAATTATTACCACTGCCCAGATTTTAAAATTAATAGGGCAGAGCCTTCAAGACATGCTGGATATTCATTTCCCCGCTTGTTGGGATAGACCTATGTCATTTTTTCAACATGGTGCCCATTTAAGAGGCATATCTAATTCCTTGAAACCATAATTATTGTGTAGAAATAATGGAATTTAGGCCAATCATCCTCAGAAATCAAACTTATATTAGGATCATAAGCAAACGTATGAGGCAGATGAATGTAATCTCAGGTCTTCTGTCTAAGGTCTGTTTCATGCTCTAACCAGCCCCTAATCCCTGCACAACACTCACATATATACTTTTACGCTGTCACGGACCTCACAATCCTGATCCTTTGGGGACAAAATTTTTAATTAAATAATGTGACAAACCTATTCCTGTTAACGGGAGGCAAAAACCCAAATAACCATGGTATTCACCAACCAATGTCCCTGCTCTCTCCTTAGTGTAAATATTAGGCAGGCACGAAGGGTTTGGGGGTAGTGCTGAGCTTTGCATTGCTGATCTTGGCTTGCCTGCACTGGGCTTCATTCTTATCTTATTTATAGAAGCCCATGGATAGTTTTGATTGGTGGAACAGGAATGTTACTAGTAAGCTTAACTACAGTACTGGTCCTTCAGAGAGCGGAATTTAAATTGATGGGGTAGTTGTTTAAAAAAGAAGATGCCCACAATTATGGCATTTGCCCTTAGAACAAGATCACTAAAGTCACAAGGTTAAGAAAAGTCTCAATTATCTATTTGCCTTCTGGGCCAGCTGTTAGTGGGATAGCATTGAACTTTGACATGCTTCTGGAAGTCAGAGAGGAAATAGCAGCAATATTCTGGCAAGACTGGGGAGTAGGCTGAGAAGAGAAAAGACAGCTTGCTTTTCTACTTGTAATTACGACTCTCTTCTGCTGCAGTACACTAAAGAAGCACTTTGCAAAGAATGTGGCATCTTTCACTGTGTGTGTATTCAAGACCTTACAGCTTTGTTAAATCTTTTTTCCAGTCAAGTACAGGATTCAGTTGACCTTTTGGATAATGCATTTTTGTTTGCTTTCAAGTATTAAGAAAGGTCTCCCATATATCCCTTTGTTTTCTTTAGGTATTAAAAAGTGGTTGGGGAGTAAAAAAGTTCATAGGCAAAAGAAGTGCTTTAAATTCAGATTTTTTTTAAACATCTCTTTTGGGTCAGGTAGCCCCAAGCCTACCTATTAAGGTATCTGATAAGAAGAAACTAAGTCTTTGGTGCTGTTTTACTTCTGCTGCTTCTTCTTTAGCATCCCCTCCCTCTTATAGAACTTATTTTCCTTCCTTCCCCTACCTGAGAAATGGAGTGTCCTCATCCTTGGGTCCTTTGCTTATGACTGCAGAGCAGGGTGTTCTACTTTGGGCATTCCAGAGGAGGAGAGTGACAGGACACTAGTTGGAATGAGCAAGTGTGCTCACAAGCAAAGAAGGGACTAACGATTAGAGAATAATCTGTTTTGGGGCATTATTAGAAATTAGAACACTGTATATATATATATTTTTGCTGTGTCTAGAGAATCTGCCTGTGTATACTATTAGATATCCATGGCCAACTTAATATCTTCCTTCCTCATCTGCCCCCAATTTAAAAGATTTGTATTTTCACTCATATCTTATCTTCCAGTCTCTGGCACTCATTTCCATGAATGTGTGATATGTTTCTTAGTGAGATAATCTCAAACTCTGCTTATTATTTTCTGGTCGTCTGTGAGTAGTTTTATAAGCTGTTATTTTACTTTATTCCTCCTTAACTCTTCCCTTTTAGCCCCTTCTGTATTAGCTTCTGCATTATAGAGGACCTAATATCCACCCACCTGTGCTATCACTTACCATCACCATCACTTTTTCTTGGAATGGGGACGATTTAAGAGCATAGAGTGAAGGGTTCACCATTAGTACTAATACCATTGTATTAGTCCACATTTTCTACTGAATTAATGAGTCCCCTTCAAATTAAGTTAAAATATAAAGCAATCTGTATTTTCATTAATTCATTCATACATGTATTAAACTTGGGTGCTGGCACTGTATATGTACTGATTTACTTAGTTAAGCACTGAAGAGTGCTGCATAACTCAGTTATAGACTACTCTGTTCTCATTTTTTTCTCACTGGGTCTCACAAACATCCAATTCTGAGTCCTAGGTCAAAGATACAATAATACAGAAAAAAATCTGTCCCCATTCTTTAGCATCGTTGTGGTTCATCTTCTGTTGGACTCATGCTTATGATACAATTATCTCTAAAGCCTTAGTATCAACAGACTAAAAACTTCATGGCTTTATCTTAGTACTGACCCACACCTGAGATTTTTTTTTTTTAAAGAAGTAATTCAAAAGAAGAAACATCAAACGGTGGCTTGAAGGCATTTATCGAGTGCTCTTTTTACTGATAAAATATTGGTAACAACCAGCAGCCCAACAACAAGGAAATGGTCAATTAAAATAACTCTGTTTAGTAAAATGTCAAGCAGCCATGCAAATGAGAGCCATGTGGAAAAGTTATGTGGCAGCATGGGAAAATGTTCATGATGTTGTTTTAGTTCTGGTTCCCCAGGAAACAGACTGTAGGATGGAGCGCTGTGGTTAGGAAATTTACTGGACAGTGCTCTCAGGGTCAAGGTCTGTGAGGAAGTGAAGAAAGCAGGATTGGGCAGAAGGAGAAACTGGACTGTGATGCAGTCACAAGGGCCGCAACTGGTCTCTTTAAAGTTATGCCTCACTGAAGCGAGGGGCGGAGCCTTTGTACTACCTCCCCCTACCCGCCCTCTTCCCCCCACATGCCTCCTCCCCTGAGGCAGCTCTTTTCAGCAGAAGGCAATTCCCAATGCAGGGCTCAGCTGACAGCCAACAGCTACTAACACCCCAGCATCCACTACCGATGAAATGTTATGTGGAAAAATTTAAAGCAAAAAAGCCAAACCAGCAATTGCTCGGTGTACGTTATGAACATTATGAATCCAACTATGCAAAAAAAAATGAGTGGGTAAGGTAACCACCGGAAGGAAACACAGGACAAAATGAAACAGCTGTGTTACAGCAAGTGAAATAATTAATAAGAATAGTCCTTTCACCAGATGAATTATGAGACCAAATGAATTGTGGTTTCCTTTATAATAATGCAATAACTCAGGTATAAGTTGTTCCCTTCTTAGCCAATTTAAAGAGGTAATAATTTTTACTAATTGTTGTGTTATCTCAGGCTTTCCCCTGTGCGTTATTAGTGGAATATGCAAGTGTGTGGGAATGACAAACACAGCTCAGTGCTCCTGTCAGACCTACTTTGAAATGGTGACAAATGTGAATAGGGCTCTGTTTGGGGTCCAGCATTAGCAGTTCCTGGGGTGCTTTCACCCATGATGCCAATGAGGCTGTGGTTATGAGTTCAGTCCATAAATGTGTCATCGATAACTCATTTTGAGAGCCCTAAATTGCTTCCCTACCAAGTTCACCATCTTATATACGCACGATAAAAAGGGAATTGAGTGTGAAAAATGTGAATGGAGCAGGGCAAATAAATACGATACTGGAAAACAGTTTAAATTGTACACTCCAATGAGGAGAAATAAATACAGACATTTATCTGTCCAAGTTAGAGTTCATATACATCAAAGACCATAGCCAGGGTGCAAGAGTAGTTTAGTGGTAGAATTCCCGCCTGCCATGCCAAAGACCAGGGTTCGATTCCTGGCCCATATTCTTCCCAAAATCAAACAAACAAGCAAACAAACAAACAAAAATTCAACAAATGGTGCTGCAATGACGGGATATTCATATGGAAAAAGAATGAAATGTGACCCCGGCCATACAGCATGCAAAATAAACAAAGCCACAGCGCTGGCATAAAAGCTTCTCACATCAGTTTCTCTTTTCTGAAATAGACATCCTATATTTCTACTGCTCTCTTGTTTCCTTCCAAATCATAGTTCATAATATCTTTCAAGTCACAAATAATCTGTGTTTTTCTAATGTACACTTGCTTTTTACATCTATTTTAAACAGTTCTTTAGAGCTGCCTCTAATGTAGTTTGAATTAGTTCTTTTAAAACATAAGATAAGATAAAGGAGAAAATGAGAGCTATTTTTAGGCATGTGAAAGACTTCTGTGAGAAGCAGGTAGATTTGTTCAAATCATCACAGTAGATAGACTAGAACTACTGGACTAAAGTATAGGAATAGATTTTGCCTCAGTAGAAGAAGGAAGAAACTTTGTGATTACTAAAGATATTCATTGTTGGAAGAGTGAGTTCTGTGAGCGCGTCAGCCCTGGCGGTGTTTCCATAGATGTGTTCTGAGGGAGGGTGGGCTGGGTTGCCAGTAAATTCCAGTGCGCTAGAGGACTACATAGCGTGGTCAAAGTTGTGCAAAATGGTGTATCCACGAATTAGCTTTCCTTTTTTTTTTTTTTGCATGGGCAGGCACTGGGAATTGAACCCGGGTCTCCGGCATGTCAGGCGAGAACTCTGCCTGCTGAGCCACCGTGGCCCACCCCACAAATTATCTTTTAAACAAGCATACACATAATCACAAGCTGTCATCTTTCAGCAGTTATAAAAGTATTAGGGTTTTTTGCTTGGGAATGCTGTAAATGCTGTTATGTGCTACTGCTCTAGCTAGATCGTACCCATGTGATGACACTCATTTCTGCCACACAAACCTGATGCTATTGGGTTAATGAAACACATATTTTAAGTCCTTTGACTAAGTATTTATTGCCTAATTGAATATAAATTTTGTAAAAAAGAATCAGATTCCTTTCGATTTTCTTTCTTTCCCACACTCTGTGGACAGAAGTACAGGTCCCAAGAATTGGTAGGAGCAGTTGAGGAGGGTGAATTACAATTTAGCGATTGTAAAACTCAGGACAGGAAATGATGTGAGTAAATATCAATAGGAAGATTCCAAAGCCTGTGAGCCGCTGCCACAATGTGGCAGATTTCATGTCAGAAACAAGAGCCAGGTGTGGGGACAGAGCTGAGGCAGGTGCCAGAGCAGCTCCTCTTTGTAATCAGCCCATGTCTGTGATGTTTGGATCTGCACCGCACTGCCGCTGGGCTCTTACTGGCTTAGTGTCTGCGTAGCGATGTGCACAGGTGCTGGAGCCTGGGAAATGGGGTGAGCCCTGTTTCAGCAGCCAGGTGGCCAGCATCTGATGGCAAACACAGCACAGGGCCCTGTAAGACTGCCAGCTTATACATGTGTTGTCCTGAGTCTGTCCTTTTTTAGTAGTCACCTGTGGTTGGTTGTTGGCAAAGGAAAAAGAATTCATCCAATAATAGAAATTCATATCTATCAAATTAGTCCTTTAGCATAACTTGTTCAAGCTGTGTAAAACGGCCTGCCAGCAGAGAAAGCAAAAGATATGGGAAAACAACAACTGAAAAAATAATGCATATACACACATTTGTTGATGATTGAAACAAATATACCTCTTTCTTCTCACAGAAGTCCTTCACGTGCCTGAAACTAGCTCTCATTTTCTCCTTGGATTTTTTGTATGTTGTAAAAGAATGCATTCAGAATACATTAAAGACAGCTCTAAATAGCTTTTTAAAATAGATACAAAAAGCAAGGGTACATTTAGAAGCAAACACATAGTTTCTATGATTTGAAAGATATTACAAGTTATGATTTGGAAGGAAACAAGAAAGTGGGAGAGATACAAGATGTCCATTCCAGATAAAGAGGAGCTTTTATGCCAGAGGTATGGTCTTTTATGTATATGGGCTCTAGATTGGGAAAATAGATATCTGTTATATATATATACATGAATGTATCTACTACATATTATATAATATATATAATATATGATCATATATTATACTTGCAATATTTTAAGTGGGTATTTGAGCAGACACAGAACGTATTTATTTGTTTATTCATTGATTCATTCTTTTACATACTCATTCGGAAATGTACTACAGACAAAAAGATGTGCCAGAGATTCAGGTTGCAATAAGAGTCTTCGTTTAGTTTCTCTAAAGCTCCATGCTAGTTTCTACTCCAGGGCCTTTGCACACTGTGCAAAGAACACCCTTCTATCTGGAGGGTCTGCATCTTCTGACTGCCTAGTTGACTCCTCATCCTTCAGATGTGTCACTTTTTAAAGGAAGCTTTCTTTAACCCAGTAGATTACATTAGACCCCTATGTGCTCATGGCATTCTGCACCATATCTTCATAGCACCAGTCATGTGTATTTCTTTGTATAGTTATTGGATTGTGTGTACAGTTACTGTGCTACTTTGTGCTACTTTGTACAGTGCTGAGCACCCAGACTGATTCAGAGCAGGTGTTCTCACTTTTCTTTTAATTTAATGAAGGATGGAATAAGTAGGTGGTGAACAGTACACAACACTTGTCTTCAAAGAGGTTAAGACTAGTTGAAGGGGTACATAAGCCATCAGCGGTGAGAGTATGGTGTGAGAAATACTAAGACGCGGTCATTGTGCAGTCATCACATGGTGTTTTGGGATCCTGAAAAGTCGAGTGCGCTAGGTGGGAGAACAGAATTTCGGTTTTAAAAAGAATAGAACTGCCCCCACCCCCCACCCCAGCACGTACAGAAGCCTGTGAGAGAGAGTGTTGTAGAGCATATTCGGGAAACCCCAAGTGGTTCATAATGGCTGGTGCATAGGTATGAATGAAGTAGGAGAGCGAGGGGAAGTGAGAATGGGCTGGGAAGCAAAGGCTGATCAAGGTCAGCTGAGTTTGGACTTTATGATGGGTGGTGGATGCTCATTGGAGGATTTTAAATAGAGAAATGATGTGATAGGTTTAGGATTTAGAAAGGTGTGAATGGAGAATGAATGGAGAGAGATTGGGAGCAAACAGAGAAGATGGTGGCCTAAAACAAAGTAGTGGAACTTAGGATAGAGAGAATAATAGAATATCAGGGGAGGTGCAACATGGAAACACAGACTCAAATGTCCATGCGTATATACTTATATTTTTAATAAAATGAAATCATATTCTATACGTTATCTTGATAGTTTTACTTAACATCATATACAAAATCAAATATGTCTTTATGTTTCTGTTTTGCCTTGTTATCATCTTTTGGTGAGGACATAGATACAGTCTTCTAGATTTTCTTTTGCATTTTAAGCTTTTAATTGATCTGGATTTTTTTGTTTGTGGAATTTAATCTTATTTTTTCCCCCAATGAATAGCATCATTTATTAAATATACTGTCCCTTTTCTATTGAATTGAAATATTATTTTGTGATATGTTAAAATTTCTCATATACTTGGAATTACTTCTGAATTCTCTATTCTGCCCCAATAATTTGTTTATTTTAATTATGATTATAAAATTAAAAATAAAATTATTTTAATTATAGTGCATTTTATTTATTCTAATATCTGTTGAGGCAAGGTTCCTTCCCAGTAGTCTTCTTATTGAAGTATTTTGGGGATATTATAGGCATTTGCTCTTACGTAAAACCCTTAAAATTACAGTATTGACAAGAAAAAGACTTGTTGAGATTATAAATGGGAGTGCATTAAAGTTGTATATTAATTTTGGGAGAAATTGTTGTTGTTGTTTTGTTTTTGCTATTTTTTTTTTTATTTGAGAATTGAAATTTATCTGATATTAGGTCTTCCCTTCCTGGAATGTGGGATATTTTTCCATTTTCCAGCTCTTGTGTTAAGATTTTATAGTTTCTTGCTATAACTTCTATGCCTTGCTTATGAAATATATTCTTATGAAATTGTGGTTTGTATTGGTATTTTGAATATTCAAAATATTTTGTATATTGGTAATTTGAATATTTGAATATTCAAATATTCCATTTCTACTTTTAGCTTTTTGTTGCTAAGTTAGAGAGAAGCTATTGATTCTTTCTATATTTTTGTACTCAGCTATTTACCAAATTTTCTTATTAATTCAAGTAGGTGTTTTAATACAAAGTATGTGTTATATTCTGAGCACTAGAAAAAAAGAAAAAAAAGAAAAAAACCCCAAATTAAGGACTTTCTTAGTTTTCTAGGTGTACAACTGTCATCACCAGAAAGAGATAATTTTATCCTTCTTTCCAATGTTTATACTAATATTTCATTTTCAGATCTTCTGCCATTGGCTAGATATCCTCCAAAATAATATTTAGTAATAATGGTGACAGCAAACATACTGATCTAATTTCTGATTTTAGTTGAAATGCTTTCAGTATTTCATCATTTAGAATAAATTTTGCTTTGGTTTTTAGAAAACAGCCTTTATAATATTTAAGCTGTTTCCTTCAATTTACATTTTACTTAAAATTTTTATTTAGACTGCCTGTTTAATTTCATTAATTGACTTTCAAAATCTGCTGATTTGATCATATTAGTTCTCTATTTAACTTTATGAATGTAATAATTTCTGGTGATTAAGTTTCTACTTTTGAACCACCTTTTCACTTATAATCTAAACTATTTGATCATGATGAGTCATTCTTTAAAAATTGCTGGATTCTAGTTGCTACTATTTTAGCAATTATTCATAAGAGAAATGTGTCTTGTATTTTGTACTATATCAGGTTTTGGTATTAAAATTATGTGAGTTTAATAAAAAAATTGAGGCATTTGAAATTGTTTCTTTCTTATGGCCTAGAAATTTTTAACTAACATTGGAATTAGCTTTTTTTCTTTTTTTAAGGCTGATCAAAACTCAGGTTGTCCATTTCTTCTTGGGTACATTTTGTTAATATATATTTTATAGGAAATTTTCCATTTACATTATTATGTTTATTTACACATATGTCAGTAAAACATTGCATGGTTATTTTTGGATTCCTCTTTTTTCCTCTCAATATCCACCTCTGCCTTTCTCATTTCTAGTTTTGCATATTATTTTCTTTCTTAAATTTATTTTTTATCTCTTAATTCTGACTTCCTA
Organism: Tamandua tetradactyla; assembly: GCF_023851605.1. NCBI lineage: Eukaryota > Metazoa > Chordata > Mammalia > Pilosa > Myrmecophagidae > Tamandua > Tamandua tetradactyla. The sequence continues at coordinate 35,082,647 of NC_135334.1, forward strand.
GTTTTTTGTTGGTTTGCTTTTTTTTTTTTTAATTCAACGGATTTTTCTTAATTTGGAGGCTTTAAAACTTTTTGTTGCTGAAATATATACAGCACACATTTTTCTTTGAGTACAACTTTTGTTGTGCTTCCTATTGAAGTGGTCTCCTTTTATTGATTTCTAGGAGTTTCAATTTCTATTTTGATTTCCTTTAATCCATGGGAGTGTGTTTCTTAATTTAAAGATAATATTTTGGTCATTCTTGTTATTTATAACAGGAATTTATTATTATTTATTTATTAATCTTAAATTGATCAAAAAACATGATCTGCAAAATATTTACTTAGAAATATATTATGGTATTTTTGCATCCAAGTACTTGAACAATTTTTGTAATTTCTCTGTATACATTTCTCTGTATATATGCATACGCATATTATGTATAGTGTACATAATATATGCATATATACACATATGTATAAATATATATGCACCTGAATCTGTTTCTTTTGTTATTAATTTTATAATTGATTTTTATTTCATTTTCTCTGACTTTGGTTTTTAATTAATTTTATATTTTATTGTTAGTATTTAATCTGTGGCTTCACTTTTTAAATCTTTGGTCTGTTTTGATTCTGAAAATGGCACATTAAAGTTTTCCAGTATAATTCTATTTTTATCAAGTTTTTCTTTTATTCTAATTGTTTTGTTGTTTATATTTTAACTTAATTTGTCTGTGATCTTGCCCGTTTGTCTACTATATCTCTCTGACCTGACGGGGTGTATTAAAGTTTCCCACCATAATTAGGAGTGTATTGAGTTCATCTTTCATTCCTAATTGTTTGATAAATATATATATATTTATTTATATCTATAAATACACAGCTTTATTGAGATAAAATTCACATACCATAAAATTCACCTATTTGAATTGTGCAATGCAGTGGATTTCAGAATATTCAGAGTTGTGCAATCACCACTACATCAGTTTTAAAACATTCTCATTGCTCAAAAAAGAAACCCCATGTAACTTATAAATTTTCTTTTGATAATTATTTGTTTTATTGTTATTTCTTTGTTTACTATTTTTTGCTGCTTTGATCAAATTGCCATTCAACCTGTTTTTTTTTTACCTTTTGAACTTACGTTCTACTCTTCAATCCCATTTCATTATTGTTTTTTTCCTTTTCTTGCTACTAAAATTAGACCACTGTACCTTTTCATTATTTTAAAACAAAATGCCACTTATTCCTCTACTCAGACTATTTTTCCCTACTTACTCAGGTTCCATTAAGCTGAGAACTTTACAGTGCTTTTACTTTTCTCCTTTTCTCTCCTCCTTGCCCCTACCTCTGTGATTTGCTGAAATTTCTTAGTTACAGATTATGATGAAAATTTACCATGCGGTGGTTTTCTTCTATTTTGGCAATCTTTATTTAACATTCATATTATAAATTTCCAGGTAATATATCATATCCATTTATCTATTTTATACACACACACACATCTTGATTGTAGTGTGTGCATGTTTTGAGAGGCACATTGCTCATCAATGTTACTACTTTTTCTCCTCTTCCCTTACCTGGACTCCGCTTTTGTGATTCATTTGTTGTGAACGAGTTTTCTCTAGTGTCCTCAGGTGCTTTACTGAGAAGTAATTTAGTCTTGGAATCTTTTCCAGATATCTAGGTAATGAACTCTCTTACATTTCAGTTCTCTCAAATGTGTTAGTCCACTGTCATCTAGCTGCCAGGGTTGCTAAGAGAAGCACAATTTTTCTTTTTTGCTCCCAGAACATTACTTGTGCTTCCTTGCAACTTCAAAGATTTTTTCATCTTTGTTTTTCAGGAACCTAACCAGATATATCTTGGTGTGTGTGTATATATGTGTGTGTGAGTGTGTGTGTTTTCTCACTAATACTGGCTGGAACTTGTGCCTTTCCATATGTAGATTCAGGTTTTTTTTTTTTTTTTAACAGTTTAGGGAAGGTTCCTTCTGTTATTTATTTAGTATTGTCCTTCTCTCCATTGGTTCCTTTTTCCTTTTCTAGATCATCTTGCCTTTAGAGGTTGTGCTTTTCACGCATTTTCCTAGAGAAACAGAAAGATCGGATGATACCTATAATTCAAGGGACTATCCGCTATTTTATAAGAAAGGTAGAGAAATGTGCTTTGCAATTTAAAAGGAAAGAGTAACAATTGCTAACATTAGGGTGTACTTTTATGAAACTCCACTTTTTAGATGTAGTTGCAGGTATAGAAAATATTCCAGAATACTCATAGGATTTGGTTTTATTTCCATCAGTACTCATTTTTTCATTATTAAATTTATGCCCTAAGTTTAGTTTAAAGCATACCTTAGTAGATTTTCAAAATTACAGACTGTAAATTTAATCATCACAAATCATTTTGTGCCTGAAGCATGTGCTGTGCTTCTAATAATATCTATTCCTTTGTGTATTCAAAAATTAATCCTAAATATATTAGAGTTTCTCCTTTGGTATGCTTAGCAAATTCTTTGTTAGCTCAAACATATTAAAGCCCTGGTTTATGAATCTGAATGTCTGTTCTGTTATCTTTAAGTATATCATAAAATTAAAAAACTATTAAGGACCATTAAGTTTCACCTTCACTTAAATATATAACATGCTGTATTTTTTTGTGGAGTGGGACAGAGATGCCATGAATCAGTAATATGAGTAGAATAGTATTCCTTTAATGGTAGAAATCATTGTTTTAATCTTTCAGTGATTAAGAGCCAAATTGATAGGGGTATTTTTTTTCACTATTATCTCTACACTTTTGCTTCTCGAACTGTAATGTACTCTGAAACCACAGAGGTTTTACCTCACTCTAGCAAAGGTTCAAACAAGATTGTATCGATATGAGAGATTAAAAGCAATTTCCCTAAAATTGCAATTTGGGCAGTGGGATTTCTTTAGTCTCTCTCTTTTGCTATCATTTAGGTATTTATAATATTTACTCTTAAATCTCCTCTGGCAGGCAGAAACGAATTTCAGTGATTTCTTTGTAAGATGGGATGGCACTACAATAATAGTTTTATGAAAGTATCTGTGTTTTAAACTTAGTTGACAAAAGCCTTATAGACTTCTTAGATAAAATATTTTTCTCTAAAATAGATCATAGCCTTAAAATATTGAAATCTCCATGTGGTTTGGGCTTGTGATACAGTTATACTTGAGTTGCATTACTTAGATATTAGGTTGATGAAACCTAAGCGGTTAATTGATTAGTACTTATGGAATGTTCACAGCTTACAGAAAGAGAAGTTGGAGGAATTCAGTTCCTTGGTTGGAGTTTAAGCAACTTGAGAGCACACCTCCTGCTTTTTTATTTTCCCAGTTTAGTGGAGACCAATGCCCTTGCTCGGTGTCTGCAATGGTCTCTGGACCTAGAAAGACACTAATTTCCCACTTTTATTAATAAATCTGCCCCAGAAGACCCAGGACCCCAATCAGTGCCATCTATTAGGTAACCTCTATCGACTTACTTGGCTCTTAATGAAAACATTGCCCTTTCCAAATGTAGGGGTCATAATTTTGATGTTTTAAAAAAATAAGTAATTTTAGCCTTCAAAGAATAATATTGACTCAAATTATAACTAATATTTCCATTTTCTCGCCTGCCATACACTTCTCAACCCATTATAATCAGTCTTCTGCCCCCACCCCTCCGCTGAAATTGCTATGGTATGGGTACCCAAAGATGCAACAAATCCATTAGACAGTTCCCTGTACTTACCTTATTTGATCTTTCTGTGTCATTTGTCAACTGTTGACGCCTCCTTGAAAGTCCTTTTTGTTGACTTCAGTGACACATTTATTATTTCAACATCCAACCACTATTTATTGAGCGCTTGCTAAGTGCCAAACAAAATGCTAGTCATTGATGTTCTCATAACTAGCAAGACATAGCAGTTTCTTTGCAAAACAAAGTTTTTGCTTTTTTGCTGCCATCTTCATGGTATAAGATTTAGTGTTATTCCCTTTAAGATCTGACTTTGCTACATGTAGATATGTGAACATGGACAAATTTCTTAATATTCTTCACTTGTAAAATGAAGATGATAAAAAGACTTACTTCATAGGGATTTAAAAAAGGATTAAATAAAGTAATCTATGGAAAGTGTTTAGCACACTGCTTGGCTCTTTTCTGTGTACTTACTTGGACTGCCTAATTCATGCCAATATAATTTTTTTTTTTTAACATGGGCAGGCACCGGGAATCGAACCCGGATCCTCGGACATGGCAGGCAAGCACTCTTACCTGCTGAGCCACCGTGGCCCGCCCAATATAATCTTTTAAAGCTATTGTAGCATTCTCTCTGGCTGGTGTCTTTGACTCTGTCTTGGCACCCTCAAGTCCAACTTCTATGCTGCTGGCTGATGTTTAATTAACAGCTCATCATCCACCCCCACCCCCACCCCCAGCCGTTATGAGATTACTGCCTGTTCTTTCCTGAATATCTTTGTTCTCCCTGCCTCCCTGCTTCATCCATACACCATCACTGTCCATCTTTGGAGGGGCTTTTCTCTTCCTTATTGGCATTTTGAACGTGTAACTTTTCTTCAATTCTCCATTCAAGTGGAGAGTCAGACATACTTCCTTTCACACCTCTGCACCTCTGTTATGGCCCAGTCGTTTGTATTTTAGTTATCTATATGCACCCATGAGAAAAAAGTATGTTTTTTTTTTTTTGTCTTGGCATCTTTAAATATGGCACAACGGTAGCCCTAGAAGCTTAGCAATATACATCAAAACATACTTTGATGGATGCTTAATTTCTATGTACAAATGGCTAGTGTCCACGTGTCAGGCATTGCACAGACTTAAATAGGACAAAGTCTCGGGGGGATGGGATAGCAGATGAGGAACAACAGACACATGTCATGAATGAACAGACTCTCATTCGTAGCTAACGGACGACAGCATTTAGGCTATTCATTTTTTTTAAGGTGGTAAATTCATAGCAATATAAAATTCTAACTTTTAACTTAGCTGTTAGTAGGAGCAGCTTTGTGTTAAGTTTTGCACCTCTTGGGGAAATATATTCTTATAGATCCAAATGTCAAGCTGTCACAGCATCTTGTGATATGAGCATTATCTATATGTTTCAAATGATTTGTTGCAAGTACAGGGTTTGCGTCAATTGCAGGTAGAAACTTGGGAGTGAGAACTGTGCCAGTTGTCTGAGCTGAAATACTTTCTCTGTGCTTTCCCAGTTTTGAGATAGGATTTAAAAATGGATGACTTGGCTATTGAGTCATGGAATATGATTAGAGTGATCTTTCTCTGGTTTTAATTTTTCAAATTCTAAAAAGCTTTTCTTCTTTTCTGATCTTGTGCAGTTTAATTGTGGGGATGTTAATTAATGGGATAGTGTGGTTTGATAGAATTGTTATGTACAACATTTAAGTCTAATATTCAAAATAATTCAATATTTTGGTGATACAAAATGCAGTTTAGCATCTTGATAGGCCTGAGGGTCATCATTTGAGAGTCAGCAGTCATTGTACTTAAAATACTGGAGTGCTTTTGATGCAGCATGGATTTCCAGTTGATAGAATTCTGTTCACAGAGTAATTTTTTATGGTGTTGTCTTTGGTGGATTTATTTACTTATTTTGTTTGGGTGATTCTTTGGGTTTCTGGTATTTGAAGTAGAACATAAACTTACTGTGTTATTTTTATCTATCTGTGTTCTTTATTTAATAACCACAATGGCATTTTCAGTGTTGTGAAAAATGCAAGCTAGACACAATTCTCTCTTATTTTTTTTGGGGGGGGGCAGGCACCAGGAATCCAACTTGGGTCTCTGACATGGCAGGCAAGAACGCTGCCTGCTGAGCCACCGTGGCCCGCCGGGCACAATTCTCTTTTTCTCTTCTGTGCATAGACGCTCTCGGTTCTTCAAAGATACAACAATTGAAATTTCAGAAACAATAGAAATTAGTAGATGTGATTAGATTTTAGGAATTCATATTTCTCTGGTTTTAGTTTTAAATAAGAAACTCATAATTTAAAAAATTAATTGCAACAAAAAACACCGCCATTGAAGAGACATAAATTGAATTTGTGCATGAAAGATGTTTAGTTACAATGAAGTGATGGTGATATAAGGATTTGACATAGGAAGAAGATTTAGTGAAAGAAATGAGAATGAATTTTCGGAGAGATAGTAATCAACCAGAAGAGCACTTTTTTGCGGGGCAGGAGAGTGATTGGTCTGGGAATTGAACGCGGGTCTCTCGCATGGCAGGTGAGCCTTCTACCACTGAACCGCCCGTACACTCTGAGAGCATGTTTTTACTAATCCAAAATAGGAGAGATAGTTTTAGTAGAGAAAGATGGTTAGTAGTGTCAAATTTTAAAGGGAATAAAGCAAGGTTAAGTAAGAAAAATATAATAGAAACCAGTTTTAAAAATTCTGAGAGCAGTTTCAATGGAGCATTTGGTGCAGAAGCCAAATTCCAGAGAATATCATTTATCTATTTTCTCTCTTCCATACTAGAGAACTGGACAGATAAATGCTGTTATTACCAATTCTGGCTGGCATTACTGATAGTGAATACAACATAAGTTGAAGAGCAATTTTGCAAAATGACAATGTGCCATGAGTGGTGATCTTTTATTCTAATAGGTGATTTAGCTTGCCGTGAACATCAAATGTGTGAAGCTAAAATTAATGTGAAGTGCTTTTTAATAAAGAGACTCTTTTTCACTTGGGTTTTCTACTTCTTTTCATTTCACATTGGTTTTAAGAAGTTCTTTGTCAACCTGACCTTTTACATTGGATACCACAATTTTTAGCCTCCATAGTAAGCGTTCAATAATATTTGATGTGTTTGTATTTTTGTGGAGTATTTTTGAGTCTGAGGAAACCTTCAAGGGAATGATAAAGGTGGAAACAGCAAACTAAGTCATAGACAGTCTAGATTGCTTTGTCCTCTAACAGGGCCCCAGGGAAGTGACCCTTTGATATGGAGTAGACTATACAAAAACAAATATGAGTATGTAAGCTACATGTACGGATTTCAACCAAAGGCAAAGGAGAAGCAATAGAGCAACTCTATGCAGAAGCTTCTTCTAGCAAGCAGATTCAACTATTTTATGTCTTATATTCTTCTTTGGACCATAAACTCCTTCCATTTTTTTCTTCAGATCATCCTCTAAGATGGCTTTCAGTAGAGCACATGTGACTCTGCTTCCACTTACTATATAATATAAAATAATATATATATATATTTTATGATTCCACTATTGCAAGGTGGAGTTTCTTTTGCCAGGACATGTGGGGTTATGTACCAAGCAAATAAAGACTTTTAACTCTATCTGGTCAGGTTCCTACTGTACTCTTGGCTGTGGTGTCACTTTTCTTTCCTTGTTTTGTGTCTCTCCCTGGAATCTAGCTGATCTGTTTAAGTTCTCCTTGGATTACTGATTTAAGCCTCTCTCTTTCCACTCAGTAATCTGATGTCTTTCTCCACTCATGTACCATAGATTCCCTCTCTGTTTCATTATTTCCATTTCACAGATGCATCATGCTAAGAAGAAGGATACTAGTATGGATGGATACAATATATAGACAACTTGGGTTTTCTATAAAGATGAGGGAAATCATTAAGAAAAAGGAGAAGATGCTATTTGTGAGATATTATTATAGCAGGAGGAGTTGAGTATTGAAAGGACATGTAGACAGTTGGATAAGCAGGATTTTAAAAGTTCACACTCATTAACATCTTAGAAGTATCCAGAAGATGGACTGAAATTTACTTTCTCTGATTCAAAATGAATGTTGTAACTCATTTGGAAAATTAGTGAGCCCAAGAGAAATGCCTCTCTTACTTTGGTCTCTAGCTACCTCATTTGGTAAGCAATTACAAGAGCTGTGAATTCAATTATTTACACTATACTTCACTAATGCTTGCTTCCATTTGCCTCTAGGTTTGACGTTTGAGGAAATCCAAGAAAAATTTGGTGAGGAGTTCTTTAATATATGCTTTGATGAGAATGAGAGAGTCCTTCGAGCTGTAGGTGGCACATTGCAGGACTTTTTCAATGGCTTTGATGCTTTGTTGGAACATATTAGAACTTCTTTTGGAAAGCAGGCCACTCTGGAGTCACCATCATTCCTATGCAAAGAACTCCCTGAAGGTACGCTCATGCTCCACTACTTCCACCCTCACCATATTGTGGGTTTTGCGATGCTGGGGATGATTAAGGCTGCAGGAAAGAAAATCTACCGACTGGACGTGGAGGTGGAACATGCTGCAAACGAGAAGCTGTGCTCTGATGGTTCAAACCCAGGCAATTGTAGCTGTCTTACTTTCCTTATCAAAGAATGTGAAAATAGTAATATCACGAAGAACCTTCCACAAGAAACCTCCCAAGTTCCTGCGGACCTTAGAATTAACATCAACACATTCTGCAGAGCTTTCCCTTTCCACTTGATGTTTGACCCCAGCATGTCAGTCCTTCAGCTGGGAGAAGGTCTAAGGAAGCAGCTCCGATGTGACACTCACAAAGTGCTCAAGTTTGACGACTGCTTCGAGATTGTTACCCCAAAGGTTAATGCAACCTTTGAAAGGGTCTTGCTGCGACTGTCCACCCCATTTGTGATTAGGACCAAGCCTGAAGCTTCTGGCACTGAGAGTAAAGACAAGGTAAGTGGCCAAAGGCCTGAGATGGGTGTTGGGGACTAGAAGGGTGGATAATTCTTTCAGTAAATTTCATGCTGGCTATACTGATTATAATGTAGGCATGAGAGCTTAAAGTGCCATTTAGAAAATTACTGGTCCCTGGATGTACGTAAAAAGATTTGGCCTAACTCCCAGTCACTTTGCATAATGTCTGCCTCATTCATTAATTTATTTCATCGTATAAAAAGAAGACATTTATTAATACTAGCCATAGCAATTACAAAGATGATAGCACTCATTAAAAGCCTGATAATATAAATCCATAAATATTTCAACTGATTGAAGTCAAATTAGGAGAGAAATTACGAAGTTGTGATTTCAACATTGAGGGGCTTAATTGACTTGTCCTTACGTACATATAGGTAAAAAGCTAGCTGCTCTTTGAATATGCTCTCGTCTAAATTTCATAATCTTGGGACATATAGTTTATGTCCTAATTTTGCTCTAATATGCAAAATATTTTTCCCCTAACTATTGGAAATTAAGTGGCTCTGTATCTCAGAACCTCTCTTCTGTTTAAATTTTATATTGAAATAGAGACTTGTTTCTGTATAACATGTTTACTCCTTAAGAGAGAATACAATAAATATTAGATATCATTATTTTAGATTTTTTGAATGCCTTTAAAATATATGGATTATAAATTATAAATAGATAATGAAAATGTCCTAAGAAATAAATCTTAAAATAGTTGGGTTAAAACAAACATTTTCTCCAGGTAAAATACCTTTTAAGTGGCAACATTAAAATAAATAATAAAATCTAAGGAAAAATCAGCCAGAATCATTTTTATATATGGTAATATACTTTTAGTGTTTCAAGGAAAAAATAATTCCCAAAGGACATTTGAATGTCAGTCATTCATTTTTCAGTAGAGCTTCTTTTCAATATTTTTCATCAGGATAAATAAAGCTGCTCGGTTTGTTCCAAAGTTGGCTTTTAGAAATGAACAGGTTGCTCTGGACTAATGAAAGGAAGAAACAGATAAAAACTCAGTGAATAAACAATCTATACATTTTCTTGTAGAATATTAAATAATTGAGGAAATGGCCTCCTTAAAGCAGAGCCAGATATTTTCAGAATTTTATACATTTGTTTCATAATTGATTAATTTTTATAATTTTGAAATGTTATGGAATTTTTTTCCTTTATTAGAGAAGTTGTGAATTTACAGAACAATCATGGATAGAAAACAAGATTCCCATATACCACCCTATTATAAACAGCTTGCACTGGTATGGAAAATTTGTTACAATTAATGATAGTGCAGTTTTATAACTGTACTATTAACATCATCCATGGTTTAACTTGGGGTTCATTCCATAGTGTGGTTCCATGGATTTTTAAAACCTTTTAATCTGTTACCATATATACAATCTAACAGTTTTCCTCTTAATCACATTCAGATTTATATTTCAGTATCATTGATTTCATTCACAATGTTGCAATATTGTGCTACCATTTTTTTAAACAAAATGTTTGAGAGGGTATTTTAAACAAACTATTTGATGTATATTTACTCAGCATGGCTGAATCAGGTATTTTAGGAAAATTATTCAGTAATGTTTTGATCATATAGGTTCAGTGATTTGAACACATGTAAAAGTAAACTTAAATTGGTACATTTGTATATTTTAGTTGAAAGAAATACTTCTTCTTTGATCATACAATGATGTTTTAAATAATATTCTTCATATGTGAATATTATATGTATATGTTCTACAATTGTTAGCCATTTTTTAATCCTTTAGAGTGGAAGAAATTTGTTAAATGTGTATTTATGTCCACATTTTTAGTAGCTTTAAAACTAAAATTATTCTGCCTTTTTAATTTGGGGAATATTAAAGCTGTTAGTTCTCTTTTACAGAAGGACATTATTTGGCTAGGAGGGTTTGCAACAGTTTTGGCTTTTAGAATTATGTTAGTATTTTTGAAAATGAGCCTGAGCTAAAATGTATTAAAACCAATGTTATTGCTTTATACATTTTGTAGATTTGAAAAAAATGATTCAATTTAAAATTACTGCTTTAGAGTTTTTTTTTAATTTCATCTGGCTTGTATTTCTATTTGATTTGTATACCAGGGTAAGAAATAGACATAATGAAATGATGACTCAAATGTCAAGGCCCCCTGCCAATCCAATAATAAGGAACTGTGCTCATGGAGAAGATGCAATTATAATTTAAACATTTAAATTATGGTGGCAGTTTTAAATTATAGTGACAGTTTTAAAATAAAGTCATAGGCAGGGTTTTCAGTTAGAATAAGGATAGTAATCCTCTTATCCTTATATTTACATACCTGTTTACTCACCTTGGTTTGCTAGAATGGGAAATTTGAAAATCTACAATTGACCCAAATTGAAACTGGTCAATAAAGTTGTGGCATGGAGCCTTAAGCAGATGGATAATATATTTGAATTAGTATGCCACCAAATTTTAAATAATAGTTTCTTAAATCATGGAAAAAAGAAACAGAAAATCAGGTTAAAAATGATCTTTCTATTGATAATTTTGACCTTAATATTAATTATTTTCCCCATAACAGCTTTTATTTCCCCATAATTATCTTGTTAATAGATAAGTCCAGTTGTCTATTTGTTTAGTTGTCTTGATAAATCATTGTTATTTATGTAACATTTAGGATATTTATTCCTTGGTCTAACAGTGAAGGTTTTAATGATAATCTAGCCAATTTTGCCTATGTACTTAATGCCAACAATTACCACCCCCACCATCAAAAACAAAGCAAAGTCAAATTAAACTAAATCAAGAGCTAATTCTTTAGCTCTATGACAGTAAATCATTTGCAGAAAGAAGAATAATGCTTTTGTTATTCAATGCAACCATTATCTATGTCATTTTGTGTTGTCAGTCATTGGTTAGCTGTATGAGTAGAGGTAGAACACTCTCATGAGCTATTTGCTGATACTAATGGAACAGGAAGCCATCATACTAGCTGCCAAGGAATTTACATCTTCATTTCGAAATAATGAGCTGTCAAGATTTGTGTGGGTCACTAGTAGCATGGATGTCACTGAGAGGCAACTGATGTAGTAATTGATAGAAGGCTTCATTTCAAGAAAGCTTTGAGATCAGAAGGAACTCTTTCGGATGGCTTGACCATGCTTTGAAGCCATCATTTTGTTCCCCCTACATCTTCTCTAAGTGGTCTTCCAATTTAAGATGAAAATTGTTGTGGTAGAATGAAAAGTTTGGGAGTTAACATTTAATCATATAGACTTAACTCATTGATAATAGATTCTAATGCTTTTTTATTATAAGGTGGACCACGTTTGTGGATAAGGTTGTTAGAAATTAGAGTAATAGTGTATGACTTGCTTCTCCTAAGATAAAGGCATGATGTCTAAGGGAAGCAGCAACAGCCTGGGAGAGAGGCTTCTCTGACAACCATGATCTTAATAAATCCCTTTAATCTCTGAGTCTCAGATTTATTTATCAGGAAATTAAGAAACTAGACTAATATTTTTACTCCATTAAAAGTCACAGTTAACATATATGAATTTATGTGAGGTTGATTGATAACTAAGTTTTCCTTCATCTCTATGATGCAATGAATTCAGATGCATTTACAGAGAGGCAGAGGGGAATCTGACATTTCAACCATGAAAAGCAGTTCCTACTATCAAGACCAAGTTAAAATAATTTTCTGGAAGCTTAGGCTGCCTTACTCATAAGGTTATTTGTGAACTTTAAATGATATAATCCATGTAAAATACTTGGCATGTTTTGGGGTCCATAATTAAGCATTGAATAAATGTTCAATAATATTATTTCTACCGCTATTCTTACAGTTCCTTTCCAACTATAACATTCCTCCTATCTAGTCCCAGCTGCACTCTTTGCCTCATACAATAGAGTGGTTGAAACTTTATTTATTTTAGAGAAATATCAAGCCCACCTAATTCCCTCAGAAAAGGATTTGGAATCTGCTTCTTGTCCTTAATATAGACTTGTCACAAATTCTTAGCCTGATTGGATCTGCTTTTTGTCTATAGGCTATCAATGTTTTCAGACTCATTAAAGCTTTGGAATTAATTTTTTACAACCTGTGTCTACTAATATCCTCCATGTTCACTTATTACGAATCTTGCTGTGACTTCCAATGTAAAATGGACTGGTTGGCTTAGGCACAGCCTGAAGCAGCAATGGATTTTGCAAAGCAATAAATAAACATGTATTCTTTTGACACTTTTTTCCTTAGTAGCAATGCTTCAGAGAACTTTAATAATACCATGGAAGCAGCCCAGCATTCGAAATAAATCATCCCTAGGACAGAACAATAACATTGTTATTCATCTTTACTTTTGTTTTCAGGGTCAGAACTAAAGAAAAGCACAACATATTTCCTTTTTAAACCCTAGAAATACTGCTCATTTATCTTATTAATTAGAAGCTGCAACTCAAATGCTGGGAAGTAATTTAAAAAGAATAAAGTAGGAATCAACCTCTTATTTTCTCTGATCAAATAAATTTCTAAAACATTTCCTTTTCTTTTCTAGACATGTGGCCATCTTTTCCTGACGTGATGGTAGAAAAGTTTTAAATATATTCATTAATCTTACCATACCATAATGCAATTGTTGAAAGACATGTTTCATCTGGCTGTCAAAAATACATTATCTGACATCAACTTAAATTTAATTCCATTTGTAAAAGTGTGAGCATTTCTTCTCTGCTCAGATCATAATATTCTATTAAGGAATTTCAAATATTGTATTATTTTGTTTAGGGCTTTCTGTACAAAGTAGCACTACAGAATGTAGAGATGACTTTGTTCAAAGCACCTGGAGTTTTTTGTTTTTGTAGTTATAAATGAGATTTTACAAAATCAGGTTTTTCACATTCTGTAGTCCATAGTTTGTATACATTAGGTATATTTTTCCTGTATACCACCCTATTATTAGCATCTTGTATAGTGTAGTACATTGTTATAACTCATGAAAGAACATTCTTGTATTTGTACTGTTAACCACAATCCATCATCTACAACAGGGTTCACTGTTACACAGTTACATGTTTTATTCTCTAACTTTCCTTCCAGTAACATACATAGCCCAAAACTTCCTGCCAACCACATTCTCAAATATAATTCAATGCTGTTAATCACAATAATGTGCTGCCATCATCACTATCCATTTCCAAACCTTAACAATAAACCTAATTAGAAATTCTGCACAAATTAAGCACCAACTCTCCATTCTGTACTCCCATTATATCCCCCTTCGTTACCTGTATTATAGATTCTAATTCTATGAGTTTGTTTATTATAACTAGTTCATACATATCATACAATATTCATCCTTTTGTGTCTGGCTTATGTCAATCAACATAATGTCCTCAACATTCATCCATGTTGTTGCATGCATCACTACTTCATCTTTCTTACAGCTGAATAATGCTCCCTTGTAAGTATATACTAAATTTTGTTTATCTATTCATCAATTTCTGGACACTTGAGTTGTTTCCAGCTTTTGGCAATTGTGAGTAATGCCTCTATGAATATTGGTGTGCAAATGATTGTTTATATCCTTCTTTCAGTTCTTCTTACCCTTCCAAATAAATTTGATAATAGGCTTTTCCATTTCTGCAAAGAAGGCTGTTGGGATTTTGATTTGAATTGTGTTGAATCTGCAAATCAATTTGGGTAGAATTGACATATAACAATATTTAGTCTTCCAGTCCATGAACATGGAATATCTTTTCCATTTATTTAGGTCGTCTTTGATTTTTTTTTAGCAATGTTTATAGTGTTCTGTGTACAGGTACTTTAAACCCTTGGTTAAATTTATTCCTAGATAGTTCTTATAGTTGCTATTGTTAGTGGAATTTTTTGTTGATGTCCTTCTCAGATTGTACATTACTAGTGTATAGAAACTCTACTGAATTTTGAGTTGATCTTGTATTCTGTCTCTTTACTGAACTGTATGCACTCTAGTAGCTTTGTTGTAGGTTTTTTTGGGTCTGTCTATATAGAGGATCATGTAGTCTTCAAATTGAGTAAGTTTTCTTTCTTTCCAATTTGGATGTCTTTTATTTCTTTCTCTTGCCTAACTGCTCTACTGAGAATTTCTAGCACAATGTTGGATAACAGTGCTGACATTTGTCTTGTTCCACATCTTAAAGGGAAAGTTTTGGTCTTTTAACATTGAGTACAATGTTAGCTGTGGGTTTTTTATATGTATATATTGTTTATCATGTTGAGGAACTTTCCTTCTATTCCTATTTTTCTGCGTGTTTTTATTAAGAAAGGATGCTGGATTTTGTCAGATGCCTTTTCTGCATCAATGGATGACCATGTGATTTTCCCTCCTTTGATTTGTTAATGTGGTGTATATCCTTAATTGATTTTCTTGTGTTGAACCACCCTTGCATAATTGGAATAAAACCCATTTGATCATGGTGTATAATTATTTTTTAATGAATGCTGTTGGATTCAATTTGCTAGTATTTTGTTGAGGATTTTTGCGTCCTTATTCATAAGAGAAATTGGTCTGTAGTTTTATTTTTTTGTAGTGTCTTCATATGGTTTTGGTATTAAAGTGATGGTGGCTTCATAGAATGAGCTAGGGTGTATTCCTTCTTCTTCAATTTTTTAGAAGATTTAAGGATTGGTAAAAATTCTTCTTGGAATGATTGGTAGAATTCACCTGTGAAGCTAACTGGTCCTTGTCTTTCTTTGCTGAGAAGTTTCTGATGACTTATTCAGTCTTTAGTAATTGGTCCTTTGAGGCCTTCTCCTTCTTGAGTCAGTGTGGGTTGTCCATGTGTTTCTAGGAACCTTTCTATTTCATCTAAGTGGTGTAATTTGTTGGCATAAAGTTGTTCATAGTGTCCTTTTATTACTCTTTTGATTTCTGCGTGATCAGTAGTAATGTTTCTCCTTTCATTTCTGACTTCATTTATTTGTGACTTCTTTTTTCTTTGTTACTCTAGCTTATGATTTGTCAATTTTATTGCTCTTTTCAAAGAACCACTTTTGATTTTGTTAATTCTTTATCTTTCTTGTACTCAGTTTCATTTGTTTCTGCTCTAGTCTTTTTTCTTTGTATGCTGTATGGTGGGGTCACATTTCATTCTTTTTCCAGGTGAGTATTCTGTTATTGCAGCACCATTTGTTGAATTTTTGTTTGGTCGGGTTTTTGTTTGTTTGCTTGCTTGTTTTGGTCTTTGGGGAGGTTATGGGCCTTTGGGGAGGAATCAAACCTGGGTTGTCCACATGGCAATTGAGAATTATACCACTGAGCTACCCTCTCATCCCCTCTGCTCTAATCTTTGTTATTTCTTTCATTCTGTTTGCTTTGGGTAGATTGCCATTCTTTTTCTAGTTCCTGCAGATGTGCAGTTAGGTCTTCTGGTGTTAGCTCTTTCTTCTTTTTAAATCTACATTAATGGCTATAAACTTTCCTCTCTGCACTGTCTTAGCTGCATCCCATAAGTTTGATATGTTATGTTCTCAATTACATTCGTTTCAAGATACTTACTGATTTTCCTTGTAGTTTCTTCTTTGACACACTGATTCAAATATCTTTTCCCACCATTTCACTTTCAACATACTTATTTCTTTATGTCTGTGTTGAGTCTCTTGTAGACAGCATATGGTTGGATCATCCTTTTTTTTTTTTTTTAATCTATTCTGCCTATCTTTTATTCATTGGGGGGCTTAGTCTATTAACATTCAGTGTTATTATTGTAAACTCATTTTATTCTTTGGTTTTTATATGTCATTTTTTTTATATCTCTTTTTACTCTTTTAGTTACTCTTACTGTTAGTCTTCTTTTTTTACATTTTACTAAAGTCTCTCATTCCTGTCTTTTCCTTTTAGCTTGCAGGACTCCCTTTAGTATTTCTTGTACTGGAGGTCTCTTGTTGACAAACTGTCACAGTTTCTGTTTATCTGTGAATATTTTAAGCTTTCCCCCATTTTTGAAGAACAGTTTTGCCAGATAAAGAATTCTCGGATTTAAATGTTTCCTCTTTCAGTACCTTAAATATATCATACCACTGCCTTCTCACCTTCATGGCTTTTGATGTGAAATTGACACTTAGTCTTATTGCAATTCTCTTGTATGTGACAACCTGCTTTACTCTTGCTGCTTTCAGGATTCTATCGTTACCATTTGACATTCTGATTAGTATGCATCTCAGAGTAGGTCCATTAGAATTTATTTTGACTGGAATACTTTGCACTTCTTGGTCATGTATATTCATGTCTTTCTTAGCAGTTGGGAAATTATCAGCCATTACTTCCTCAAATAGTTTTTCTGCCCCCTTTCCTTTTCTCTTTTCCTTCTGGGACACCCATGACACATATGTTTGTGTGCTTCATGCTATCATTCAAATTCCTGAGGCCCTGCTCAAATTTTCCTATTCTTTTCTCTATTTGTTCTTCTGTCTGTATGATTGCAATTGTAATGTCTTCTTATTCACTGATTCTTCTGCTTGTTGAAATACTATTGTATGCCTCTAGTATATTCTTAATATCTTCTAAAGTGACTTTCATTCTCATAATTGCTGTTATTTTTCCTTTTATACTTTCAAATTCTTATTTATGCTCACCCACTATTTCTTAATATCCTTTATCTCATTATCCATATTTTCCTTCACCTCCGTGAATTGATTTGTGAGATTTGCTTAACATCTTTGATTAGTTCCAATTGTGTGTCGCCTCCAGAGTTTTAATTTGTTCTTTTGACTGGGCCTTATCTTCCTGGTTCTTATTATGGCTTTTTAAAATATTCTTGTGATGTCTTTGGTCTCAGAGAGTGAGATGGGGAGTGTTTATTCCTTTTCTTCATCTGAAAGACTTTGAGTAGGATTTGTACAATTTTTCTTTTAGTATTTTATAAAATTTACCAGTGAAACATCTGGACCTGAGCTCTTTTTTATGGGATGATTTAAACTTACTAATTCTACAACTTTACTTATTATAGGTCTATTCCTGTTTTAAGTATTCCAGTTTTTCTATTTCTTCTTGAGTTAGTTTTGGTAATGTGTATCTTTCTAGGAAGTTGCTCATTTCATCTAAATTGTCTAACTTTTTGTCATAAAGTTGTCCAAATATTTCAATATAATCCATTTAATTTCTGTAGTGTAAATGGTGATGCCTTGTTTTTCATTTTGGTAGTTCTTGTCCTCTCTCTATGTATTTTCCTGACCATATTTGCTGAAGGTTTATTAAATTTTTAAATATTTTCAAAGAATCAATTTTTGCTTTAATTTTTTCCACTGTTTTTTTTCTGTTTTCCACTCTGATCTGTATTGTTTTCCTTTGTCTGCTTGATTTAGGCATATTTTTTGCTTTTATTTTTTCCATTTTCTTAAGGTGAAAGTTTAAATTATTGAGTTGAAATCTTTCTTCTTTTCTAATATAGTCCTTTAAACTATAAATTTCCCTCTAGGCATTGCTTTGGCTGCATTTCATAAATTTTTATATTGAGTGTTTTTGTTTTCCTTCAAATCAAATTGCTTTCTGATTTCAATTGTGATTTCTTCTTTTAGAATTATACTTTTTAATTTGCAAATATGAATTTTTCCCAAATTTTGTAGGTCTTCAGAAAAATCATGCAGAAAATATAGAGTTTTCATACCTCCCTACCCATTATTAACACCTTGAATTAGTGTGGTATATTTGTAACAATTGATAAGAGAATGTCATTATATTGTACTATTTACTATTGTGTATTTTCGTGCATAATTTGCATTAGTGTTCCTCTTTTGTGTTGTACAATCCTATAGATTTTTTTTAATTTTTATTTTTGAAACAAATATGCAACCTAAAATTTGGAGACAATCTGGCTGCAACGTTTGTTGGCCCATTGGTTGCCTGGGTTGATTCATCTTATGTTTTTTTTGGTTCAAGGATTCTTGGATTTGGTTTAATTGGTTTCCAGAACTCAGAACACAACTTAATTATTGATTGCTGTAACAACTTTTAAATAATAACTTAAGCTTCCTTATATTTGTGTTTTCAAGTTGGTATAATGATAGTGTCTAATTTTTATTATTCCAACTGAAATAATTAGCTTTCCTTGTGTTTTGATTGCATCTTCTTTGATCAAGCACAGAGAAGTGGTGTTGAGAGGCAATATTATGAGTGTAAATACGAACATAATTTGTGAAGGAAGATTGCTCAAGTTTATGTCCTGTCTCTATCACCTACTAGCTGGTTGACCTTGATAAATTTAACTTCTTTTTTTTTTTTCACTTGGGCAGGCACTGGGAATTGAACCTGGGTCTCCAGCCTGGCAGGTGAGAACTCTGCCACTGAACCACCAACGCACTGCCTGAAATTTAACTTTTTAAAATATGTTTTTCCTTGCCACCTTCATAGTCAGTCAGCCCTCTTGTCCTCTTATATTTCCTTGCACAAATAACTACTCACGTTCTTCCCTGAGCTTCATAAGTATGTTTCCTACTTATATCAATCTTAACACCAAATTTATTTAACACCCCCTTGGTTATTTTCCTCATCTTTAATCTTTAGTTTTGACTAAACTCCACTCTCTTAGTTGAATTTTTTTCTCATAGTTAAATTTTAATATAATTCATTATCAGAGAAAAGCATGTCAAAATATGGTTTACTATTTAAAAAGCAATATATATTGAGTAGTTTTAAATGCTTTATATGAAATGCATTATTTAAGTGCTTTATATGAAAATATGGATAAGGGAAAGTTGAAACTACTTTCAAATATTTGAATGATTATCACATGGGAGAAGGAATAATGTTTATTCTATTTTGGTTCAGAAGGCAAAACCAGGATCAAAGACTAGATGATATAATGAAGTAGATTTTGGTTTAGAATTAGGAGAAACTTCACAATATTACATCTATTCAAAACGGAGTATGTTCCCTTGTGAAATAATGGTTTATACAGTATTAGGGGATTAGAGAAGAGATTAAATGACAATTTGACAGGGATATTTTATTTAAGATCCATAACCTGAATGGGAACCAAAACTTCTTCAAAGGTAAATAATCTCATATTTTTTTTATAATACTAGTTTCAGGAAATAGGAGTAATATTCATATAGATTTTCTGTGCTACTATGTGAAAAATATATAGCTATTATTTCATTTTCATAGTGGATATGGTTTAATTTGAAAATTTAATGATTTGGTGGAATGGAAAGATTTATAAAAGCTGTAATTCAATTTAGCAATCCCTGTTCTTAAAAAGCCCAGAACGTGATGTTCTTCAAAATTCTACTCAAGGAAATATCTTAGAAATGTCATGCATATTTGGATTCCAAGTTTAGCAGTCATTTGCCACTCATCAAAATGTAATGAAAACTTGATTTCTATGACCTATCATGAATTGTTAAACATAGCAAAACCTACCTTTAACACATCTCAACTTTACAAAATTGCTTCAGGAGAAAGCCATTTATTGGCCCATGCTTTTCAGCAACTGTGAAATTAACCTTTAGGAAATGCTGAAGTAGTAAACAAGCTACTGGGATACGAGTCCTTAAAAAGTTTTATTCAAACTTATTTAGTTATTAGAAAGTATGAAGCCATTTTCACATTTCTCTTATACTATGTGTTAAGGATGCTGATCTCATATTAAAGACACCTGTTTCTACTGTTCTTGATAAAATAGGATCCAGACCTCTTGGTTATGTTTAACAGTATTTCCTTATTCTTTGAGGGAATGAGGACTGTTTACCATATTTCTGAAAAAAAATCAAAATGTTTATGTTTGAATGACATGATGGCATTGTTTTTTTCCCCCTTTCCCTACGCAAATTAATGGAAGATATTATGTATGCTGTGCATGGAAGTTCTGGGGAGTCAGAAATCAGATTTAATTGAATGAGGCAAGGGGAGGAGGAAAGTTGATCCCAACACTCTTGCTCTTTGAAGAACTTTATTCCTTGCCGGGGCAGACTTATCTGTGATATTGATGATGGTTAATACCAAGAATGCTCATGAGAATGTGGGCAATTCCTTAAAAGTGTTGAGATTTCAAGATGACATGCTTCAAAATTGTGATGGAATGAATGTCTCTCTATTGGCCAGACAACACCAGCTTCAGAACTGAAGATGAGGGGAACTATTTCTTCCACTTTAGGAAAGGTATGAGGGAATCTATCTCCATGTAAATATATGGAAAACTCATTGCAATTCCATATTTTTGAATTCAGATGTTATGCACACAGTAATAAGTGTAAGCCTAATATTAAAAATGCAACAAATGTTTAGAAAAAAATTATAAATATTTTACATTAAAAGCACTCCATGCTTCTCTGATGCTTTTCCTAGGTAGGTTATAAATTCATATAATATCTTTGAGACTTACTATGACAACTATTTTTCAGGACATTCTACTATACTCTGTGGATTTTGGAGACCTTTTCCATACTATGGGTTTACGATTCTGCGATGCAAAATGCATGTTACTTTATATATAATATTTAGATTCCAAAAGGAAGTAAAATTTTCTGAAATAGCAATTCATAACCCCAACCCCACCCGATTTACGGGAAGAAATCATACTGAAAAATCCTTTAGAAGTTCTACTTTCTACTTCTCTATAATCCTTTTGATTTTACAGTATTATATACTGCATAGATTTTGCATTTCAGTCTGCAAGTTTTTCTACTTATAAGTAGAAGTGACTCCTTAAACTTTAATCCACACCATTAAATTACAGAAGAGATGGATAATTTTTTCATGTCCCTCAGACAGTGGAGTCCAATTTGCTGTCCCAGACAGAGATCATTGGAAAGTATAAAAATTTGTTTTAACTTTCTTAGAAGTGAATATCTTGGAAATTTTATATAGGGTTCAATCTCTTTAGGTTTCCCCAGACATTTCTTTCAAGAGAATCACAATTCTACAGTATAACCTTCTGGGTGCCCCTAATATTCATTTTATAAAGCTGCTTCTCAACACTATCATATAACAATAATAGATAATTTAATTTAAAACATGCTTTTGAGTGCCTTCTTAAAATCTAAGTATAGGGTGGTGCAGCAGTAGCTCATTGGCAGAATTCTTGCCTGCCATGCCAGAGACCTGGGTTTGATTCTCGGAGCCTGCCCATGCCAAAACAAAGAGAGAAAAATCTAAATATAGAGTATGTGTATGTGTGTATGTGTATATATATCTGTTACACTTTTAACAACTGATGTGAGAATTCCAAGGAACGGGGAATAATTGAGTGGGTTTGGTATAAAAGTTCTTTATAATCTGAGCAAAGGTCTGTTTTCATGGTTACTGAAGGGGGAAAAATATTCTCCTAAATTTCCAAATACTTTTATTTTTTGCATACAAAAATTGATTTCAGCATTTTATTATTTTCTTATGTTTATCCTCAATAATTCTTGACTCATTATACCCAGATTGTATTTACTCTGCCTATTATACAATCCTAGATGAGAGGTTAACTTTCTATTATATTCCATTTGTTCCCTTCCTCAATCAAGAATTGCTTTTGCCAAAGTTTAAGGCTTGTTTCAAACTTTTATACTTATTTTTTAAATCTAATTGTATCTGTCTCCTTTATCATTATTTGTGTTTAATGTTTGGTTTTGTTGGTTTGGCACAGCTGGATTGAGTCAGAAAAAATTTTAAGCATGTTGAAAGTTTTAGTATATATTTTAGAAGCACATTTTATGGTTAATAAGCTCTCCAGTGATGATTCTCAAGATTGCTTTCAAACCAACCATTAACTTATTTATAAAGTATTATGTATTATAGTGTAGGAGATAATTTTTCTTTATTTTTTAGTATAAAGTATCAAAAAATTTTATATGTCTTGTCAAAAATTAGTATAGAAAATTTTCATTAATTATGTGACATTCTATTTAAATTCCTACAATTAGTCAAAATATTTAAAAAATTTGTATTTAACTTAAATTCAAGGCACAGAATCCCAGACACCATTTACCTTTTCAGTACTGAGGGTAATGTTTAACAGGTTTCATACCTCATTGTATAGAATTGACTGACAGTAGGAAAGAAGAGAATGTGCCCTAAAATTATACCAGAGCTAGTAGATGATAATGACGATGAGACAGTGACCATGATAATTCATATTTATTGAATTCCTAGTACTAGAAATTCTTCTAAACAGACACACTATCTCCTTTAATCCTCCTAACAACTCTGTGAGGTAGGGACAATTATTAAGTCCCAGGTTATAGATGGGAAAACTGAAGTACAAAGAGATTAAGAAAACTTTTTCAGGCCTAGTGTATGCAAAAAGATAGGATTTGACCCAAACTGTTGGCACCAGGGCCTGTACTGTATATATGGCCTGAAATAAACTTCACTAGCATAGCTTTCTGAAGGAATAATCAAACAACATGTAGTTTTGAGTGTTTATAGTAAAAGACAGTATTTATGCACTATATAAGGTTTTTGTCCTTACAAAGTTTAAGATCAACTTTGGTAATAAATAAATAAATATATGTAAATATCATAGCACAGAAGGTATATCCACTAACAATGTCAGACTGAAATTGTAATGTTCTTCCTTTGACCTAAGTTAAATTTCTTTTCAAATTTCACCTAGGCAATTCTTTTGATCATCCTATGAGCACAAAGGTAAATGATGCTAGAATGTGCTGTGGGCAGCTGCATTTTTTTTGTTTGCTATGTCTGAGGAAAGCTATGTGTACTTCTTCTGGATAATTGAAGTAATTTGAATTTCTTTCCTACCTTTGTAAAATATATAGAAAATTCTAATACCACCTAGATTGCCTAATACTCCATTTTTCAAAGATGGGAGAAAAAATATATTTTCTCTTTATAATTTTGGTTTGCCTCAGTATGTAGAGAAGTAATTCTTAGTTTATTTTATTTTTTTCACAAATGGACTTGGGAAAATCTATGTCCATTTTTACACCATGAAACTACCTTTGACACAAGATGATTTTTTTAGGCTTTAGATTGGTGTAATACTTTTTAAAATTCTCAACATTTTCCTCACAGGGCTTAGCTTATTTCATAACCAGTGTGTCTCTTCAGTCCAATAGAAATTCATGGTATAGTCTAACATTCTGGTCCCATTTACTTCATTTGAGTTTCGATACATGGTTACTGTTATTTCATATTTAGCATATTTTATTTGCTAAAAATCACATTTTTAATTCTTTTAAATTTTGTGTGCTGGGGGGTCACATTTCATTCTTTTTTCCATATGACTGTCCCATTATTGCAGCATCATTTGTTGAGTTTTTTGGGGGGGAAGGGGAAGTGCCCAGGCCAAGAATCAAACGCAGGTCTCCCACGTGGCAGGTGAAAATTCTACCACTTAAACTACCCTTGCACCCCCAAAATTGGTTTTTAAAGATTGCTTCCAATGCATCTTTTTGCCATATGTTTCTTTTAAATTTTCCATTTAACTAGTCCATGATGTCAGAGGTGTACTGCCATGTTTATGGTGATGTGAATCTGGGCCTTCATAGAGATCAGCCACCACGTCATCTGGACCAGTCGCAGAGATGACCCAGATGGTCCCCTTCCTTCTCTTCGGCTGTCAGGCCTGTCGAGTTTTGTTCATCATCATATTCCCAACATTTAGCCATTGCCTGGCACACAGTGGACACTTGGGTAATGTTTGCTGAGGGAGTGATTAAAGGATTTTGTAATTCATCTGACTTTATTGGTAAAGCCAAAGTGTGACAATGCATGTGACTGCATTTTGAACAGTACTGTTTAATCATGAGGTATTATTAGGTAAAATTAATTAATTCAGAAGTTACTAGTCATACTTTTACTTTCACTGTTAACCTAAAATAATTTGATTACTTATACTGTTTCTCTCATCTGTTTGTCATTTCAGTCTTCCCTGGCATAAAATCAAAAGAGTAAAAAGAGAATTACAAATAAATTCCTAATGAAGTAATTTCATAATAATAGATCCTTATTTGTGAATATTATTTCAATTTCAATCATTACCCATAACACAAACAAATCAATCTTATTATATATTTCTCCTTCATATCTGATCATGTTTGTGCAATGGATATTCCAGATTTTCACCTGAAGTCTCTGGTCAATTTTTTTGCTATTTTCCTCTGCTGCCTACATCAGTACAGTTATAGATCAGTTCAAGAACTGAAATTGAACACATTTCATTCCAAGCACACTGGGAGTACAAATATGAATATGATACTTTTATAACACTTCAAGTATCTCTTATCATTTTCAGTATCCCATATTGCATACATATTTTTTACTTGTTTCTGCATCTGTCTCTCTCATTAAATTGTTAGTTTTTTTAAGGACAGGAACTGTATCTTATATATCTGTATCTTATACATCAGTGAACATGGAAATAATGATGAGAAATCCATAAACACGTTTTAAAAATAGTGATTTCCATGCCCTATTCCTGGCTTTTCCCATGGTGTCACATAATTATATTACATTTCACATGGACCCAGTACAGTGACTGGCATAAAGTTAGCACCCAGTACAGTTCCTGGCATAAAGTAGGCACTTATCTGTTGAATGAATAAAGTCACAGATATTTTGTGCTTCATAAGGAGGACACATATGAAAATATTTTGTGCATAAAGCTTGACTGAAGTTCTTTTTTCACCTTAGTATTTTAAGTAAGAAGGCAGGTATTTCTGCCTTGATTTAACAGTTGAAGAAATAGAGAGGCGAATGCTTGTAACTGACGTGCCATACACTGTGGTGCTGGCACCCTGGTCTGCCCATCCCTGTCTCGGAGTTACTTTCATGAGGAAAGCTGTCTAACAGAGCTCATTGTAGGATTGTATTAGTGCTTTCCCAGCTTTCACGGAGTGAAGGTTTCTTGTGAGCTGATACACATTGTATAAAACTTCTACTTGGAAAGAAATTGAAGCATATTTCTTAATGAACTCAGTAACTTCACTCATTTTTGAATGCCCCCTTTGTGCTAGTCCTTGTGTTGTACTAGAGACTAAGGATGTATTGATGCATAAATCAGGAGTTGTTAAGGAGTGCCCACCCCACTGGAAGGTAAAGCTACATAAATACCAAATACGTTGTGGCTGTTGCTGAAATGGAGGGGTTGTTTTGTTTTCTGTTGTTTGCATAGTTACTGTTTATCAAGTATTTACTATTAACAAGGCCTTGGACTAAATAAATACTTTAAATACAGTCTTTAATCTTTTCAACAACCCTATGAAGTCAAATTAATATCCCCATTTTACAGATAAGAAAACTGAGGCCTGGACTTTGTCTTTTGGGACCGTCAAAGAATGAATAATTGGTGTTTTGTGGTAGAATTGGAGAAGGATATGGGGAATGAGAAAATGATAAGATCATATTAGTTAAGCGACAGATCTTAAAATATTTATTTAAAGCATATTCTTAATGAAACAGTAGCTGTTTTTCACCATAATTGTTACAACCCTTTAATCATCTTTTGGAGGCTTTTCGGCATTACATTGGATCCTTATTTTGTCTTGAGAATCACATTTCTGGCAGGGATTCCTGGGAATATGAGGAAAAGACATCATAGAATGTTCCAGTTGGCTGGAAGTGTGGAAACATCTGAGGGATTTTTCTAGCTTGGTCTAAGAGGAGCAGAAATCATGCTGCAAGTTCTGCTTTTGGAGCATTTCAGGATATGGGAAATTGAATTCAGTGAACATGGAAATAATGATGAGAAATCCATAAACAAGTTTTAAAAATAGGTGATTTCCATGCCCTATTTCTGGTTTTTTCCCATGGTGTCACATAATTATATTACATTTCACGTGGACGGAATAAGGCAGAGTTTGCAACAGTTGACCTGATAACCTGATGCCTTTCACTGGCTTTAAGATATATTACATGTACCAATTTGATTATAGTGTATTAAAAAAATAAAAACTAGGCTCATCATAGAATTCGTAATAGGATAAAAAATGTGAAAGAAAGCAGAGGCTCCATTGCTTTTCATGACTAAATGCTATTGCTTTCAGTGGTTAATGAAGCACCAAAGTAGCATCATTTGAAATCAGTTGCAATAAGGGCAGCCTGAATAAGGGAAACTCATGATATAGAGATATTAAAAACAGAAATATGATTTTGCTACAGTCTTTATTCATTACTGTGAGAAAAACCAATGACTTAATGTTCTGCTTGTTACTTGAACTGATAACAAAGTGTTAAGAAGCGGCCTTACAGGGCTTGCTTTAATGAGTATATGCGTCATATGCAATTATAGGATCCAAATGGAAAACAATTGGAAATGCTTAAACCATTAAGCATAGTTCATTTTCTTTAATTGGTTAAGATTGCCCCATGATATAACAATCTGTTTTATACTTTTAATGAGAATTAATAAATTCTCTTGAAAATAAAAAGCAAAAGTAAATTTACACTTCACCTGCATTGGTATCTTATAAATTTGGAATTAGTGGAGTGTGATTTAATAACTTTTTCATTTATTTCCAGTAATAAAGCTAAAGCAGTTACTCTGAATTGCTGCATGTGAATTCATTCAATTGAACCTAATAGAGGTGTGTCTGTCTTCTCTAGTCCCATGTAACCATGGACAGCTTGAATTGTTCTCATGTTATCGGTTGAGAGAACAGGAGAGCAGCTGTTAGTAGTTCTAGATCATTTCTTTTCCAAGCCAAGACTCCTTAGTTTCATAAGTTCTTGCTTATGTGATTGGTTTATAGAGATTGTATCATCCAATATACCCTCCATGGGCAGACTCTTTATTTGTCGTGGGGTCCTGAACTAAATAGTGACCCCCAGATTTGGAAGAATTGGGGGTACTGGATGTGGACATCAGGTTTCCATTAATGCAAATGGGGCTGTTTTTAATTTCCAGGAAATATATCATGCTTTTGTCTCTTATTGAATCTGTAGTCAATTACCACATCCAGATCATTTTGAAGTCAACTGGCTTTAGTCTAAGTTCTCTCTGCCTTTGAGTTTTGTCTTTGTGTAATTTATCATACCTAAATGTCATTTTATTAGATTTAGCTTATTGTTCTAACCTATTGAGATATTTTTGAAGACTGATCCTGCCACTGATATATTAGTTATTTTTTTCAGGATGTCAAACATGCCTTGAGGAATGAAAGGGAGACGTAGGAAAATGCAGTAGGTAAATCTATACAAAACCTGTTATATAGTTCTATTCTAAGTGTTTTTACAAAAACTGTCAGTATTTTTATGGTGTTTCCCATTTTCATGATGGCAAAATCTTCACTCGTATTTACTTATGTTCTCAGAGGTCATTGCTAAATATAATACATCATCATGATATATCTATTTAAGGCATATAAATCACCATGCTAAATATTTTTCTATAAGAAAAACCTGTTTCCGTATTTTTTAAATTGAGATATTCACTTCCCATACAATCAACCCAGAATGTGTAATCAATGGCACTTAATATATTCACAGGATTGTACATTCATCACCAAAATCAATTTTAGAATATTTTTATTACCACAAAAGAAAAACCTCAGACCTCTTATCAGTCACCTCTCAATCCCTCTCTCCTTCCCCACCAGCCCTCCATAACACTAATCTATGTTTCTATAGATTTATTTATATTTACATTTTATATAAATGGAATCATACAATATACAGTACTTTGTGTCTGATTTCCTTCATTTGGCATGACGTACTTTTTACAGTTTTATTTTATTAGAGAAATTGTAGGCTTATAGAAAGTCATATAAAGCATATGTTCCCGTATACACCCCTGTTGTTGGCAAAACTTTACCTTAGTATGGTACTAATTGATGAAAGAATATTAAAGTAGAACTATTAACAGTAGTCCATAGTTTACAGTATAATTATATAATGTATATTTACATAAAGCTTACCTTTTAATTATTTATAAATACTTTAAAGTGAGTTCAGTAAATGCATTAGTGTTATTATTATTTTTATGACTGACAGTTTAAATTTCTTTTCTATAATTATATTAGTGATTTTTATATGCAGGCTTTTTTATTCTCTCTAGGATATATCCACAAAATTGTGAGTACTAATAAACCAATCTTTTCCTAGATATGCCCTGGTTATACATGCTTTGATTTTTTTTAGTCCCCTAGAACTTGGTCTTTAAGAATTTAATATCTGTTTCTATGGTCCTTAATTTTTCAGGAAATGTTATAAGCAAAGAAATTACATTGAATTATCCTCTACATCACCTACCCATATAATGATGAATTTCTACCTATCTTTCAATTTTAAGTCAGTATCACCCTTCTGTGAAGCTTTTCCTAATTCTCTGAAGTACAACTGATCAAAAACACCATCTTTTGGTCCCCTTAGTCCACTACCCAATTTCTATCAGAATACCTGTAACACTTGTTTATATTCCTTAGATTTTCATGTTATATGGCAGATTATAAATATCTACACTACTGCATCTATGTATATATAACTTAACCACCAACCTCACCTCCTTGAGTGTCAGTGTCAGGAACAGTATAGACACTCAACAAATGTCACCGAATGAAAGCATGAATGAGTGAGTGAAATCTACCTCTACTCCCTCCCTGCTCTCACGTCACTGGTCTACGAGTCTTCTGATCACTGATTTGCTCCGTTCCACTACTTCATTCCCCTCCTCTTTTCATTTAATTTTACAATAGGAAAAAATTTTTTCTTTGCCTTTCTTGATAAATGCAAATGTAAAAGAATATATGGCAAAAACTATTCTTGGATTGTTAATTTTTTGGTCAAGAAAGAAAGACTTACCCTTGTTTTAAAACATTACTGGGTCAAGAAAGCAGGTTGGATGATTCATAGACTAGTTTTGCCACTATTAAGTTATTCTTATGAGCAGTGTCCCTAAATAAACAAATGTTGGAGAGCTAGCTAGGAGGGCGATACCTACTAACAAAGGTTACCTGTTACCTTCATTAAATTAATTGGTTATTTTTATATGGAGGTTTTTTCCAACTTTAAAATAACTAAACTTCTTAAAATTTAAAAAATAACCAAGCTGAACATTTGATGTTTTAAGAAAAGGTTTTTATGATATTCAAGAGAGAATGGAAACGTCTAAGTGTAGATTCAACAGAACAGGAGCTTCGCCAGCCAGAATTAAAGAAAGAGATGAAAAAGTGTGTGAGTTTGTAAGAATTGTATTTGCCTAGATAGGCACTTGGCTGGGAGAAATGATCCCTAAACATAAGCCTGACATAAAGTTGGTGTTCGCGCAAGTTCAGTGGTCCCACGGTGATCAGTGCAGCAGACAAGCAATTTTCAGGGAGCCATAAAGACTGAAGTCCAGGCCAGACACTGTGGAAGTGGTCACCAAGGGAACTGTCTGAATGACTGGCCAAGGTGTGCGCCATCTCTCCCTACCTGAGACAATCACAGGCCTTGCGTTTGAACCAAACTTGTAACAGAAGTTCCTAAATGGAAGGATGTGACATGAACTAAATGTAAAGGGGATGGAGGGAATGGAATCCCATTAAAGGTCTGCTTGCTGTCTAACCCTTTAATCATTCAGTATGTACCGAGTATAACCTATATATATGATTCAAGCATTGATAGCCGTACAAACCACAGCCAATTTAATTCTTCAAGTATAAAAGTATTTCCTTTAAAAATGAGAATTTGGGGCTCAATGAACTACATTAATTTCCCCAGGCTTCTGAAGACAATTAACTATGAAATTCGATCTTGTGGCTAACATTTGACCCTCATTCACAGAATCAGAGGAGGACTTAGCTGTACTAACATTTATAAGGAAACCTTCTCCCAACGTAGAAGGAAGAGAAGCAGCTGAGGGTGAATGGCTTCTTCCTGCCAGCTGTGGAGACTGCCCTTAGAGCCCGAGTTTGGTAGACTGAGAAGTGCACTGTTTCTGAGAACCATCATCATCATCATCATCATCATCACCAACTGCTGATCATTTCTAATAATTCAAGGCACTCCAATGAGAAAAGAACCCCAAATATATTGAGAGCTGCCTTTGTTTCCCTTGCCAGTCCAAGTGCAATCCCTGTCAAAGGAAAAGGAAGAAATGTGAGAGAAATTAGGCACATGTGTTGCTGAACAGGTTTGTTCTATGCAGCATGGATCAGGATATCAGGAAATATAAATGATATTCTACTAAGAAATAGATTATAGTTTACAAAGACTCAAAGGAATATGTTTAGTAAGCTACTAGTCAAAAGGTCTTCAATTTGAAATTTGAAGAAGAAATTAAAAATGAAGCCTAGACAAGGTTGGAAAGGCAGTTGCTGGAAGAAACAGAAAGAAAATGCTTTAGTAACAATAACTCAAAGGATAAAGTAGCAGCAAAGAGAAGTCAAAAACAACTGTTATGGCCTCTGTTAAATATATATTGATACACATTTGTAACTAATAAATTGAAATAGATAATTTAATATTTTGCAGTTCCATAAGTAACGTCACTGATACTTAGTATGTTACTCAATGAAAAAGTAAACTTTGTTTAAAAAAAAGTCTCAGAGAAACAGAATAGCAAAGATAGACATCTTTATATAAACCAATTAGAAAAAAATGGGGATGGTTAAAACAAGAAAAATATTAAATTGATGGTTTCATGTGAGCATGCAAAAATTGGCTGAAGGTATGACTAATGCTTTCCTATAGAAATTGTTTAACTAGCAACAGACGTAAGATACATGTAGGCACTTCAGTTTTCTAGATGGCTTTGATAGTCTATTGGTAATTCAGCTAAAAGCAGAGAAGACAATACACTATTTTATTTGCTTTACTTAAAAATTCCATCTTTTAGAATGTCATATAAGTAATTATAGAAATTGACGGATCAGTTCTATGGACATACTTCTTTCTAACGAGGATGGTTGATTATGGAAATGAAAGTGATAGGAATCTTGGGAGAAAATTATCATATCATCCTTGAATTCATAGTAGTCAAGCAAAGGAACACTGAGTAGCGTTAGATAAATACCCTAAACTTTAGAACAGTAGAAATTAGAGGTTCTAGAAGAGATTAAGCATACTTACATGGAATGGAATTCTAAAATACTATTAAATGGAATACAGTATCTCTTACTCTTTCTTCCTCCCTCCTTCTTTCTGTCATGCTTGCATACACACACACACACACACACACACACACACACACACACACACAAGTACATATACACCACTACAATATTTAAGGAAGACACCATTTAAAGGGAACACTGAATAGTAAATAAAAAGAAACAGTGATCAAAGATCATTTGAAAAGTCCGGATATGTTCTCCTAAAGCGACTGAAGTTTCATTCATTCATTTTTCCTGTATATATTTAATCATTCCTAAATTATAGAGCACCTATTATATGTCAAGCGTATAAATATTTTAGATATTGACCTTTTAAATATATTTGTAAAATAATAGATTAGGAATTCCTTGTAATTTAGTCCTTTCAGCTTCCCCTTCCCCAAACAGCTGTTAATTTGGAATTCATAGAGTTAATCAAATTTTAAAACATACACTAAAAATTAGAAATCTTAGCAATTATGAATATGTTATCTTTTTACTGATTATTTTAGAATTTTGTGTTTCATTTCCTTTGTGTATTTGTTGTTATGTTCTAGAAATGAGAATCACTGGATTAATTCTATAAGATTTTCACAAGTCTTAAAACTGTTTGTTAATATGTTTTCAGAGTTAAATTTGGGCCAGATTGTCTAACATCTTCAGTGTTAAGAATAGATCTTTCCTGAAGGCAATTAAAATCCACTAAAGTGTTTGTTTTTATTTTGCATTAAGTAATATTTTATACAGATAATAGAATACAATTATATGGTGTTATGAATGTAAGTTATGAAGCATTAAAGTAAAATAACCTGTGAATCCCCTACCTAATGTGATTATTGAACATTCTACATGCTATACCGGGAAACTCTCAATCCATCCTCTTCCCTCCCCACTAGCCCACAGTACTCTATTCACTAAGAGATACCATTCTGGGTTTGGTTTATAACTTCTGTGTTTTTATATATTGCTTAAAAAATAGGTTCCCAAGAATGAATGTATATATAAATAGATATTGTTTGCTTTCACTTATTTCTGAGCTTTGTAAAATGCATGGTCATATTACAGAGATTTATGGGCAGTTTATTTAACGACTTTCTATTTTGAAATGCATCAATGTATAATTTGGTGAGCACTTGTTTAACACACCTAAATTTTAAATGATTTTATTTCATTTTATTGGATACTTCCTGTGGTCCTGTGGCTTAAACAGCAAAGGTAACATTTATCCCATTCGTATCTTTGTAGAGAAAGAACCTCCATCAGGACTGAAATTAAATTTTGAATAATAAGATATGACTTCTTTGTAGGTTGACCTCATGATACCCTCCTCCTTTCTCACTGCTCTCTAGCCAGTCAGTTTCTTTTTATTTCCTCACATATGTAAACGTTTTTCCTATTTCAGGGACTCTGCATTTCTGTTCCTGCTATCTAGAAAACTCTTCTACCACCTTTCACCCTAAGTGGTTCATTTTTATCCGTCAGCAAGATGACATGCCATTTCCTCAGAGGTCTTCTGTGACCGCTTTATCTGTGCAACAAACACTCATTCTCATTATTTTCTATTGCTGCTTTCCTAATTTCCCTTATGCCAGTTTGTAATTATATATCCTTATGTTTCTTTAACTTACTTGTTTTCTGACAAACAACTGGACTGAAAGATCCTGAGGGCAGAGTCAATGTACCCTTTATCCAGCAATATATAACAGTGTCTTTTGCAGGGTTTAGCACTTAGGAGTTTATCTAATAGTTAATCAATGCAGGTGATCGAGTCTTCCATACAAGACTAACTACTCAGGCAACAAATTGTTCAGTTATATAGCATGGGAAATATCAAGTTTACATTCAATATCAGATTATTTACAATATTACCCATTTGAAGTTTCAAATACTTTCAAGTGATAAATCAAGGTTTAATTACCTTTACAGTACCAATGATTTGAAATGCTTGGTGCTTTAGACATGGGCTAGTTGGTAACTAACCTATGCATTCACTGACTACAGAGAAAGAGCAGCAGAAGGACAGTGCAGGATAACTACTTTCTTTCCCTTTTTGGCTCTTTGCATGTCCTGTAGGTTCACAAGTCTTGTCACTAATAAATTTTCCTGAAAACTCAAAATTCCTTTCTTTTTTTCCTGAATAAAGAAACTAATGTGACATTGATGTGTGTGTGTGTGTGTGTGTGTGAGAGAGAGAGAGAGAGAGAGAAAGAAGAATTTGTGTTTGGTTTTGTGTGGCTTATGCCCATGACAAGAAAGAACAAGCCAGCAAATTTGGGTTCTCTCTTTTACAAGTAAATATATAGATATATTTGTTTTAAGAATATGTTGAAAAGAATAGTGAGTTGGGCAAATTATTTTCTTTAGTAGAGCTGAATTAAGGGAAAAGCAAATTGACAGTTGCCAGGCACTCCAACTGATGAGGGGCTCTTAAATGTCACTGCAAATGGAATGAGTAGAGACAACTATATTTAGCAGGATTCTTTTGAAGAAGAGCATTACAGATGGTTGGAAGTAAAACTTGACTACGGTGTGCTCTAATAGTCAGTCCCTGCAATGCTCTCTAAGAATGGACGGTGAACTGCAGCCATATTTTGCTGCTGAGGTATTCAAACAGTGACATTGTACCATTAGTTCTCCTGTGCTCTTACCCAGGGCAGTACTTAGTTCCTACTAAAAAAAAGCATTGAGAAATGTTTAAATATTTTATTGAAGAAGAGTCATCTTATTTTTCTGCCCACTTGCCCTGATCAGGCTTTGCTCATTGCTCAGAGCACTTTCTGATCTGTCTGGGTTAATCTTCAACCCCTTTTGTGTCACTCTCCACCTCACTTGCTCTCTTCCAGCCTTACTGGCCTTGCATCTCTTCCCAACACGCCAAGCTCCTTCTCATTGTCACAGGGCTTCTGAGCATGTTGCTCATTGGTCCAAAATGCTCTTCCCTAGCTCTCTACATGGCTATCTCTTTCTTAGACTTCAGCATAAGTATCAACTCGTAACGAGACTTCCTTATTGATCTATAGAAGGTAGAAATTGCCAAGTCACTGTACTGTTATTTTCATCATAGGACTAATCACTATTCATGATGTTTCTTTATGATCTGTGTTCTAACTAAGATATAAACAACATGTGGTCAAGGACCTTGTCTGTTTTGTACTTTTTGATTTTATTTTTTAATCTCTTGTATTCCTATTTACTTTCTAGGACAGTGTTTTGTGGCATAGTGGTACCCAGTGAATATTTTTGAATCAATATATGAGTGGTTGATTTTCAGTTCTACAATTTCTAGTTTGAACATTTAGTGAATTTTTAAAATACAATCATGCTTATTTCCACAGCTGCTTATGAGTTTTTTATAAATCACCTTTCATATAAAAGAGTAGACTCAGCCCAGGTTAAACTCCCTTCCATAAAAATAGCTGCCAGCATTTCAGAGCTGACTGCTGTGATCCAAACCCTGGGCTACCTGCTTTGGTATTTTACTCACATTTAATATTCACAACAACCGAATGAGGTAGGTATTATCTCCATTTTATAAACGAGGATTCGAAAGGGTCAGTAAAGAACCACTACTCTGTATACTGCTTCAAGCTGTGCAGTTAGTAGTGAGCCAGCTGAACTCCAGAGCCAGGTCTGTCTAATGCAATCCCATCTTGCCTCTTCAGTTCAGGGAGGATTTACATAACATAAACATAAACATCATTATGCATATTCCAAGGGTAAGAAATAATATTTTCTATTCTTAATGGAGTATATGATTGTTAGCCTGTGATGCCATAGTTTTATGGAGATTATTTTACCTATGCACTGTCCTTTCCATGTAAAATTATATGGAAACCACATGTAATTGCATCTTGAAAGGAGGCCTATTTTGGGAAAAAGAGTTTATAATATCTTTCTGTATTCACTGCACTCAATTTTATTTTCCACAGATCTGGATCCACCACTCACTACAATATAAAACCTCTGAGCTTCAATTTTATAATCTGTATATGGAAGTTTTACATCAGGGCTATTGTGAAGATCAAGTGAAATGCAAGAGTAAAGCATCTAATCTAGTACCTGGCACAAAGTGGTGCTAAAAAAATCTTAATTCATATTAATTCTCTGAAGGGGATGGTATTTGCAATTAAAGTGTATACTTAAAACTGACAATAAATAGATGTGAGTTCCAGGAAAATAAAATATTCCAGAATAGCATGATGCTGATATATGCATTTTCAAAAATTAAAAAAAAAAAAAAGCTAAAACTTATTTTAAATATGTAAACTGATAATTTTGCAACAATGACCTTTTTAATATTTAATTTGTGCTACACAAATCTCATTTTTCTGTACAATTAAAGCTGGCAATAAACAGGAATGAAGTTTAACAGCTATTATCATTTATGACTTGCAAAGTAGCCTAAAGTTAGTATTTAACATAAAAACACATTATGCATTTGAACGAAATGTCAAATAAATCTTTTGTCCTTTAAGGTGTAATAAAAGAAATGCTTCTTGTAACCAATATTTAGAAAGCTGTTTTCATAAACATAGTCATGACTAAGTGTATGACCTGTTTTGATGTATCTTGTTCTTCCAGATTTCCTCTTTTTCTAGTCATATACTTTTTACAGTGAGAGTGGTGGTAACCTCGATAGATGGAAATTGATGTGTCCATATATGTAGAAGCTCCTCTGATTGGAGCAGTTATGTTCTAGAAGGCTGTTTTTCCATTTTTTCAGAAGTCCAAAGTAGATGAAGGTATTTCAACTTGTATACCCACAGAGACATTCCTAATAAATTGACGTTGGATTTGAAATATGCAGTGTATGAAATCTTAAAATTGAGCATAACATTTTTCACTTGGTTTATTTGGTTAATCTATATTGAAATTGAGTCAAGAAGTCCCTTTCTTGACTTAATGATCTCAGAAAGTGTCTTAGCGACTCTTCAGGGGCTCCTGAATCCCCTGCAGTCACCACCTTCATGTTCCTAATTCCCTTTTATATTATCTGGAATTAACATTAGGTCCATAAATTTGGGATGCTCTAGCCACACTTTCCAAAGTAGTTTCATGTTATCAATCACTTTTCCTTTTTTATTTTTTTTTGCATGGGCAGGCACTGGGAATCAAACCCGGGTCTCTGGCATGAGAACTCTGCCTTGCTGAGCCACCGTGGCCTGCCCCTTCCTTTCTTGCTGGTGAATTGTTGATGGCATGAGCATGGAGCTTTTAACTTGTGTTCTGACTTATTTTAATACTTGCCTAGAGATTGAAATGTACATTTAGACCATTCTAAGTCCACTTTCAAATAACACTATATTCCCAGGTAGTGCAGGTACCTTATAACAGAAGTTCTAATTCTTCCCTCCCATAACTTAAAACATTGCCGTCATCATCCCACTTAACCATATGCTATATTCACATAATACATTGCTATTAATAATTCTTTGAACAGTTTTCTATTAGGTTAAGAATTAAAAATAAGAAAAAAAATGAAAGATTTTATTTTATCTTCATTGATTGCTTCTGAAACACTCCTCATTTCTTATTGTAGATATTTTGTTTCTGACCTGTATCATTTTCCTTATCCCTGAAGAGCTTCTTATAACTCTTCCTGAAGGACACATGTGCTGGTAATCAATTCCTTTAGTTTTGGTTTGCTGAAGAGTCTTTAATTTCCCCTTCACTTTTGAAGAATAATTTTGCTGGATATAGAATTCTAGTTGGTGTTTATCTTTCAACATTTTCAATATTTCACTCTGTTCTTTCTTTGTTTGAAGGTTTGGTTGACAAAAATTAATTGGTTTTCACTTTTTTCAGCTTGTTTCTTGTTATAAAGACTGGAATCACAACTTCTCTTTGCATGGTGGAGCTGAAACCTGCAGTCTCCTTACGTCTTTATCTTTTAAAATCCTTTCTACTGTTGGGCAATTCTCATCATCCACACATCATTCTTAATTTTTCAGATTTTCAACTTTTAAAGTGTTATTATCTTTATATTGATTTCCATTTTAGTTATTTCTCTTTGAATACTGTCTGTGCTTTGTACTTACTGGACATGGCATGGCTAGTACTGTTCTTAAAATAGCTCAACATCAAAAAACAAAAACAAAGAACCAACTGAAGACTATTTACAACATGATCAGGCAATTAACATGAGCCCACTTGGCTGTTCTTCAATTTGTTGGCGGCTCCGCTCCAGAGTTGTTGAGTTTTTAACTAAACAGCTGAAATTTGTTTATCTCAATAGCTGCTTTTCAGTAGAGTAATTTTCCCACTAATTATGTTGATCAAGAGTGGAGGTGTGGATAGGCATTAGACGGGAAGAGATATAAGATGGTGTGATGCAGTAAGCTCCTGTCCTCTGTGGATGAAAGCATGTGTAGCTACAGATGCCCTCAGGGTAAGTTAAGAGTTCCTCTGCTATGTTCCTATGGCATTCCATGGGTATGCTTACCATACTGCAGTTGTTTGTTTTACTTACCTGTCTCCCTACTGAGAGCTTTTTTTTTTTACCTTTTACCTTTACTCCTCAGCGCTTAACATAGCACTGGATGTAAATCAATAACTCAACAAACATTATCACTTTTCCAGTCATTGTCCAAGGTGTATCTTCTGGGCTTTATTTCAATCAAGTTTAGTACCCTTTCTGTTTTGGGGACAAGGAATATTTTGGACCTTAAGTATAGGGTTCCACCCCTCCCTTTCCCCATAGGAAATCAATGTGGAATTTAATTAAGAGTAAATCAGTGGGATACAATTTAATATTTCAATTTTAATCATTTTGGCATGAAGAAAGTCAGGTCTATAAATGTACGTATGTTAGGTCTATGCCTGTTTCTCCTATTTTGGCTGCTGGATTTGTATCTTGAAGAGCTGTATTTTAGATTGTGTGTGTGTTTCCCAAAATCACTGCAAATTGCATTGAAACTTCAGTGTCCTTGTAGATATGTTGCCATTGAAAACAATAGTTCAGGACATAGGCAAAATATCAAGTTATACTTGGAGTGTGTGTAGAATGCTGGCTCTCTGTCTAAAGCCAGCATGTGCTCCTTTGCTTGGCAAAAGTCTCCAGAGTCTGTTTGCACAAAGCAAATAGACTGTGTCTTTACAATGCAAAAATATTTGGTTGTTATGAGAAATTCAGTGGTGGAAATCATTGTAGGTTTTTGGAAGTAGGCAGATCAAACTCTATTTGATTGACTTGCATTTCAGTGCTCAACTGGTGGTTATGATGCTGTGTAGACATAACTTTAGTCAAAGAAACAGTTTCCATTAAGGGGCACAGTTAATAATTTCCTTTTTGTACAGTACTGTGCTTTTTTCTGCATAGGTTGATACCTCATTTATATTATTTTGGCATTCAAGTGCTGAAAGGGCTTAAAAGAAATAATTTATATCCACTCTGACAACAGGAATGTGCTGAGCTCTCTTCCCAGGCCTTCATTATGATTGAATATAGGGAAGCACAGAGTCAAACTTCACCCTACTACAGTTATTTGAAATGGAGGAGGAAAATTTGGTTCATGAGTCTGTAGGTGGGAGATGCCCAGAACAGAGATTTACACTGTTTCCTGATGTTCATAGCTATTTATGTGGTTCTAGAAAGAACATTTTTTTTTTAACTTAAAAGATATCTGGGTCAAAGGGAAAGAATGGGTTTAAATGGACTTTTGAACTTCCTTCACAAAGCATTTTTAAAATGGTAGGAAGATTATTGAGCCAACGAAGACTCAAGAAGTAGTTAATGTTTTTTTTTAAGTGTGGAGCAGCATTCTAAGCTCTGTGATGAGAATCGTTTTTGAGGAAACTTAATCTTGGTATTTCTGAGGATAGGTTTATTCTGAAAATTGTTTGAAAAAAGGAGATTGGAGTTGATACAGAAATTTAGGTATGAATTAAAAATACCTGTGGGTTAATAAGAACTAGAGGGATAATATACAAATCAGATGACTTTCAGTATAAAACTTACTTTAATTTTTTTTCCCTGGCAGCTAGTTTGCTGGAAGAATAAAGAAACAATAAGAAGTGTCTATGTAATACAAATTTCCTGCAGTTTTGGGTTCCTATTCAGACTTTTAGCAATAAATATATTTGTTCTTTTAAATATCTATATTGATTCAATAATTAGAGAGGCCAATTAGATGTAAGTGGTTAATTGAAGTACTGGAAATATTAGAAAATTTGGTTATTTTGTCATCCAAAAGATCATCTAAATGATTATGCAGTATAGCTTCTAATTTCATTTTAGTAACTTCTAAGTTCAAAAGCTCTTTATATATTTAATTATTTAGCTATTCAATAATTTTTTTGAGAAGGAATACTTTTTAATTTCTAAAGCATAGTTCATGTTTGTACAAGAAATAGTAAGGTCTTTTCTTCTTGGCAATAGAACAAAAATATTAGATAGTGCAGCTAAATATCTTTTTGTGAAACTCTCAGGGTTTGGTCCTTGAGATTTTCAAATTATAATTTTTTTTTTAATTTAAGAAAACAGTACACTTAGAACCACCCCAAAATGGATATCTATACAAAACCAGTGCTTGGTCATTGAAGGAGTGGTTATCAAATCTGAGTATTATCAAAACCCTACGCTTCAAATTATCCTGCTTCTGTTTATTGTTTTGTTTTATTGTTTTAACATTCCACATTCCCAGAGGAAGAAGAACGGAAAAGAAAGAGTATCTGCAATAGAAATTAGTTAATTTTATCACAGATGGTTAGTGTTTGGAGAAACAGTGGTTAAAATAGGGTTTAACATGTTCAGGTAGCTTGTTTCCCATCTCCCTGGATAGTCAAGAATTTACTTTTTCTTTTTACTTAATTACCTAGTAATCTTCGGTAGAACTGGCTTGTGGGAAACTGAAACATTCATGACTTTTTATTATATATGTACATACATATATATATATATATACACACACACACACACACTAAGGATAAATGTATCTGTTTATCTGCATTGTATGTATGTATGTTTGTATACACACATATAGGGGTGTGTGTGTGTGTATGTGCATATCAGATAATCCCTGGGGAAAATTTTTAAATTGTGCATTTTGCATTTAGTATATTACCCTCTTTTCCTGTGTGTTCATTTTCCTTCTTCAAGTACCTCCCCTACCTGCCTTTATTCACTCCTTTACTTCTTTCCTCCCTCCCCCGTCCTTTTTTTTAACTTCAAATATGAGCCTGGCATTCATATCTGCATTTAACAGTGGTTCTCTTGGAGGAAATTACAGTTTTCACGACCACCCAAGGGTACAATTGGATACCTGGTCTCTCTACCCATGCATTCAACTGACTGACCTTGGTGCTAGTAAGTCCTTTTCCTTTCGAGTCATTGCTTTATAGCTAAGGCACTCTCCATTGTTGTAACAAATAAACCAGTACGGAACGGTTCAAGCAAAGTTGATGTCCTTCTCAGATAGAAGTTCCCCTTCTAAAATTTTCCAGAACATCATTGAGGAGCCCCAGCAAACATGTGGTTTTGCAGTTCTTTGCCATCTCAGCCCATATGAGGAGGAAGAGGCATTTTGTAAGGCAGCAATAGGGGCCAGGCCTGGGAATGGTATACATCATTTATAGTTTCATTTTGCAGTTACATATACACACTAACTGCAAGGGAAGCTGAGAAATGTGATCTAGTTTTGTGACAGAAAGAAGTGCAGGAAGGACTTTTGTGGACAGTTAATGGTCACGGATCCAGTCATTAATGGCTATCTTAAACCAGAGAAATAACTAGTAGCTTTGTCAAAGATCAACTCTATTATAACTAGTTTTTAATTTGAAAACCTTAAAAATAATTTCTAGGCTTTTTATTTTCCTATCTACAAAAAGTGTTTCTTGTTCTATGTAGGAGAGCTATTATATATAGACTACGGTTGATTCTCCTGATTTGCATGTTCTATACTTGCAAATTCACCTATTCACTAAAATATATTTTTTAATCCCCTAAATCAGCACTTGTGGTGCTTTCTTGGTCATTTGCAGAGCAGTGAAAAATTTGAATTGTTCAATGTGTATATTTCCAGCTTAGGTAGAAAAAAGCCATGCTATGCTTTCTTGTTTCACCTCTCATACTGTAAACAAGTATCCTTTTTGCAGTATATTTAATGATACCACCTTTTTCATATTTTTTGTGCTTTTTGTTGATTTACTGTTTAAAATGGGCCCCAATTACAATGCTAAAACACTGCCTCATATTCCTAAGTACAGAAAAGGCTGTGATGTGCCTTCTGGAGAAAATACATGTTAGGGAACCTTCAATTCAGGCATGAGTCATGGTGATGTTGGCCATGAGTTTGATGTTAATGAATAAAAACAATGCATATTAAATATGGTTTTCTTTAAAACAGAAAACACATAAAACAAGATTATATATTAATCGATTGACAAAAATGCTGTAACCAGAGAGGCCTATAGGAACCCAACCCTGTATTTCTCCTAGGAATAGTGATTCATTATTTGTTAATTCAGTGTGCCTGGTTTTATGAAATATAGCTAATGGAAATAATGAGAACTGACTGTATAATAAGCCTTAACATCAGGTAAAGCTATTCCTTGTACTTTATTTCTCATTTTTAAAATTACTTCAGCATTTTAGAGTCTATGACTTTCCATTTAAATTTTATAATGAACTTATCTGTCTATAAAAACATTGTTTGGATTTTGTTAGGAACTGCTTTATAATTTGGCAGAATTGCTATCTTTACCATGTTGTCTTACAATCCATGAACAAAATATGTCTCTCCATTTATTTAGGTCTTTGATTTTTTTTCATTAGCATTTTGACATTTTCACATATAGATCCTGTCCATATTTTATGTTTATACTTAAATACATCATTTTCTTAGGAGCAATTATATATTACGTTTTTAATTTTGATTTCCACATGTTCATTGTTAATATATAGAATGTGATTTACATTTGAGTGCTGAAATTTTACTCTGAAATCTTGCTGAACTCGAGGAGGTTTCTGTTTGTTGTTGTAATTCCTTGAGATTTCCTACTTAGAAAATCAACTCAGTTTTTAAAAAGGTCAGGATTATTTCTTTCTTTTCAATCTGTATGTCATTTATTTATTTTTCTTGCCTGTTGCACTGGCTAAAAATTTCAGTACTGTTTTGAATAGAAGTGGAGGGAATGGATATCCTTGCCTTGTTCCTAATCTTAGAGGGAAAGCATCTAATCTTTCACTATTGAGTTTAATATTAGCTGTAATTTTTTTTATCAAATTGAAATAGTTCAAAAATGTTCCTGACTTGCTCAAAGTTTTTATCATCAATGGCTGTTGAATTCACACATTACTTTTGAAAAAAATGTGTTTCAAAATTTCTTAAATTACGGAGTATCTGTAATTAAAAAGGGTTAATTCCCAAACCATTATGGTATATGCTGAAGCATTTAGTTACTAATAACCTAGGAAATTTGAAAGGTGTAGTCATGAAATAAGGGTCTTTTTTTCATATCATTTGTAATATACTGATTTGTAACATAATCTTTTCTCTTGTCATAGGATCCATGTAAATAAGTTCCTTTAAGGGATAGTTCATAATTGACCCTTCCAGCATGTCTTTTCTAGCTAATCACAAACTGTCTTGTCATTGTTAAGAGTATATGCTTCTTATATTTAGCTGCCTTTTAGTTATTACATAACAAATTAACATAGTATTAGCCTGCAGTTAACATAATAGCTGCAAGTCTTACCTGTCTTAATCAATGCCAATTCCAAATTTCTAGTTTGCTGAGGCACAAAACCTTAGAGGTATTTTTGATGCCTCTGTTTCTCTCACACTCCATATCCAATCCATCAATAGATCCTTTGGTTCTGCCTTCAGTTTCTTTGCAAAGTCTGACCATTTGTCACATCCTTCTCTATGCCTCCATTATCTCTTACCTTGGGTTGTTGAAGTGGCACCTGACTGTTCTCTCTGCTTCTTCTTTGTTTTCCACCCTAAGTCTGTTTGCAAAAAGTAGCCAGAATGATACCCTTAAAATGAAAACAAGATCATGCCTTTCCTCTTCTTAAAATTCTACAGTCATTTTCCTTGGTCTCTGAAAGTAAGAGCCAATATTCTTTCAACAGCTTGCAAAGCTGTACGAAATATAATGCCCTCCCCACCTCTTCAACCTTATCTCCTAGAACTCTTCTTCTTCTTCCCTCTACTTCCAGCCAAAGTGTCTCTCATCATGTTCCAGGAATATGCCAGGCTTGTCCCAACTCAGGGTCTTTGCGCTTTCTCTTTCTTCTGCCTGGAAGAGACACTTGCATATTTTGTTCCCTTATCTCCTTCAGATCTTTGTTCAAATGCCTTCTCAGCAATCATTTCCCTGCTGACTCTGCTATTTAAAATAGAAACTGTATTCTCTGCTTTAATTTTCTCCAAAGCAATCAAAACCCTCTAAAATGCCAGTATGCTACTTATTTACTTTGTTTATAGTTCTTTTACTTGTCCCAAGGTACCCTTCATGAGGTTTTACCTTTATTTTTTATTTCTCGTTTCCTCAGATCCTAGAACAAACTAGTGGATGTTTATTGAATGAGTAAATGACTAGTTATTCTCTTATTTTTCATTTGTGGATGTTTTATTAGCCAATTTAATCACAAACTCTGAAAGCACCCTACCCCACCCACCCAGCAGAGCAGTGATAGTTCTATTATTGTGACTCACAATAATCTCTCTTTTTCCACATCACCCACTATCTTCTTGTTGGTGAAGAAAAATAACTGCTTCTATTCTTGTTTATAATTTTGAGCACTCATATAGTTATATATGTAAATGGGTTTGAAATGGAGATTTGAAGCAAAATGAGAGCAATTTCTCTACTTCATGAGAGTGCATCATCTGCTATTGTCATCCCTGTTTAAAATGAGAAGTTTGTTTAAATCTCTTTGTAGAACAACAAATGTGAAATAAAACAAATAGGACACAATTTTTCACTTACTGAGTAAGCAAAGACAGTTTTTTTTAATTGAAAATAAATATGGCTCTTGGATCACTCGTACAGCCACTTTCATTTCTGCTGTTGGAAAGGTAAATTGATACAACATTTTGAAAATCAAATTAATAATATGCATTAAGAGCTTTAAATGAATTCATATCCTTTGATTCCAAATGGTATAATTCCATTATACCCATTTTATTCCAGTAATGCTGGCATGAATTTATATAT
Source organism: Tamandua tetradactyla (assembly GCF_023851605.1). Classification (NCBI taxonomy): domain Eukaryota; kingdom Metazoa; phylum Chordata; class Mammalia; order Pilosa; family Myrmecophagidae; genus Tamandua; species Tamandua tetradactyla. The sequence goes on from NC_135334.1 coordinate 35,127,467, forward strand.
GAAAGTTACTCACCAAAAGCAAACTTATAATAAAAGTGGAAATAACCTCAATTCCATCAATGAAATTGATCAAATTATGGCACATCCTTATGATAGAATCAATAGAGCTATAAAAAAATGTTTTTAAGTATTATCAGTTACATGAGAAAACCTCAAAATATTACTAAAAAAATAGAATTCAAAATTATATGTTTAGGGTGGGCCATTGTGGCTCAGCAGGCAGAGTTCTCGGCTGCCGTGCCAGAGACCCGGGTTTGATTCCCAGTGCCTGCCCATGTAAAAAAAAAAAAAAAAAAAAGAGAGAGGCCTATATGTTTAAAATGCATGTAAAACAAACAAAAATGCATGTAAGAAGCAAAAAGGGAATATAACTGTATTATGATATTCTCTTGGTTGTTTGGTTATATAAGGGACAGATTTTACAGTTTCATAAATACTATTGATCTTTGTTATTCATGGTAGTTATGTTCTATAAAGTCAAATGACCACTGAATTAGCAGATAGTGAACCATTGCTCCTGAGAGAAATACAGTTGGGTTTCTATGAGCCAATAGTCACAAAATTTTCACCAATTGATCAAGGCATAATCTTGTTTCATAAAGATACCTTATTTATTATATATTGTTGACACATTAATATTGAACTAAAGCCCAACAGCATGCCTGAATGAAACTTATCTAAAGTACTCATTTTCTCTGTAAGGTATATCACATCCTTCTTGTGCTAAAAAACACTAAACAGCACTTCAGAACTATTTTGGGGGGGCTATTTAAAACAGAAGAACCACCAGCAAGAAACACACAAAAAAATGCAAAGAACGTGGCACCGAATATACTGCAAAAAGTATACTTGTTTGTAATATGAGAGCTGAAAGAAGACATAGCAATGGCCTTGTTCCACTTCAGCTGAAAACGTGCTCATCAGGCCACTCAAATTTTTTGCTGCTCTGCACATGTCCACAAATGACAGCAAAAAACATCACAAGTATTGATTTGGGGTTAAAAATACATTTTTGTGAGTAGAAGAATTTGCAAATACTTAATCCATGAACAATGAGGATCCAACTGTAACTACATTATTCAGGACAGTGGAGTATTATTGGAGAGACACATAGATGGGTAGAATAGAATAGAAAATATAGATAGACCCATGCTAGTATGTACAGCTGATTTTCAACAAAGGTAAAGATGTAGTCCTACAGAAAAAAGATAGCCTTTTCAGCAAATGATAGTGGAACAATTAATTGGACATCTGTATGCAAAAAAAAAAAAGTTGACCTATATCTCGTCCCTTATATAAAAATTAACTCAAAATGAATCATGGACTTGAATGTAAAACTATGAAACTTCTAGAAAAAGCAGGAAAAAATCTTTGGCATTAAGGCCTAGGAATAAAATTCTAAAACTTGACATCAAATGCCTTGTCTGTAAAAGGAAAATTTGGTAAGTTGGATCTCATCAAAATGAAAAACTTTTGCTCTGTGAAAGGTCTTGTCAAGATCATGAAAAGGTAGACTACAGACCGGGATACAATATTTGCAAAACATATATCCAACAAAGTCTCGTATATAAAATGTACATTAAAAAAAATACTCAAAACTCAACAGTAAAAGAAATCTAAACAATCCATTAAGAAATAGGCAAAGTAACGAATAGACATTTCACTGAAAAGGATACACAGATGACATATAAGCACATGAAGAAATGTTTGTTATTAGCCATTAGAGAAATACACCTTAAATCCAGTTGGGATATCATGACACGCCTATCAGAATGGCTAAAATGTGATATAGTGAGAACACCCAATGCGGGAAAATATTCAGAGACTTTAGATCATTTATTCGTTGATTGTGGGAATGTACAGGCACTCTGTCAAACAGTTTGGTAGTTTCTTATAAAACTACTCATGCAATTACCATATGATTTAGCAATGTACTCTTGGGCATCATCCCAGAGAAATGAAAACTTCTGTTCATATAAAACCTTGTATGAGAATTTTTGTAGCTTCTTTATTCATAATGCCTAAAAAACTGAAACCAACCCAGATGTCCTTTATTGGATTTATGGTTAAAACCTGTGCTACATCTATAGCAAGGACTGCTGCTCAGCCAAAAAAAAATAGAAGGGATATTGATAATGCAAAACTTGGATAAATCTCAAGTGAATTATGCTCAGTGAAAAAGACGATCTCCAAAGATCAAATACTTATGATTCCATTTTATATAACATTCTTGGAATGACAAAAACGTGGAGACTGGATTAGTTAGGATGGAGGAGAGGTAGCGGGAAAGGGAGTCTGGTTCGTATTTTGTTGGTGGTGTTGGCTACATGAGCCTACATATGATAAAATTGCATGGATATAAAAACACACACACACACACACAGTCTCACACTCACAAAGGATTACAACTTTGGGAAATCTGAACAGGAACGGTAGGATGTATCAATGCTAATATCCAGTTTGGGATATTGTACTGTAGTTTTAAAAGATGTTACTATTGGGGGAAACTGAGTAAAGGGTACAAGAGATCTCTCTCATGTTTTACAACTGCATATGAATCTACAATGGTTTCAAGGTAAAACATTTTTATTGAAAACAATAATGTATGAAGTTTAAATTTTCATGGCATGTTTGTGCTTTCCATATAACCAGGTTCTGTTGTTTGATGTAAAGATTTCTGTAATTGTAATTAGAAAATTGGTCTATTTTTTTCCCTCCTATTTCCAGCAGGCAATTAAATTCGAAATACAGCAAAGATCTTTTCTTATTTCCCCGCTGCAATTTTCTGCTTTTTAATTTTTAATATTTTTAGGAGAACAGCAATTCTAAAAATATTTCTATGCCCACTAGCCCTGTTGTTTGGATGTGTGATCATACATCTTTCACTGACCTATCTTTACGGTAGCTCTGACCTAAGCCTGAATTTTTAATGTTAATGTTGTTTTCTTGGAATACAGAGTAATTGGCTAAAAGGCTTCTGGACCAACACTAGCTGTTTTATTGCATAAACTGATTGTACCTATTTATATGTTCTAGGGCAATAAATTATGTTATTAAAAGTGTTTGTTTAAAGAAAAAAGTCTGATTTTGTTCACGTTTTTTGATTTTAAAATTGCTCCAAACTGGAAAATTGAGTTAATGATATTCCTCTTATCCTTAGTTTTAGCACTTAATCAGTTGTCTGTACAGAGCCCTTCTTTTTGATTCTTCACTCACCTATTTATTATTTCTTTTTAATCACTGATTCCTGCTTGCATACCATGTAGACCATAGTCACTGTAACTGTGTTTTATGTATGGGCATATTCTCGTAGTGTTTTGTGCACTTCATATTTAAATATAAATCTTATATCTGTTTAGATGATTTAGTTATTTGCTGTTCTCTCCTGGGTTCTTCGGTGGTTTGAAGCTGTATGTATCTCAGGAAAGCATGTTCTTAAATTTAATCCATCCCTGGCTCAGCAGGCAGGAATGCTTGCCTGCAATGCCAGAGGACCCAGGTTCGATTCCTGGTGCCTGCCCATGTAAAAAAAAAAAAAGAAAATTTAATCCATCCCTGTGGGTGTGACCCACTTCAATCTGAATGGGCCTGAATCGTTACTGGAGTCCTTTATAAGAGAATGACATTCAGGCACAGAAAAAGCTGTAGAAATAAGAAACTGAGATCAATGAAACCTAGAAGAGAAGGGAGAGACCAGCAGACACCACCACATTCCTTACAATGTGGCAGAGGAGCCAGCAAACACTAGCAGTCTGTCTTTAGAATGTGCATTGCCTTGATTTGGATATTTTCTTCGTCTCAAAACTGTAAGCTAATAAATTCTCATTGTTCAGTCCAAACCATTTCATGGTATTCGCTTTAAGCAGCCTAGGAATCTAAAACATATCCTTAAAAGTTTCAACTAGAATTCTGATAGGATTATATTGATTTTACTTTAAAAATATTGAGCTCTCTACTATAAGAGATTCTAAGAGATAGGGAGTACACTTGATAATGTCTGCTTCCTTCCTTTCCTGAGATTATAATAAGAGAGCCCTATAAATGCTTGCCTACTGTCTCTTGATAATGCTGTTAGAATCCAAGCTTGAATTAGCTTTACTATATTAACTGTATTGAAAGTAACACTTAGGTGGTTGTTTTAATGCTAAAACTTAGGTTTCTGTTATAATACTTGTACATTTTCCAATATTATTGTATTTTCAATTGCATAATTTTCAATTACAGTAGTCTGCCAAAAGAATTTGAAGCCCTACTTATACTTTCTTGAAATTGTGGGAATAAACATATTTGCATAAAGATAAGAAATTTCTATGTTTTTAACCATAACTAGGTCAGCCCTAGACAAATGGGTATTGGCTTATTTGGACTTCTTTTTCTATTACAGTGATGTGTTTTGATCCCAGTTTTCTGAGTCTGACATCAGAGTGATTGTCATATTAATTAATGCTCTGGCAGATAATATTATGAGTCAGCTTTCCATTAGAAATCATTTTATAATAGTCTATTTTTATACTAGGGTGTTAAGAATTAAATAAAGTAAGCCATTGATTGTATCTTTCCATGATTTCTGACTCCTAATGATCTATATGAAATGGCAACTACTTTTTCTACCCTCTTCAGTACCTTATATCAGGATTATGCCTTATGTATTTCTTGTACTTTCTGACATTTAGACTATGAAATTATTTTGCTGTCCAATTCCTTTAGATCACCTGATACCCTTTATAAGTTAGGCATCTGAAGTGCAAAATGCTACTGTTTATACACCTTAATATGTTCTTTTTTTTTTCTTCAGAGTAACAGCTATTTCGAGAGTTAGAAATGACTAGAAAATAAGATAGTTAGAATTATATTATTTTTATATCAATGGGCATCAAGTGTTTTTTAACCCCTTAAGTAATTATGTAATAGTAGTCTGATGTTTTCCTCATATCTATATTTGAGATCTCATTCTCAGAAATGGATCTGTTCCATTTGTAGTAGATTTTGAACTTCAATAAAACGTGGTCTCGGTTGTAAGTGTGGAAAAGAAATTTTGACTTTTATTTTGCTTTCTTTAATTCCTGCCTCGGTGCTTGAGACATCTCAGGAGTATGGATGGATGAATATTTGTTATATGTTTTAGTTTGCTAATATTGCTGAAATGCAATATCCCAGAAATTGCAGGACTGGCTTTTAACAATGGGAATTTATTAGCTTACAAGTTTACAGTTCTGAGGCTGTAAAAGTCAAGGCATCAATAGGACGATACCTTCTTCCTGGAGAAAGGCTGCTGGTGATCCGGGACTCTTCTGTCAAGGCCCACGGCTGGGATCTGCTGGTCCTCTCCTGGCTTTGGTTGCTTTTGGCTCCTGGAGGCCCTGACTGTGGTTTTCTGAGCGCCTATGTCTTTTTCTCTCAGCTTCTGTCCGTTTCTCTTTGTCTTTCAGTCTCTTATAAAGGACTCCAGTAAGAGGATTAAGACCCACGTGGGGCCTGCCTCAACTGAAATAACCTAATCAAAAGGTGCCACCTACAATAGGCTCATTCCCACAGGAATGGATTAGCTTTAAGAACATGATTTTTATTTTCTAGGGTCCACAAAGCCTCTAAACCATCACATAAGACGATGAAGAAAACTCTTCCTATCAAACGTAATTCACTAAGAATTTAAAACCTTCTGAAACTGATTTTTAAAATATTTCTTAAAGACTAATTTTGGCAAACTTCTCTGAAGGATTTTAGGAAAACTTCTGAGTTACTGGGAGATAAATGTTTAGTAGCAAAGTAAGAGATGATTACACATTTTAAACATTAAATCAGTCTAATGGAGTATCGAAGTAATATCATAGGAATTTAACAACTGCCATTGCCATTGTAGGCAAGGAAATCAGTGAAAACTTTCTGTGATAAACCCTTTCAGGTTGTATTCGTTCTCCTTTTGGATGAGAGGCAGACAAATTCCTGTATACATTTTGCTCTGCCTTGTGGGATTGTGAACATTGAATTGCTCTGAGGAAGGTGTAGATAAAATGTAGAACAAAAAACGGGCTTCTATAGTTTGTTTAGCTTTAAAAATAAAAAACGCCAGTAGCTCTGGCGTTGTGGCTGCTATCAAATAACTTTTGTTGCTTAGAAAAGGCCTTTATGTTAAACCGTGATAGTTATGAGAGACTTGTGAGTTTTTTATCTAGTATAGTATAGTATAATTCTAGTTATTTCTATTTCTCTTATGTAGGCACAACTTGTGGTATTAACTAAGGGCTTAGAAACTGCATTAGAAGAATCCTGCTTCTCTTAAAAAAAAAAAAATGTTCCTCATCAGCAATGTCATCAAGCAATTCTTTAAAGAATCTGGAATTATAGAGTGCTATGTTGTGTGAATATTTTCTCAAGAAGTTTTGCAAGCAATTATAGCAATTTTTCCCAATTGTGACCATACTGTGGTTTGGTGGTATATTAGAAGAGAGGCTGTATACTTCCCAGAGATATCTTTATTTTCTAGCACCTCCCTCTCCTTTGCCAGTCTCTTTTTCTCCTTTGCTATTTAGATGACTGTTGATACCCAGAATTTTTAGTACAAAAAATAATGAATCTCTGTTTTAGTATCTAGCAGTTTTAAGTCAGGCAGCATAGTCATAAAAACTGCCTTTCCTTTGAGTGGCTAGTTACAGATTTGACCAAGACCTGAGGATTCTAAGAATTTAAATTAAATACTGACCAAAGATACTTGCTTTTGTCTGAAAAGGGAATTTGGATCTGATTATGCTAAAATGGATTGGGGGGGCATTTTAAGGAAACAAATAATTATTTGGTATGGTAAACTGAAATTTCCTGGACTCTGAGGGAAGTTCCACAGGGCTATTGATGGCCTTGCTTTTTATCTTTTGCAGCAATATAATCCCACAGTAAGACATGTAAGGTTTAAATATAATACAAAAATTCCTTATTGCTTCTCTATAAGACAGTTCAGGAGGGGACCAAATCAGATTGAATCAAGATAGAAAGCCAGTGCAACTGAACTGAGAAAATTGGATATGGCCAGTCAGAATTAGAAAACAGTAGGATGGAATTGATTCTGGTTTTGAAAAGCTTCAGAAATCATTAACACAAATGTTTATTGTTTCAAAGGATATAAACAATGTTTATTTAGCACTATCCTGTGCTTGAGTCTTTGGTTGCATCTATTTAATACTATTTTATATTATTATGAAAATAGTTTGGACCCCCTGGGTTGGTTCCCTGAAATGATTGGAGGAATTCCTAGTTATCTGAGGATCACACTTTACTGATGGTCTATGATTAGAATATCCAATGAGAAGAGGTGGCAGTACCCTTTCTAAGTCACTTCCATTTGATCTTGAAAGTACAACTCACTTGTTTGAAAAGTTCTAAAATTTCATAGCAGTGGAAACATTTATTTTCTTTAATGCTAAAATTTCCAGTTTCCTCCTTTAGAAAGGTTTCAGTAGCATTTGGAGAAATATTACTTAGGCATTTCTTTATAAAAAAAAATTAAGGGTAAGAATAAGCAGAGATTTTTTTGGTGATGAAAACAAGTTTCATACATTTTCTTAAATGTTCTAGAAATCTTGTGGGAGACTGCAGAAAAAAAGAGACAAAGAAGATGTTTTAAAAAATTCTTCAGAAAAGGAAGTACATGTTTGAAAACATCCAAGAGTGTAGAATTTTGACACCTAATGTGTTTATTTGAGAATACATATTTTAATATTAGTTTCTGTGGTAAATTGGGTTGTGCTCTCATGGCTTATAGACTAAATATGTTTGCAGTTAAAACATTTAGCAGTTATTAGACATTATATATATTGATTGATCACAATTGTACATGAGGGGTTCTTAATTTAGGAACCTACATTTCAGGGGGCTTCACGACGTCCTTGCCTTACTAATATGCAAAATTTGGTACAGGAGCACCAAATAAAAAATTTGGCGAAGGCCCATCAGATTCTCAAAAGGATTTCTTAGACTTAGGTCCAATTATCCTATGTTATAGGAAAATGATTACATGCATTTTATTGCAGTTTTGTAGGAAGAGAAACATGATTTTTAGCATAGGATAGACTAAACAACTGGTTGCTTGAATTTTCCCTCTGTTACTGTTGTTTTGGCATTATGAAGACAAAGCCTAAGTCCTTTAATTATGTCTGAATTAATTTACAATACGTGAAATTCACCCACACTTGTTCTATTTATTTCTCCATGGAAACAGCATGCTTTGACTGCTACCAAATTTTCCACATGCAGGACATTTCCACTTTTATATACAATAATATATTCTTCTAGGTTATACTGTTTCATTTAAATTCTTTCTGGGAAGGCGGTAAAGTTTAATGTTCCTTTGAAAATATATTTTGAATAATAAGTCAGCTTTTCATTTCATAGATTGATTTTCTTACCATCATATATTCCAGTGTTTTTGTTTAATTTTTTTTGATGGCACTACTTAGTATCTTCTTCTTGAAAAAATTCCATTTTGGGTGGCCTCATTTGAAGAGTTTCCTATGTATATAACCCACCATATATTTTTAAAGTATAAGTTTCATGTTATAATCTACTATTTTGCATTTAATATTGATAACCCTCTAATATGGCTTAAAGCTTAGGAATATTATGTAAAGAGAATAAACATAGTGGAAATATAGAATTGTTTGGATTATATATTTCCCAAAAAATTGAAGTTTTTTTTCTTCTTTATTCAAACACCAAATGATTTTGCCTTTTATTCAGTTAGATTGTATGCCTTGTGAGTTCAATCAAATGCCTTTAGCCAACCATTAAGTAAGGGTGCTTGCCACTGTCAAAGCACTTCCAGGCTTGGTCAGAACTCATGCAATTAATATTGTGATGTTGACATAATAATAGATTAATAGATCAATGCAGCAGAATAGAGAGTTCAGAAATAGGCCAAACAAGCACTTGATTTTTGACCAATGTGCTAAAGCAGTTTGATGAATAGATGGACTTTATATTAAACAGTGCTGCTATAGCTGCGTAACTATATGGAAAGCATGAACCTCAACATCTACCTCATATATCAACATAAATTCATTCAAGATAGATCATACAGTTTTAAATATAAAAGATAAAATTATAAAGCTTCACCTCTTGAGGAAGGTAAAGATTTCTTGAGCAAGACCTATGGTGATTATGTGACTATTAATAAAAAAAATTAAAAATTGGATTTCATCAAAATTAAAATCTGCTTGTAAAAAGGCATACAATGAAAAAAATGTAAAAAAGGCATACATACATAGAATGGGAGTAAATATTTGCAATGCATATATCTTTCAAAGGACTCATATCCAGAATATATACAGAATTTCCATAATTCAGTAAAAAACCTAATAACCTAATTAAAATATGGGCAAAGGTCTTGATCAGACATTTTCATAAAATGGTCAAAAAGCACAGGAAAAGAAGCTAATAAGGGAAATAGAAATTGAAACCACAATGACCTATCACTACAGAATGGCTGACATTACAGATGTTGGTGAGGATGGGAACAAATGGGACTTTCATACTTTGTGGTGGCAATGTTATTGGTACAATCACTTTGAAAAACTGGTTAGCAATTTCTAATGATATTAAACATACTTCTTTTCATTTCCTAAACTTTTCAAAGGAAAAACTGTGAAGTGGGTTAGGTTAAGCAACAAAACTTATGGTTTTTGAGGCCAGGAAACTTTCTGAATCAAGGCATCATCAAGGTGGTGCGTCTTTCTGAAGACTGGAGGCTGGCAGTCCTTGGTCCTTAGCTTGTCACATGGCAGGGTTCATGGCGGCATCTGCTGGTCTCTCCCTTCTCTTCTGGGTTTTGTTGATTTCAGCTTCTTGCATGACTTTCTCTCTCTCTGTCTGAATTTCATTCTTAAAAAGGACTCCAGAAATAGTATTAAAACCTATCCTGATTGGAGTGGGATATACTTTTGACTGAACTAATCTCATTGAAAGATTCTACTTATCATGGGTTCACAACCACTGGAGTGGATTAAATTTAAGAACATACTTTTTCTGGGGCACATACAGTTCCAAACCACCATAGTACTCCTACCTGATGATCTGACAGTTTTATTACTGGGTATATATCTAAGGGAAATAAGCACAATAGTCATTAAAAGTATTTGTACGGGAATGTTTCTAGTAGCTTTATTAATCACTGCCCCAACCTAGCAACCATCCAAATGCTCTTTAACAGGATATGGCATTATAATGTTATTTTTCTATAGTTTGTCTACCACTGTTACATGATGGGACTTCAGTGGTTTCTCTAGTCATAAATGTTAAGAGCCATCTTGACCAGAATGCGAATTTCTTCAAATGGCTTTTTTTATGCAAAGTTTATGCAGTACATAGGGGTATGAATACTGCAGTTACCAACTAGTTGGTATTGTGGATGACTCAGCTAGGTGAAGGTTTGTATAAAAAAGGATTGAATAGCATAATATTTAAGTGGAGCTATTCTTGGAGCTATTCTGTGGCCAGTAAAAAATATAGTCCTGAAGTGTGGGAGTTTGAGGTCACGAACCATTCCTTACAGGAGGAAATTAGAATCTTGACTTTCCTAAGGAACAAGTAGTGAAGCAATGTAATGGCCATCCACTGAGCCTTCTAGAGACCTCAGCTTCAGGTGAAAGGAGTGAAGAGGGGTCAGCCAAAGAGCCAGAAGTAGTCTTCTGAAAGTATCAGTAGAACAAGAAGGGGTTGCATTACTGGTGTCTTCCTGCTATTATTATTAGACAGTGAGATCAAGAAGCATAATAAAGAAGTTACTGGTGTTAGCTAGGAAAGGTTGTTGGTTATGCAAATGGCCACAAATACATTTAAAATTTTAGAAAAATATTTTATGGAGAGTTGTTTTTAATGAAGTAGATTTATTTGGGCATAGATACTAAATTCATGGATTTTGGAAGATTTAATGAGCAATGGAGATCATGTGACAATTTATTACTTAACTGGGATGATTAAAAGTAGAAGAGAAGGCAGCCTTGGACAAGTCGAAGTTGATAAATTTGGTGATGATATTAGAGTGCTTATACAATGGAAGCAGGATTGACATAGAGAGATATATTGTTTTATTTTAGTATACTAAGGGTATGAGAGGTTCTGAGATTTTTATTGATATGTGTTCTTAGTGTGGAAATTATTACTCAGCTTGCATTTTTTTTGGCAGATGATTTCTATCATGAATTTTTAAAACAGCATTAAAGAATGCTCTGAAAGACATTAAATTGCATAATGCCAAAAATTAATATGCTTTGTCACAATGAAGAGGCTTTGGTAGTAATACAGTCTTTTGTTTCTTTTGACACTTTTCAATATGTGTGTAAAATGACATGTACAAGATGACACTGACTAATACTGTGAAATGACTGGAACTTTATCGGGCAGAAGGAGGTGAAGCACTCAAGACAGAATAATTTTGTAGCCACCTCAAGAGATTTCACAATAAAAAGACAATTTTAGCACTTGAGTAAAATAAATTCATATGGGTTTCATCTTTCCTTCAAGTTCCAAGGCCCCGTAATAAATGTGTTAGTGTTAGATTTTTCTTTGCTGAGTAGATGTGAGCTGTGAGACAGTAGAAATAGATTTAGAAATATTTGAGTCTTGAGAGTTGGGGCTTGCTGTAGAGGTTGAATTTAGGCAGATATGAGATTGGGAAGCCAAGATTCTATGCTGTTTTCTGAAGTTTATGAGGCTTTATTAACGGACCAAGTCATTTATTTTCTGTCATATGATTTGTCCTTCTTTAAATTCCTTTCCCCATAATTTTTCTGGAGCTTTTTAAACATAGGAGCTCATTCTGAAAAAAAAAATGCAGACACTGAAAATACTATGCCTAACCTTTCATGAAATGTGTAATATAGATATTTTTTGAGAGGCAGGAGTTAAGTATATTTCATCCTTGGGGATATTGTTATATAACTTCAAATTATTAACAAGAAAAATGATAGAAAATGCAAATCTGGAGGTATAACAATGAAAAGACATTGAATGAGATCTGGCTTTACCTAATATATGTTGTTAATCTAGAGAAGTGATATAGTAAATTACATCGGATTTCATTTTTTCTGATGGGCAATTTTGGAGTTTGCCTTTTAAAATAAAGAGTACCAGACTTTAAAAATAGCATTTTAAGTTGTCCCTTTGAGAGAGGCTTTTCTTGCTGTGTCTTAAAATTTCCATTTTGTGCTATCTCTAGTTCTCTCTGATTTTCCTGTCCTTAGTGTCTTAAAAGAATTGCTTGTTCTAAATTAGGGAATGGGCCAGAGTATGAGGATATATCAAGATGCCTAATTTGAAAGGAAATAAATTGCTTTTCTAATGATCAAAGGGAACACAGCACCAAGGAAATGAACTTTTCTAACTATTTGTATGGTATAAGCAAACAATTGCCATAACTTTGCTCTCCAGCAACCAGAAATGATAAATCAGATATTTATTTACGAAATCATTACTCTTATTATGGTGCAACACCTGTTGGCTATAAAGGAAAAGTACACTCCTTAAAAGAAAGAAGGCAAGGAAAATGAAAACAATCATGCTACTTTGCCAGCAGCGGGTGATGATGAATTTCTCCTCCAAAGCCTGTAAAATAAAAATAGGTCACTTATTCAGAACCATTCTTTTATTCTCAGCATCTTTAAAAGACTATTTTCAGATAACTTACCCAAGAACATAGTAGCTAGACACAGGTGATGATTCATTTTATCCCCTCACAGAGAGGCCTTCTCAGGTGCCTGAATCACTGATTCCGTTTTTTTCAGAATCACTGTGGTGATGGCCTTCAGACTGAAAGAGAAGTAGGTGGGACTCTAACGCTACAGGCCAAAGCTGAAAATGGCATTATAAAGGCCAACATTTGACAATCTCTAATGTAATGATAGGAATGTGAGTTTGAAATTCTGACTTGAGAGACGCAGATGTAATACTAGTGAATATCTTAGCAAGGAAATCTACCTACTTTAGGTATTTAAGTATTTAGGTCATTTAACCCAGAAGCCCTTTTCTCTGTCATAGGCTGCTTCTTCTTTCCATGTAGATCTTAGAATTGAAGAAAAATAATGATTTTAAACAGGGGGTGAGATTGTCTGGGTAGATGTGTTACAATTTAAGACTGAGAGGAATGCTGGAATTAATAGTGCAAGCAAACAAGGAATTTAAATGATTGGCAATCTAGTTAGGAAAGGAACTGAAGCAGACAGAGACTTGATGACTGGAAAAATGATTGCACGGCATCGAGACTAGACTCTTAAGTGTAGGTCTGGTGGCCAAGAGGCAAGTGGGAGAATTTTTTTTTGGATGAGAAATATGGCTTTCAGATTTTGAGAATTAAACTACTTCTGTCTCTGGATGGTACTGTCGAAATTGAAGCTATGTATGTGGAGAGAGGAAGGCCAGTGAAATAAATGAAGTCGAGGGACAATACAACAGGGTGCTGGATGGGTTATCTGACAGAAACTGAGTGATGCAGATTTCCAACCAATTAATTAATTATTTATGGACCATTTGTACTTGGCATTGGGATTTTTTTTTTAAACATGTTTCATTGTGAAATATATCATTGTGTCACTTTGACTCTATTATATACCATAGAAAAGCCATGTTTTAATCCTGATCCAACCTTGTGGAGGCAGCCATTTCTTTTAATTCTGATTCGACATCTTAGTAGGGAAATTTTGGATTAGATTATCTCCTCTACAGAGATGTGACACGCCCAATTTTGGGTGTGACCTTGTGACCTTTTCATTAGATGGAGATGTGACCCCACCCATTCTAGGTGGGTCTTGATTAGTTTACTGGAGTCCTTTAAAAGAGGAAACATTTTGGAGAGAGCTCAGAGCAGAACAGATTCAGATCCTTAGAGAACACTGCTTCAGGGAGAACTTGTAGTGTTGGAGTGAGGCATTCCCACCTAAGAGGAAGATGTCTCTGTGTACAAAGGCAAGGTGAGGCCCTGCTCTGTCATATGGACTGTGTCTTGAGGGAAGTAGAGTCATTGGAGGACTGTAAGAAGGAATGTGATAAGATCAGATTTAGAATTATAACTTCTAATGCCATTTTGTTGGCCTTGCAGAGATTGTATTGGAGAGGGCATACTATGTAGACTTGGCTTGGGGCATGCCATGTTTGAAGTGTCTGTGCTGCTTAACAGCTGAATAGACACAGGTTTTGTTTTGCTTCAACTTAAATGTGTACAAATATGTTACATATATATAAATATTTGCATATATTAGTGTTTGTATTTATAAATAGTTGTGCATGTAAATATAGATAATATAAAATTTATAGTGTATATATATATATATATATATATATAGTATATGTATTCCTGATAGGACTAGGTTTGTCTGTGATCAACTGAAGACCCAATATAATGGACATTTTTTTCTCTTTCCATATGAAAGAAATATGTAGACAGTCTAGAAATGGTATGTGTGTGTCATGAATCCAGATGCTTTTTATCTTTTTTGTTCCACTGCCCTCAGCATGTAGATTCTTCCTCATAGTTCGGGATGTCTGCTTGAGCTCCAGCATCATATATACATTCCAGCTAACAGAAAAGAGGAAAGGATGGGAGAAATGGATACCCTTTATTTTAGGGACAGTTATACTGTAAGGACACATTCACATGTGACATTTCAATTTCTTTCCCAGGGGCCAGAATTTAATCAAAGACTCCCACTGAACTGCAAGAAAGATTGTAAAATGTTATGTCTTTTGGATGGAAGTGGGTACAGTTAACAATGCTGGTTCTTTCATAGGGAAGAACTGGAGGAAGAAATACAGCATGGAAACTAGTGGTCTCTGCCTCATGCAAGTAGTTAGCCTGCTCCCTGCCAATAATTTTATCTATATCTGAATGTCTTTGTATCCAGTGGGCATGTTCTTAAAAGTTCTTCCATTTGGATAAACACATAATGAGCACATATTTTATGGTTACTGTTAAAATGTTTATAAGTACACACATTTTTTCCCCAAATGGTTGTAATTTATGTAGTTGACTTAGTGGATCCTACATGTGATTATTGTAATAAGTTGCATTTGTATATAGCTATTAAATGTTTGCAACATATGTTCACACCTATCATTTCATATAATCTATATAGCATTCAAATGCAATTTCTAAGTGCATGCCCATTTTATAACTAGGAAAATTGAATTATGTGTTGTTTTGCTAATACTGGAATTAACATCTGCTGACTCCCACTCCAGTTCTATTAATAGAGGGGATTTTCAAGAACAGAGGATGATTAGGAAATAATTTATATTTTAGTTTGACTGTGTTCTAGTTTGCTAGCTGCTAGAAAGTGATATACCAGAAACAGAATGACTCTTAAAAAGGGGAATTTATTAAGTTGCAAAATTACAGTTCTAAGGCCATGAAATTGGGACAGATTTTTTTTGCTTTTCAATTAAAGTAACTTCATAAAAATTCCAAATTAAGACACAACAACAAGTTACCTTCGCTCAAGAAAGGTCGATGATGTTCAAGATTTCTCTCTCAACTGGAAAGGCACATGGCAGACAGGGTGACATCTGCGAGTTTTCTCTCTAGGCTTCTTGTTTCATGAAGCTTCCATGGTGGCATTTTCCTTCATCTCCTAAGGTCTCTGGCTGCATGGGCTCTGAAAGTTCCCATGCCTATCTCATCGTTCTCAAGCTTTCTCCAAAATGTTTCCACTTTTAAAGGATTCTAGTAAACTAATCAAGACCCACCTGGAATGGGTGGAGTCACATCTCCCTCTAATCCAAGCTTAATACCCATGATTGGGTGAGTCATATCTCTTTGGAGAGAATCTAATCAAGTTTCCAACATATAGTACTGAATAGTGATTAAAAGGAATGGTTGCTGCCACAAGATTGGATCAGGATTAAAACGTGGCTTTTCTAGGGTATTTAATCATTTCAAACCAGCACAGACTGCATCTGTGCTATGGGAGGGATATTCTTGTTATTTATTTGAAAACATAGCATTCAAATGTCCAGTTTTTCCTCTCACTTACCAGAGCAACAATATCTTGACAAAGGTCAGTCATGTCATTTTCTCACAGGTATGACTGTTTTCTTCTCCTAATAGGGCAAACCATTTATTTGGTATTGCTCAGTTAGCATAAGTAAGAGAGACAAATTTATTTATCAAACATTTCTTTACAACTGCAACACAGAAAACTTACCTACATTTTAATTGATTTTGACATAGTTGTACAAAATAATTCAATAATACAAAACATCTTTGTTCTCCTGCAATATTACTTTGTTTTAAAAAAAAGACATCTAAAACATGTCTTTGAAAACATTTTCATCATAAAAGCAAATGAAGCAAAACATCTCAGCAATTGACACAAATCATGGTGTTTTAAACTGATGGAATATATTGCTCAAGTGGATTTTTAAATTTCTGCTCCAGTGGTCATTTCTATTAATAAAAAATACTTTTTGTCTATTATCTGTGGGAGTAAACTTCCTGAAGATACTTGGGTTGTAAAATTAGCAAAGGAGAAAGAAATCTATTGAGCCACTAACTGGAGTTAGGAGTCGAGCCACCTCTTTTGAAGACTGAATTTTTAGTTAAAAACCCAAATTATGTTTTTTACATTTTAAACAATCATTTGGTAATAACCAAGCATTGATCACTAAATAGGACTTGAAACAAGGTAATCAGGCTGTTTGTTTGTTTGTAAGTAGATTTTATGTAGTAGAAACCGGTAGTCAGCTTCTTTCTAAGGTTAATAACCTCATAGACATTTTTCATTCCTCATCTCCCTTCTTTGTTCAGCAGCATTAACTATTGTTGAATGCTCTCTCCTTTTTGAAACCCTTTCTTCCTTTGGTTTTATAACTTTACACTCTCTTGTTTTCTCTATCCAAAGACGTTGCTCCTTCTTGGTTACCGCTGCAGATTCCTCTTCACCCACCCACTCATGAGGTATGACGTGTACTAGACTTATTTTCTTCCCTCCCCTCCCAAACAATCTTCCCTCACCTGCACCCTTTACCTCAGAGGAACTGTGCATGCCGTTTTCTCTGCCTGAAATATTCACCTGGTTAACCTCTATGAGGCTTTTACATCTAAATTTAATCATCTCTTTTCCAGGGAAGGATTAGTAAATTTGCCTATTTTATTCTCTCATAGCATTATTTCCCTCTTAATACATGATATGGTTAGCTATATAAGGAAGGAAAGCAGGTTGTTTTTCTTACAACTTTATCTCCAGTGTCTAGTAAAATGTTTGTCACATAGTAAGTACAGAGTAAGAATTTGTAAATGAATAAATTAGTACATTTTCATGGACATAAATAACACATTAAGAAAATATATTTTATGTAAAATATACAGGTAGTGATAAGTGTGCCGGTAAGTCTCTTTACTTGGCTGAGTTGAGATTGAAGCATAGTCGAAAAATGAAAGGAGGATGCCAAATTACTGGGCTTTCAGGATGAGATAGGGACTTTGAACTGAGTGCTGTGGGACATAAAAGATGTTATCACAGGCACAGAGCAGAATTAATATAAATGGTTAGGTAGTCTCACTTTAAGCCTCTCCAATAATAATTTGCTTCCTTCTGATGTCTTCAATATTTAATATCAAAGGCAAATATCATTTTTTTTAATTCAAACACAAGCTGCGTACACAGATAAGATAAAATAGTGACATTGAAAATTCTGCCCAGTTAGCAAATGGTGACGTATCCCCCCCTCCTCAATATTCAGTTTCCATGTGTTTCTCTGATGAGAAGCTGAATGATTGAATGAGGAAGTGTGGGACTTCTAACCTGGGTTCGTTTTATATATTGGGGTCAGAACTGATAAAATCTTAACATTGTATCTCTAATCAACATAAAGTGGAAGAAAATAAGCAATACCCCTAATATTTAATTATCAAGAATATTATTTTTTCTCTAGGGACAAATGTTATTCTTTGGGGAGTAAATTAAGGACATACTAAATGCATAGTTTTGACATGTGTAATTCTCTGTGAAATAACAGTGGGGGAAATTAGAGATGGTGTTAATTGAAAGCATTCATGCTCAATCCTTGGTCCAGATAACTTCTCCTGTGTATTAAGTTTATAGAGTCCTAGGGGGTGTGCTTTCTGTCTTTTTCCACCAGATATTTTGAATCTTTTAGCACACATTTCATCTTAATCTGGCCCTTGGGCAATGGAAATTTGGTGATTTTTCCACCAGTCATTTCCCTTCCCTCTCCTTCCATCCTTCTCTTTTCCAGCTAGCTGCTATTCACAAATCTCCACTTTTATTAAATTCTAAAAACATTTTAAAACAAGAGCTTCTAGGGAAAAATGAAGTGCAGAGTTGGCAATCGTCTGAATAATCAGATTCATTTAAAGTTTTATTTTGGACAAAGCAAGTCCTGTCCAGCGCTCTCTGTGTCTTCCCCACATCTCCACAAATTGTGTAATAACCTGGAGAAATGCTTGGGCCAGTTGGCATTAGATATTATGTACGGAAATGGAAATGTGAAACACTGAGTCAATTTTTGTTTTCCTTTGGTAGGGAAAGCAGAGATGAGAAAGAGAGAAAAGTGTCTTGTGAAAATTTCCCTGGAATGAAAGTTGCTCCTCATCCTGAGGCCTCGTCTTTGATAGTGTAAGGCAACCCTGGAGCACCTGAAGGTGCTTCTAGTGGATGCCCCTTTCATACATTATGATGACACTTGTATTATCCCCTACTCATTTACATATGAGTTGCAAAATTATATATAACCCATTCCTTTATGGATGATTATCATTTCAAAAATCCTGTAAAACGAAATACATTTTCATGTAGAAAACAATAAAAATTAATAGGTCATGCCTGCCATGCAGGAGACTTGGGTTCGATTCCTGGTCTACACACTTCCCAAAAAACAAACAAGCAAAACCAAACAAACAAGAAGCAAACAAGCAAAAATTCGACAAATAGTACTGCAATAATGGGATACTCACATGGAAAGATAATGAAATGTGACCCTGCCGTACAGCATACAAAAAAAATTAATAGGTCAGCAATCATTTTGCACAGTTCTTTAGAATTAGTTGCAATATCTATTTAATTTAGAGGTTTCCTTGTTTATTTTCTTAATTTCAATTGCAAGTAGTATGGGTTACCTCTCAGGAGAAGAGGCAGGACAAAGCAGCCTAGAAAGGGAACCTAGGAGGTTTCAACCATATTATCAGCATTTTATGTCTTTAGGTAGATGGTGGACGTATGAGTCAGGGTTTTCTAGCAAAGCAGAACTGACGCTGTATGTGTGAGTACATGTGTGTGTACTTATGTATATGTATATATGTATATGTGTGTATAATGTAAATATTATGATATTTTTTATAGGCATTGGCTCATGTGACTATGGGGACGGACAAGTCCAAATTTTGTAGGCCCTGCCACAAGCTGGGCACTGTGATGAAGGTTTTCAAAGACTTCCCAAGGAGAAGCTGGCTGGCTGAGGTAGAGATGGAAATTTTCCCTTCTGACTGCTGAACTCATATCTTCTGCTTTTGAGCCCTTCAACCAATTGGTTAAGATTTCTCTTATTCTTGAAGGCAATCTCCTCAGTTGATTGTAGATGTTATCAGCACTAGATACAATCAGCTTATTAGTGATTTAAATCCACAATATATCCTCACAGTAACAATCAGGCCAGTGCTTGCTTGAGCAAACAACTGGACACCATAATCTGGTCAAGTTGACATGTGAGCTTAACCATCACTGTGTGTAAATGGGTATCCATTGTCTTATTCTTTTATTACATATGTAATGAAGTTTTAATAAGAATCTTACACAGTAAAGCAGAGAGTTAATAGTCCCTAGTTTTTTGAATTTGAGCAAGTAAGTTATATTATCTTTTGGGGTTTTAATGGACTATCTGTCAAAACCAAAAATGAAAACTATAAACACGATAATACCTGTTGTCAGAGATTGGTTTTTAAAGACTACCCCAGTTCTATGATCAATAATTCAAACATTTGCAGTTCATTCATTTGTCCTTGGACCTTAATGGAGTGGCTGATGTTTATAGACAATTGACCTCATATGTAAAGCTGCTTCATATGAATATAAAGTTAGTTATTATAAGGCTTCCAGCATCTAATGGGTGGGTACATTTTCTAGCATCAAAAGTAATTAGAAGTGAAAATTTTACTTCATTTTCTGAACAAATCCAAACTACTGGATAATTGGGTTAATTCAGGGAAAATAGAATCATAGAAGGTTAGAGCTGGAAGGAACCATAGGGGTGACCTAATTTAGCCTCAATTATAAATGGGGAAATGCTGCAGTCCACAGAAGCATTAATTGCATAACTAGTTAATGGGAGAGCTAGGACCAAAGCTAATATTTTAGACCTTCTTCACTTTCTTTCCACCTGTATGGATATTTCCCAAACTGTCTTTTCCAAAACTGTTCACATGAGCTCAGTGAAAACAGACTAACAACAGTGAAATGAGGTGTTCTAGTTTGCTAGCTGCTAGAATGCACTATACCAGAAATGGAATGGCTTTTAAAAAGGGGAATTTAGTAAGTTGCTAGTTTACAGTTCTAAGGCCAAGAAAATGTTCCAGTTACAACAAGTCTATAGAAATGTCCAATAAAAGGTATCCAGGGAAAGATACCTTGGTTCAAGAAGGCCGATGAAGTTCAGGGTTTCTCTCTCAAGTGAAAAGTCACATGAGGAACACAGTCGGAGTTTCTCTCTCAGCTGGAGGGGCACATGGCGAACATGGTGTCATCTGCTAGCTTTCTCTCCTGCCTTCCTGTTTCATGAAGCTCCCTGGGAGGCATTTTCCTTCTTCATCTCCACAGGTCACTGACTTGTGGGCTCTTTGCTTCTCGTGTCTATGCCTTTCTCTGCTCTCTCTGAATCTCTCTCCAAAATGTTTCCTCTTTTATAGGACTTCAGTAAACCAATCAAGACCCATTCAAATGGGTAGAGACACATCTCCCTTAATCCAGTTTAACAACCAATCTCGATTGGGTTACATCTCCAGAGAGATGATCTAATTACAGTTTCAAACATACAATACTGAATAGGAATTAGAAGAAATGGCTGCCTTTACAAAATGGGTTTAGGATTAAAACATGGCTTTTCTAGAGTACATACATCATTTCAAACCAGCACATGAGGATTCTGTGTAAAATAAGTTTTTGAAATGTTGTATCCTCTATCCGCCTCATAGATTCACAGTGCACATTAGTGTAGCACTAATGATGACTCTATGCCTGAAGTAAAAAAATCTATATAAATGTTTAAGCCGTTCTTCCTTAATTTACTATAAACTTTTTGATGACTGAACCCCTTTTGTAAGAAAGCCTAGTCCATTTTTTTAAGCCCTGAAAAAGCAAGGCCTCAAAAAATTAGTTAAGAACTCATACTTGTTTCTCTCCATAAATCTTTAGTAAAAGGCAAAAGATATATATGATCTGAAGAGAAACCAGAGTATGAAAACCTAGTACATTTTAAGGAAGAAAGTTTGAATAATAGTATAAAATTAGATCACTTTTTATTGTCATGAAATCCGATCCAATAGTAGATCAATTTTTAAAATATTTTTAACTTGATATGGCAGCATATAGAGCTACCTAAACCTACATAGTAGTTCAAAATAGGGAAGTCAGTTTTCTGTAATTGTTTTTCATATGTTTCCTTTCATGGCCCAGTGGAGAGACTGAGGCAAGAGAATAATGTTCTTTCCAATGAAAACTGACAGGAAAATACAGTAATGAAAATGGCAACTAATAATCATATGCATTTAAAAATAGATTTTAGGCTGGAGCAGTGAAAAGGTAGAGTATAAAGGAAAAGAGAGTGAGGAGTCAGATCCTTTTAAGGTGATTTTGGCATGTCTCTTTCTAAATGGGCTAATCTTCAAACAAAATGCAAGTACTACGAAGTGACATAAGGAAGATGATTTGATAACATGGTAGAAGTAGAAAGGAAGAATGGATGTCAGACACACTAAGGATAAGCAGGGCAATATGCCGGCTCCTCCTTGAGATTATTTTTTAATCTCTCAACCAATGTAGTCTCTTCCCTGTTTAAACTCCCCACACTTTTCTTTTACTCTTAAATTGCACTGTCAGTTCTAGATTTTTCCTTAGTTGAATAAATGTCATTTCCAAGATATTGTAGAAAACAAGGAGAGTAGTTGTTCTCTCTACTAAAATCTGTGGGTACTGCTGGCAGATTATTTTGAATGAATTAGCTATGTGAATTTATCACATAGCTGGTACTACTGAAATATTTGGGAAATATCATTGGCATTCTAGAATTAGTTGGAAGCACCAAAGGAACAAAACATAGCCACTATGCAATGTATGACTCTTGGGACTTACTTGGCTTTGAGGCTCTTTGACATAAATTAGAAAGAGGGGGGGATGATTCAAAAGTTTTCTTCCTGAATGGAAGTTAAAGCAACTTTTATCTAATATTAGCCTCTTTATGGTTATTAATTTAATCCCCCAACACATACTGCTATATTCTGCATTAATGAATTCTTGGACTGCTATAGTTTTTGTATTCAATTCTATTGTATGAAGACCACAGTCTATAGGATTTTAGAGTCCTTAAATTTCATCCAACACAACATTCCACTGACTGAGGATATCTACTCTGCAATATTTGTTCAGAAAATATTTTTTAATTACCTATTACCAGCAGACATTGTGCTGGGACATCAGGGATGGAGAAGATATCCCCTACTCTGAATGCCCCCTACTGTTTGGAGGCTCACAGTCTAATAGGTGAGAGATAAGCAAAGTAAAAAAATTGTTACAAGACCACATAATAAATGCTAGAATAAATGTGTATGTCAGAGGCTATGGGAGTACATGATTAGGAAACCTGATACATCTGGCAGGAGCAGGAAATGACATCTTGAGGAGTAACATTTGAGTCAGACTTTAAACATGATGACTAAATAATGAGGAGCATACCAGGAGGAGTCTATATGCAAAGACATAGAAGCGTGGAGAGGTTGCAGACAACTTGGAGATTTATGGAGAAATTGATATGAGATAAATTTGGAGCCATTGTTGAAGCCTTTCTCAGGAAAGGCATTTTTTGTGTACCATTCTAAGGAATTAGAACTTAAATTGGTCATCTAGTAGCGCGATCATTTCCAGTGCTCATAAAGCAGCAAATAAACTTTTGATGGCACTGATTTCCAGGCTTTGTTTTCCTATTTATTTTGCTGAAATCTGCCTCCTCCTAATTTTTATTCAGTGGTTCTATTCTTGGCTGCATAACTTGAAAATATTCTACTCTTTTATATGACCATCCTTCAAATATCTAAAGAAGACTATTCTTTGCCTTCTGTTTCCCAACTGTAAGTTCCTATCTTTCACCTACTAATCATGTGCTTCTTGGAACATTCCAGCTTCAAAATGTGGTTTATCCAACCACCAAATAGTCTGACCTTCTAGACCCATCCAGAATCTTACCCTGTTCTGGATACTGTGATTAGGTCTCTCAATGCCACTTATTTTAGGAGTTATCAGTATTTTTGTTTTGCTAGTGTTAGTTACGTTATATCAATGGCACAGTTTGACTTTTAGTCAACTAAAACCCTAGATTGGTTTTACATGATCTACTATTTGGTTGATTCTGTTTAGTCCTGTAATTGTGCAGTTGAATTTTTTTTAAACTTATGTCCAAAATTTTGTATCTATCATTAAATTTAGTTGCTTTTGGTTAGGACAAGTGTCTATAGAGATGTTTTGGATCTTCATTTTGTTGTTTTTTGATGATCAACCCTTATGCTCTTGAATCAAGTGCAAATTAAACATATTTTGATCCAAATTTTGGTAAAAATGTACAATTTCAAAGGGCCTATAACAGCAGCTTGCAGCAGAGGCACTGGAGACCAGAGTTAAAGGTAGACTATTTTGCATATTCACTGTTGTGGGAATGTAGTCAATCTGTTCAAATTTGCACAATTCAAAATTGTACATTTTTACCAGTTAATAAATCCCTATCTATTTATTGTGACCATGTTAAATGCTTTAAGTCAAAGTATACTGTCTTCAACATTATCCTTAAAACAAATGGAAATACTGCTCGTTTGATATACTTTTTCTTTAATAAATATTTGTTGAGTCCCAGAAATTAATTTTGCTTTTTATGTGCTCCTAAGCAGATTTGGCTAGATGTGAATGTAAGTGTGCAGAATTCACTTTGCTCTCTTTTTGAAATTAGGCCAATATTAAATTGCCTAATGAATTTTTGAAAATTGGAGAAATTATAGGTTTACAGGAAAATCATGTAAAAAATATAGTATTCCCACATAATCTTCTTATTATTAACACTTTGCTTTAGTGTGGTACCTTTGTTACAGTTGATGAAAGAATTATATAATTGTAGTATCAACTATAGTCCATAGTTTACATTAGGGTGTATTTTTTCCCAATATAACATCTTATTAATATGTTGCATTAATGTGGTACATTTGCTATAATCCATGAAAGAACATTTTATAATTATAGTATTAATTATAGTCCATCATTTACAATAGTAAATGTGTGTTGTATACTGTGTTGTAGAGATCTATGTTTTAACTTTTAATTTTATTCTGCTAACATATATATGACCTAAAATTTCCCCTTCACCATGTTCAAATATGTAATTCAGTGCTGTTAATTGTACTCACAATGTTATGATGTGCTACTATTACCACCATTCATTTGCAAAACATTACAATCAACCCAAATAGCAATTATGTACAAATTAAGTGTCAACTCCCAATTCTCTATTCCAACCCAGTCCCTGGCAACATATATTCTAGATTATCACACTATGAGTTTGCTTATTCTAATTGTTCATATCGGTAAAATCATGCAGTATTTGTCCTTTTATGTCTGGCTTATTTCACTCAACATAATGCCTTCAAGATTCATCCATGTTGTGCATGTATCCGAACTATATTCCTTTTTAATGCTGAATAATATTCTTTCATATGTATATACCACATTTTGTTTATCCATTCACCGGTTGATGGACCGTTTGGTTGTTTCCATCTTCTGGCAATTGATAATAATGCCGCTATAAACATCAGTGTGCACAGAACTGTTCTAGTCCCTGCTTTCCATTCTTTTGGGTATATACCTAGTAGTGGGATTGCCAGATCATATGGTAATTTTATACTTTCTAAATAACTGCCAAACTGCCTTCCACAGTGGTTCTACTATTTTATATTCTTACCAGCAATGAATAACTATTCTTATTTCTTCACATCCTCTCCAACACTTTTTACTTTACTGTTTTTTAATAGTAGGCTTCTAGTAGATGTGAAAAATCTCACTGTGGTTTTGATTTGCATTTCCCTAATAGCTAATAAGGTGGAAACTTTTCATGTTCTTTTTAGCCACTTGTTATCCTCTTTGGAGAAGTGTCTATCCATCTTTTGCCTAGTTTTAAAAATTAGGTTGCTATTTTTTTTTTCTCTCCTTCTTTCTCTCTCTCTCTCTCTTTTTTTTTTTTTTTTTTTTTGGTGTGGGCAGGGTCCGGAAATCAAACCTAGGTCTCTGCATGGCAGGTGAGAATTCTGCCACTGAGCCACCGTTACACCACCCTATCTTTTGTTTTTGAGTTGTAGATTTCTCTATATACTCTGGATTTTAAACCCTTGCTGGATATGTGGCTTCCAAATATTTTCTTCCACTGATATAAGTTGTCTTTTCACTTCCGTGATAAAGTCCTTTGCATAAAAGTGTTTAATTTTAATGAGATCCCATTTAACTTTTTTATTTTGTTGCTTGTGCTTTGGATGCAAAGTCTAAGAACACATTTTCTTACACAACATCCTGAAGATGCTTTCTGGCATTTTCTTTGAGTATTTTGATAGTTATAGTCTTTATATTTTGGTCTTTGATCTATTTTGAGTTGATATTTGTATATGGTGTGAGGTAGGGGTAGTCCTTATTTTTGAAAATGGAAATCCAGTTTCCCAGCACCATTTTTTGAAGTGACTATTCCTTACCAATTGAGTGGGCTTGGCAGCCTTGTAATAAATCAGTTGGCCATAGATGTAAGGGTCTATGTCTGAACTTTCGATTCGATTCTAATGGTCTATATGTATGGCCTTGTGCCAGTACCATACTGTTTTATTGCTATAGCTTTGCAATATGCTTTAAAGTCAGGAAGTGTGGGTACTCCAACTTTGTTGTTCTTCAAGATATTTTTGGGTATGTGGGGTCCCTTACACTTTTAAACAAATTTTATGATTGGTTTTTCCATTTCTGCAAAGTAGGCTGTAGGAATTTTGATTGGGATTGCATTGAATCAGTAAATACTTCTGGTAGAATTGACATAACAATATTTACTCTTCTGATACATGAGCATGGAATGCCTTCCCATTTATTTAGATTTTCATTGTTTTTTAGCAAAGTTTTTTTAGTTTTCCCTCTGTAAGTGCTTTACATCCTTGGTTAAATTTGTTCCTAGTTATTTGACTCTTTTAATTGTTATTGAAATTGGAATTTTCTTCTCGGTTTCCTCTTCAGATAGCTCATTCCTAGTATATAGAAACTCTATTGATTTGTCCATGTTGATCCTGTACCCCACCACTTTGCTGAATTTTCTCTAGTACCTTTGTTTTAGATTTTCAGACTTTCTATATATAAGATCATGTCATCTGCAAAGAGAAAAGTTTTATATCTTCCTTTTCAATCTGGTTGCATTTTATATCTTTTTATTGCCTAAACACTCTGGTTAGATCTTCCAGCAAAATGTTGACTAATAGTGGTGACAGTGGTTGTCTACTTTCCAGGGAATAACTTTTAGGCCTTTACCAATGAGTGAAATGTTAGTTTTGGGCTTTTCACATATGCCCTTTATCATGAGGAAGTTTCCTTCTTTCCTGTCTTTCAAAGTGTTTTTTTTATCAAGAAAGGATGCTGGATTTTGTCAAAGGCCTTTTCTGTGTCAGTTGAGATGATCATGTGGCTTTTCTCCTTTACTTTGCTAATGTATTACATTAACTGACTTTCTTGTATTGAACCACCCCTGCATACCTAGGATAAAAACCACTTGGTTGTGGTGTATAATTCCTTTAGTATACTGTTGGATTCGATTTGCAGGTATTTTGTTGAAGATATCCCATCTATATTCCTTAGAGTAGTTAGTCTGTAATTTTCTTTTCTTGTCATATCTTTATATGGCTTTGGTATTAAGGTGATGTTGGTCTCATAGAATGAGTTAAGTAGTAGCCTGTCCTGTTCAGTTTGGGGGAAGTTTTGAGCAAGATTGGTATAAATTCTTGCAATTCTTGGTAGAATTCACCATTGAAGCCATCTGATCCTGGATTTTTCTTTATTGGGAGATTTTTGATGACTGGTTCAATTTCTCTACTTGTTATTCATTTGTTGAGATCTTCTATTTCCTCTAGAGTCTGTGTAGGTTGTTGTGTGTTTCTAGGAATATGTCCATTCCATCTAGTTTGTCTAATTTGTTGGCATATATTGTTCATTGTATCTTCTTGGATCCTTTTTATTTCTTTACAGGTCAATTTTATTGACCTTTTCAATGCTCCAAGTTTTGGTTCTCTTCTGTTTTTTTTTAAATTTTCAATTTCATTTTTTTCTGCTCTAATCTTTATTTCTTTCCTTCTGCTTAATTTGGGATTAGATTGCTGTTCTTTTTTCTAGTTCATCCAGGTATGCAGTTAAGTCTGATTTTAGCTCTTTCTTCTTTTTTAATGTAAGCATTTAGGGTGGTAAATTTCCCTCTCAGCACTGCCTTCCCACATCCCACAAGTTTTGACATGCTGTGCTCTTGTTTTCATTCATCTCAAGATATTTACAGATTTCCCTTGTAATTTATTCTTTAACCCAGTGGTTATTTTGAGAACATTATTTAACTTCCATGTATTTATGGATTTTCCAGTTCACTGCCTGTTATTGATTTCTAGCTTTATTCCATTATTGTCAGCGAAGATGTATTTTATAATTTGAGTCTTTTAGAATTTATTGAGCCTTGATTGTGATTTAATGTGTTATCTATCCTGGAGCACAATCCATGTGCACTTGAGAAGAATATAGATCCTGCTGTTTGGAGTGCAGTGACTTTTGTATGCCTGTTAGGTTTAGTTCATTTATCATATTACTCAAATTCTCTGATTCCTTTTTGATTTTCTGTCTAGATAGTCTGTCTATTGACAAGAATGCTATATTGGAGTCTCCAGCTATTATTGTAGATGTGTCTATTTCTTCAAGTTTTGCCGGTGTTTGCCTCATGCATTTTAGGGTGCTGTGGTATTAGGTGTGTTAATATTTATGATTATTATTTGTAGATTTGCCTTTTATTAACAAATCATTTCCTTTTGTTATCTCTTGTAACAGTTTTGGCTTAGTTATTTTGTCCGATATTAGGATAACCACTGTATTAATATTATATAGCTCTTTCTTGGTTACTATTTGCATGGAATATCTTTTTCTGTCCTTTCACTTTCAATCTTTCTGTGTCTTTATCCCCAAGGTGAGTCTCATGTTAACAACATATAGCTGGATCTTCCTTTTTTTTTTTTTTTTTGTACATTCTGCCAATCTGGTTGGGGAATTTAATTCATTAATGTTCAGTGTTACTACTAAAGAGTCAGTACTAACTTCAGCCATTTTGTCCTTTGGTTTTTGTAAGTCATACCTTATTTGGGGTCTCTCTTTATCTTTATTGCAACTTCCTTTTCTCTTTTCTGTATTGTTTATCTTCTGTGATGTCTCTGATTCCTTTCTCATTTTTTTTTCCTGTATATTTAAAAATCCTTTTTATGGTTACTCTGATGTTTGTATTACTGTGTGTGTGTGTATGTGTGTGTAATTTGAATAGATAAAGCTTAGTTTCAGTAGCATACAAGTTCTCGATCCCCATATGCCTCTTTTTCCCCTCTTTATGTTGTTTCTGTCCCACATTACCTTTTTATACTTTGCTTGTCCATTATTAGGAAATATGCCTTTTTCTTGGTCAATTGTATTATGACTCACAGGAATTAAAAAGTAGAGTTGTGTATGAAAATACAGTACTATTGGGTTTTGCTTTTACTCTTTTAGTTATCCTTACTGATGGTCTTCATTTTTTCACAGTACTCCAAGTTATTCTCCTCCCTTTTCCTTTCATTCTGCAGAATTCTGTTTCATATTTCTTATAGGATAGATCTGTTGTTGAACTCTCCTTGTTTCTGTTATCTTATCAGAATTCTTGTGAATTCTGTTTATATTTGGCATTTAACATTGTGATTAGTATGTGTCTCTGAGTAGGTCATTTAGGATTTATTCAGTTTGGAGTATGTGGTGCTTCTTGGACATGTATATTTATGTTTTTCATAAGAGTTGGGAAATTTTCAGCCATTATTTCCTCAAATATTATTTCTGTACCTTTTCCCTTCTCTTTTCCCTCTGGGAAAACCATGACACACATGTTTGCATGCTTTGTGCTGACACAAATCCCTGAGATACTGCTCAATTTTTTCTTTTCTCTTTTTTTTCTCAGAGATTTTGATTGTCCTGTTTTCTATTTCGCTGATTATTTCTTCTGCCTGGCCAAATCTGCTTTGTATGCCTCTAAAATATTTTTAATCTACATTACTGTGCCTTTCATCTCCATAATTTCTGTTATGTTTCTTTTTATACTTTCAAATTCTTCTTTATGCTCACTCATTATCTTTTTAATATCCTTTAGCTATATATCCATATTTTCCTTCATCCCCTTGAGTTGAATTAGGGGATTTGTTTGAATTTCTTTGATTAGTTGTTTCAAAATTCTGCATCTTCTCTAAAGTTTTAATTTTTCCCTTGACTGAGCCATGTCCTTCCTTTTCTTTGTATGGCTTGTAATTTTTTGCTGATACCTGGACATTTGAGTATTTTGATAAGTTAACTCTGAATGTCAGTTTCTCCCTTTTGTCAAGGATTTTATTGTTGGTTGGCTTTGTGTTAAGGTTCTTCTTTGACACT
The DNA here is from genome assembly GCF_023851605.1 of Tamandua tetradactyla. Taxonomy (NCBI): domain Eukaryota; kingdom Metazoa; phylum Chordata; class Mammalia; order Pilosa; family Myrmecophagidae; genus Tamandua; species Tamandua tetradactyla. Next base: position 35,157,409 of record NC_135334.1, read on the forward strand.
TGATCCAATTTATTCTGGGCCTTTAGAATAGCTCGTGTTTAACAATTCAGATTTTTCCAGGTTGTCTTTATTTGTTTCATGCCCTGGTTATGCAGTGCAATTTTTAAGATTTCAATTTTTGTACAATTGTTTCATCTCCGGGAGAAATCTTCCATTGCTGTCTCTTCTCTGGAAATCTTGATCTGCTCTGTTTCGTTTTGTGCAGAATTTTTTCACTAGCTCTCATGAATTGTTTAAATTCTCTCCCTCAATCAGTGACCCCTTTTCATTTTCCTTTTCAGTTTTGGTACCTGTTCTGTCTTACAGCAGTTCAATTTCCTCCCTCCATTTATTTTCTGTGATGCTTTTCTGCCTCTGGTTTCTTCACCGTTAGGGTATCCAGTTATGGGGATCCAGACTGGGTCAATCCAGAAATGTCCATTTTGTATTTAGATAGCTCAGTGATCAGTGACCTGACTGTACCTCTTGCCAACAGTTTACTGAAATTTCTCTCTCCCTTTTTTTTTTCAATGTGGCATTTCTCAGTGGCACTCCTTTATGTGGCACACCTCAGTGGCTTTTGCTTGGCCCTGTGCTTGGCCTTAAGTTCTCTGGACTTGGGATCCTGTGCCTAGTTATGCATGGGGTTGTAACTTGGTACTGTGAATGGGCTCTATAATCTGCATCCCCCGAAGGGGAGTGACCAGGGCAATGCTGCCTCTGTGTGTCTCCCAACTTCCACGGGAAGGAGTGAGGGGGAATGTTCTGCACTGGTGACTCTGGGAAGAAACTATCCTACCTGGTTTTCAATTTAGCATTTATGGAGTCCTTCTCCAACTTTTATCTTCTCCTAGAGTTCTAAGGAAGTGAGATTTGTCCTTTCATTAGTTTCTTATAAGAGTTTTACAGGGGATGTCTTATGTCATGGTATTGATGATGTCACTCAGTTGGCCTAATTCTTGATTCTCTTGGATTCTACAAAGGTTGCTAAAGGTGGATTAATAATCACATTTCCAGGGTTTTTAAATGTCCATGTAGCTCCTCTGTATTCACTCAAATGTGAGGCAGTTCAATACTTACTTACTCTATTAGTCATTCATTTAAAGCTATTTTGATTGCTAAATATATGTTTGGGATGAAGTGAGGCACTGGAAATACAAATATATTATTTCGACTTGAGGAGTTTATGCAGAAATGAGAAAGATAGACCAGTAAAAATATCACCAGATAGAGTATTATGTCTTATGAAAAGAATACACATAGTATTAGAGGAAAACAAGGTGAAGAGAGGGACCTGGGAAATTTTATCATTTTGAATTTGAGGTTAAATGCAATATGGTAAGTGGAAGATAGGCAAGCCAAAAAAAGAAAAAAGAAAAAAAAATCAAAGATAAATGGAAGACTGTGTATTTAGGAGAGAGATATGAGAGAACAAGAGACTTTCTGGGAATCAAGATTAGTAGGTATGTTTGGAATAGAGGGTTAGAGAAAAGAGAGAAAGGTGGAAAATTTGGCCAGAGCTAGGTCTTTCTAAATCTTAGATTCTTCCTGAGGGCTATAGGCAACTCCCCCTACACACCCAAGTTTGAGTAATATAGCAACCCTTTTCAAAGGAAAAAAAAAAAAAAGAGAAACCAAATAAACAATCAGCAGCAACAAAAGAAAACACAAAACAACTTGTTGATTTCCAGTGTTGACTTAAATATTTTTGTTTTAATGTTATGTGAAAATACACAGTCTAAAATTCTTGGGCATGTAATTTGTACCCAATTATAAAACAAAAACATATCTATAAATTAATATCAATGCAACTACAAAACTAATAAAATTCAATTTAACAATATTTATATGAGAGAAAATGTTTTGTAGAAACTAAATTACACTTGGCTTGTTGAGGAGTATCAAACTCTATGCACATAAATAGGGTTAAAGCAAAAGTTCTATTATTTTACAAAAAAATAATTCTTAAAGAGAAACCATTTTAAAAAATTCGTTTTTTTTTAAATGAATGTTATCCTTTAGGTTTTGCTGCCATGTATCAAGTAATAAGTGAATTCTGATGGCATTTTTTTCTATTTAAACCACTACAGAATCTTTACCATCATATCCTACTTAGGCATTGTTTCTCCTTTACTTTTATTGCCTTAGATTAATGGGGAAAAGTTTTTTGTATTTTGGAATGAAAGAAAACATAAATCCAATTATACAGACACTTAAATTATGTGATAATACTTAGTTATAATTCAAAATATGCTTAGACTAAGGGTTTTTTTTTTTTTTTTTTTTTTTTTTTTTTTTAAAGGAAAGACAGAGAGAAGGAAGGAAGGATAGAAGGAAGGAAGGAAGGAAGAAAGGGAAACATTTTTTAAACATTTTCTTGTTTTATTGTATTCTGTTTCTCCGTTTTTGTTACATGGGCTGGGGCCGGGAATCGAACCGAGGTCCTCCGGCATAGCAGGCAAGCACTTTGCCCGCTGAGCCACCGCGGCCCGCCCTAGACTAAGGGTTTTTACAATGAAATTAGTTTTCTTTGAAGATTTGTTTGTGGGTTCAATTTGAAAAAATATTGCATTAAATCATTTTAATTATTTTGCTTGTTTGCTACTGGGTTATTGTCTTCTTTCCAGTTTGAATATTATCCACCTTGATGGCAGAGACTTAGTGGAATAGCAGTGAAGTAGGAATGCTCTGCTTTTCGCTTTTATCTTTCATCACTATTTATTTATTCCTTTTTACAATAGTTACTGAGACACTGTGATAGGTATTGAGGAAATCGTGGTGAGTTAAAAAGACCAGGCCTTTTTTTTTCCAAGGAGTTAAAGTCTTTCTCTAGGTAATAACTCAATAATTTCTAGGGCTCTGCTTAATTTTTATAATTGGAAGGCAGAATTAACACATAAATTATATGACGAGTTCTAATATCTAAAACTAAGTAGCCCATATAGTAATCACTAGATACATGGGTCTAGTTAAACGTAAATTAAAGTAATATAAAGTTAAAAGTCCAATTCCTAACACATGCAATCTACGTTTCAAGGGCTCGATAGCTATATGTAGCTAGTAGCTACAATATTGGACAGGGAGATAAAGAGCATTTCCATCATGATGAAAAATTTTGTTGGGCACTACTGTTATAGGGGATGATCCTGTCTGTAGCCTTGATAAAACATTTCGAAGCTGTAAGTGGATAGAAGACTTATTGTTAAATTTATTTTAACATTTTAATAAATTTATTTACAATTTATTTTAGTTGAACCCAAAAGATAGATTTAATTTTGAAATTTACTATACTATGATATATACTCTAATATTTCTAAATCGCATTGTTTATATCCTTATTTTGATAAACGATGACTTTCTTGGGGCTTTTTTTTTTTTGAGACACTGAGCAGTCTTAAAGTTTCAGTAACATTAATTGAATTTTTTTGGAAGGGATTTATTTCAAAATTGTCTCTGTAAATAGTAGTGGCTGTTTAGATGCCAAATTAGAAGAAGGGATGCAAATATAAAATCATTTATTTTAATGAATATCTTTCTTAAATAACAGTATTGATATAAAATCATTACAATGAAGGGGCTGTGTTGCAAAGCTCTTGTTCAGCAGTTGGTTACTTGGTTGATATTGCCTTAAAGTTCTTACATAGCAAATGTTGATGTAGACTTTTTAAGGAACAAAAGATGAAATTAAAGCAATATTGGGAGTGATGAATTTTTTAAAATGGTTTCTCTTTAAGAATTGTTTTTTTGTAAAATAACAGATCTTTTGCTTGAACCCTCTTTATGTGCCTAGAGTTTGTTACTCCTCAATGAGCCAGGTTTTAAGGGGCTATAATTAGACATTTACCATAACTGTAAAGATGTGTTCAGAGCCACCTATTAAAATTATGCTGTGATATGTTCAAAGCGAATTTCAAGGACTGTGTTTAAGGCCACCACATTTATGTTGCAGAATCATTGTCTTCTTATGAGCTCTCTAGTCACTCTCAGACAAACAGCATTTATGACGGATATGTGATTAAACTACATTGGTCGACAGACTCGGTATGTGTGGTGCAGTTTTCCTTAATTGTGTGTGATCATTCCCTGTGATTGCTACAGACTATGTTACCTCCTCAATCTTGCCTTCTCCAAGTATAGACCTGGCTTTACAACTGCCAAATTTCAGATTGTAACCCTGTCTTGGCCATGGATTTCATGAAATAAAAAAATCTAAATCTGTGACTCACCTGAGGGATAGAACTTCAGATGTTTGAATATGCTCTGGGTATCTGTAACCAGTCCAGAGGATTTTATTTTTGTTTCTTTCTGTTTTGCTTATTTGTTTTGGATGGAGAGGCAATTCCCACTTACATCAGTTCAAGAAGAAATGTTATATACAAACTAGTTTATAAGTATCCCTATGCTTACCACCCCGGAGTTAGCACATGGTGGATACGAAAGCATATTCATTTCCTTCCATGTAATTTCCTTCCTTTCGTATCCTAAATGTTGTTTTGTTTTGAAATGTTCAACTTATCTTGAGGATACTTTGTAAACTTGAATTTTGCTCTTTAAGTGTTGTAATCATCCTTAACATTCACATTCACAATTCACCCATTGTGACCTTGAGCTAGGATTTAATTTGTCCCGTCTTGTGTTAAATATAAGATGCTGGTGAGATATTTTGGATCTTGAATGAAGCAATACTGAAAATCAGCCAGCCTGAACACATTTTATTTCTAGGAGATTCTGTATACACTAAAAAATTGAAATAACTTCCCAGCACATCTCAACTAGAACATGGTTATGTTTTAGTGTGATCTCTACTTCCTGTTCCTAACAGGGAAACCGCTATTGCACATAGTTTATTTTGGTTTCTGATGTATACAAGTGTCTATCTCCCAGATTCTTTTGGCATTTTCCTGTTGGCAGAAAATAAGATGGAGATTGTGAGTGCAGGGTAATAAATATCTTTTTTTTTTTTTTAAAGTTTCCCTGGCTAGTGCTTATTATGTAGTATGTTTTGTATTATGTTTAAAAAATAATATATTATTGTACAGAAAACCAACTATAGTAAACATAGATAATTGTTTCCTTCTGAGAAACATCAGATATTTTAACTTCCTAAAAGAGTGAGCCCAATAATCCATTATTTTTAGTTAATTAGTTAATTTGGGGGGGGCAGTCAGTATTAGTTATTTGTTGAAGTGCATAGGCACTGTTCCAAAGAATGATTGCTTAACATTTAAAAATTAAGGAAAGGCAGTATTTAGGGCTTGTAGAAATTTGGTAGGCAGATATGATCAGTGCTGTCTTTTAAAATGGAATTTTATGTATTGACAAAAGCTTTACTTCTGTCAACTGGTAGCAACATAATTGATTGCTGGAGGTTGTTACTTCGAGATAAGATTCTTGTTATCTGCATTTCAGAAAAGACTCTCTCCTGTTGTTCCACACAGCAGCAATTCTAAACCAATGAAGTACACATCCCTGATACTGTGCATTTTAATGGATTCATTTGGCTCTTCACCTTAGGAATCTCAAACACTAGGAGCTAGGTGGCATTTAATATTTCATTCCTCTCTACATGCTTTTCAATTCAAGAAAATTGTTCTGGCTGAATAACAACAGTGACTTCTGCACACTCTAATGTACCAAAGTCAATGAATGACAAGTGGGCTTCTTTAGTGAATTTTCTGTGGTTTATTATTCTCTGTCTTCTTTCCTTTCCTCCCACTCTCTCTCTCCTTAAGTCTTTCTTTTCTCTTTCTTTCTACATCTCTCTGTTCCTCTCTCTCCTCCCTGCCCTCTTTTTTCTTTCATTCAGTTTTGGAGCTTAAAGTTAGAGGTAATCCAATGAAACTTTTTCATTTGAGGTACTGACACCCACATGGGTTCATCAGTGCTAGAGCCAGAAGGAGACCCTAGATTTTCCTGATCCAGTTCTTTTTGCACCACCCAAATTGCCTCCTTATAATATATAAGCACGTATGTACTGAGTGTCACTGTGTATATGTGACTTTATCCTGGAGCAAACCATGAGTGAGACCAAGGTCTTTTCCTGAAGTGGTTTGCATTCTACCAGGGGAAATACATCACCTCTGGCTGTTACTATTATGTTTTAAATGGTACGTAATAATTGCCATGAGATTCTAAAGGACTGTTGAAAGGATTTAAGTTTGGGGTTCTCTTTCACTATCCTTCTGTATTTTCATCCCGTTTATGTATCTCTTTAATTGCATGGGTTTTTTTGAGCCTGAATCAGAGCGAACACTCACAGCCAGGGACAGCCTTGGCCACCTCAGACCCTGGTCACAGATGATTGACAGCTGCCCCAAAGGTGGAAGACACTCCTTTCCCTTAGTTCACAGCTTTGTTTTTGAAAGGAACCTCTTCTGGGAATCTAAATAAAAGAGAGAAGATAGAGAAACATGGTAACAATGAGGAGTTATATAGATCCTAGGTTTCTTGCCCTAACGTATCTGAAAAGCCAGCCAGAGACCTAGTTGACCAGGGCAGTTTGGGCCCCTCTTTCACTCTTCCTTCCCTTAAACCCAGTCCTTCAGGAGAGGGAACTCAAAGTTTCCTGTCCAGCTCCTATCCTTTCCTAACTTCAGGTCAAGGAAATGTTTGGAAAAGAATCTTGTTACTCCAGCAAAACTGTGCTATGGAACATTAATTGCCTAAGGGATTCACCCTCTTCTGGGTATTCACTGGGATGAAAGCAAAAGTCTTAGAGATGTCTCTACCCCTTCTATGAGGTGCTGCTTCCTCAGGTTCTTATAATAGGAAACGCTCTTTCTAACCATAGTTACATAAAATTCAAGGGCTTTCCAGAGGAGAGTGAGATGCCTCTAGTTGAGATGATGAGGGTGGCTTAATAATAATAATAATAATAATAATAATAATAACAATAGTTATTTACTATATTATATTTACATAATATTTATTTAATATTATTTATTTCTGTTACTATAAATATACTATTTACTCTTCTATTTTGTTTGGAAACTGATCTATTCTTTTTATATTTCTTTATCTTATTTGATCCTCATAGTGAGTCTCTGAATCTGGTATTATTATTTCCAGTTTCCAAATGAGAAGCTCAGTAACTTCTCTGAGGCCAGTGACTAATAGGTCTTTGATTCTAACCTAGATCTTCTCTGACCTCAAAGTCCATGTTCTTCTCAATATTGACACTGCCTCATGACAAAGTCAGTGGGGGGGGGGCTGGGATAAGTGATGCCATGCCTCTCACCTAAGTGCTTCCCTTTCTTAGGTACTTATTGTTACAAGACAAATGCCATGGATTATTTTATTGGACATGCTCAATAACCAAATCCTGAGACACTGGGGCTTCAAAGAGAGAATGAGTTCATTACTAGGCACATAGTAGGAGAGCCGATGGCCTACTGGCCCAAAATCTATCTCCCAAAACTGCAGTAATTTGGATAGTTTTATTAGAAAAAAGATGGGCAGGGTTTAAGATAATGAACACAGCGGCCCCAGACGGTGTAATTAGAAGAGATCTGATTGAGCATGTCTGGATTGATTACATGCTTAGTCACATAACGTATGAAAGAAAATGGCAGAATAACATATAGGTAACTTGTAGGGTAAAGTTTAAGCTACTGCGCATGTCAGGCCGGTGCACTTTGGTTAGGTCCAGTTTCAGTTATCAAGATAACTTTGGACTTGGGGTGGGTTAGTTGTGGGCAGACACAAGACCCTCCATTAATAAGTATTAGGGGCTATTCTTGGCAATTGCAAGACTGAAGTTGAACAACTTGATAAATGGATATAAATGAAGGTTAGTCGCAAGGTTTTTACAATCATCTGAAATAAAGATAGCTGGATTTTGATTCAGAGATCAGTGTTTCCCTCTGTCTATTGTAACACACCTAGAAAGTAAAAAGAAACATGTATATACTGATTTAATAATCATAATCATTTGTTAATTCCTAATCATGGTTTTAAGGACATTGGTATACACTATTAAAACAGCTCACTTCCTTTGAAGAGAAAGCAACCAAATACATAATTTTTCAGTTTCGATTTAGTTTGTCTTTGTGCACATATTTTTCAACAATTCTTAAAGAGTGGGAAAACCAAAAAATGTACTTAAAACTTGATTTCAGAAGTTTTCTTCTTTTCACAGTTTGTCCAAGAATTTTGTTCTTTTACAGAGAATTTGGCATAAAGAATTGCTTTTCTGTGCACTAAAAAGGATGATTTTTTACTATATGCCAATTACATCTCTATTTTTAATTTTAAATCATGATAGGCATTTTTAAGAGAATAAAACAGGAAAGTGGTCGAGGGGAAAAAATGTGATTTTTAAAGCTTGAGTGGCTCCCCCATATTTGATTATGGGCATTCTATTTTTATTTTAGGCTTGAATATAAAAAAAATATGATTTGCACACACATCTCTGCCTTCAGAATTAAGGGTGTATTATTCTAAGAGTATGTCTGCAACTTACTAACTTATAGCTGTGACAACTCATGGATGGTGTGGCCGAAACTTGTATCTGAAGGTTGGTACTTTGGGAAGGAGTATTATTTCAAGACTGAGAATTGGTGGGGACATGGCTAACACATGGGAAGTGTACATAAGGTAAATAAAAGTCCTAACGAAGAGCTCTATTCGCATGCATATGGAAAAAAAAAGTCTGATTTATTATTGACTAACCACAGCAGACTATATGTATGCACGTCTCCCATAAAGACTAGGAAGTCGGTATGATGTTTCATACAATTTATTCAGCAAAGTAGAGATACAATTAAAACTTCTCTTACTTCCTCAATTACATCTGGACAGTCAATAGTGTATACCGATGTCCTTAATAATATAACCATGAAATTAGGAATTAACAAATGATTATGATTATTAAATCAGTATATAGATGTTTCTTTTTACTCTCTAAGTGTGTTACATCTGGACATAGCTCCGAGATTAACTCTGGAGGTTAGATGTGGGGTTATGAGGCCTGCAACCTTTAAAACATCTCTGCATTATAAAACAGAGACTGGGATGCTAGTCCTGGGAAGTTCCGTTTACATTCCAATCGGTTAGTGCTGGAACTCAGGCCCACTGTATTTTCAAGGAGATACTTCCAAGAGGGGAAGAAAGAGAGTTGTCTCCTTTCCCTTCAAAAGAAAGAAAATTCCTTTTTTTGTTGTTGTTTAAAGAAGGAATGGTGGAGCTTTCACTTTCTCATTGGTGATCTTCCCTTGAACTTGGACTCAAACTGAAATTTGGGTTGGGATAAGTATTCTTAAGTATGTATGACTGCATCATATAGTTATTGGCAGTAAGATAGCTTGTACCATTTTAATTTTCTTGGACTAATTCAATCAGTATAACAATAAATGTAAGCATAGGCATTTAACATCTCCTTTATATGGAATTGCATTATCTGACAATCTCAAATTTTATGAACTAAGCTAAATACATGAGAAAGGGTAAAAAGACTCTGAGAAGCCAACACATAGGCCACAAAATCCAAGAAGCCGATGCACATGAGTAGAGTTTATGAAGCTCTCTCCAAATCTTTTTATACATAGTTTAATATGCTTTATTGTCTGGTTTCCCAGTTTACAACAGATTTGTTAAAATACATTAAAATTTACTTTGGCTGGGAGAGTTGGTTTTAATGGCAGCAGGTATGACAGTGGGGAGCTCAATGTCAGGAAAGCTATAAAAGAAAATTACCTATAATTTGTAAGATGGGAACTAATGGTAAGGGCATTAAGGTAGATATTTGAATATAGATAAAAGGTAAATTGTTGAGTAAATACTATAGAGGCTTAGTTCATGTTCATTCTCTTCTTTTTTCTCTCTTTGAAAGCATTACTGTATTACAGTAAAGCACAAAAATTGATGTACACATTACCCTGAATCTTAGGAAGTTTTATGTTCTAGGAACCCTATATAAAATAGGAAAACAGTGTGTGCATATATATAATAAACTCATTTTAACCCAAAATGTTAAAATTGGAACATATTTTGGCACTTAAAAACACAAGCTTAAGTATTTAATAAAATTCAAATATTTCATATAATAGGTACCATTTAATAAAAGCTATTTAAGGACTTCATATATCGTAGCTCATATTAATTAATATGCCTAAATTATGCTGTATTATATGAAACTCTTCTTTTTCCATCAAAGCCAGATAGATTATATCAATTAAACTATTATTATTAATATCTTTGTTTTCCATCTAATGTTATTTCACTTTTTAATATAGAACTTCTTTGAGGGTAGAATTATGCCTGATTAGTATTTTGATTTTGTGATTATGCCTTTTGCATAATAGTTGCTTAGTAAACTTTAGTGAAATTGCTAAGTAATTGAATCCATTGTAAAATATCCTTTCTTATAATTTATTTGTAACAGGCTAGGAATATTATATGTATGAGATTCAACAGAACAAATACATAAATTAAGCGTGATGTCCTGCTTAAGTTAGTAAGTGTCAACATCTATTTCGTTTGATGGTTCTAAATTACTATTCTCTAAGAAGGTTTTAATATTCGTACAAAAAAGGCACTTGAATACAAGATTTAATTCTGATTTAAAGCTGTCAATTAAAAACAACTTTGGTTCAAAATCAAGGGTCTGGTAATCTTATTTTAGATGTAAGCCCTTTTAGGACTGCACTCTTGCTCTTCATTTTAATCTGAATTCAACAATTAATTTAAAATAATATCCATATTAGGTCAAATTATTGTAACAATAAATTGCATTCCATAAAAACTATGAGAAATGGAGGCTGTGTGCTTCAATTTCCTAGGCTGTACAAAGCAAATACCATGAATTGCATTGGTTTAGACAATGGGAGTTTATTCACTTATGGTTTTGAGGCTGGGAAACTGTCCAGATCAAGGTGTCATCAAGGGCTCTTTCTTCCTGAAGACCGACTCCTGATGATCCTTGGTCCTTAGCAGCATCTTCCCGTTTCTCCTTTTTCTTTGGGGTTTTGTTTATTGCAGCCTCTTGCTTCTGTGGATTTTTCTTTATCTGAACTTCATTCTCTCACATAGGACTCCCATAATAGAATTAAGACCCACCCTAATTGAGATGGGTAGGACACACATTAACTGAAGTAAACTCATTGAAAGGTCCTATTTACAATGGGTTTATACCCACAGGATTGGATTAGATTTAAGAACATGTTTTTTTCTGTGGTACATATAGCTTCAAACCACCATCCTCTACCCTCTGGACCTCCAAAAGACATGTTCTTTCCATATGCAAAACACATTCCTACCATCACAATATCCAAAAAGCCTGAGGTCATTTCAGAAACACAATGCTTAGTACACGCCTCATCAAAAATCAGTTATGGGAGGTCTATCCTGGGGCATAATTCCCCTATGTCAGTGGACCTGTGAAACCTAGAGAACAAGCTATCTGCTGCCAATATACAATGGAGGAACAGGTATGGGATAAACATACCCATTTGCATAGGGAGAAATTGGAAGTAAAGTAGGGGCCACAGATCCCAAATAATTCTGAAATCCTGAAGGGAACACTCCATTATATTTCAAGGTCTGAGAGTCATCTATGAAACAATGTTTTTTCCTCTAGGCCTGATGGAATGGCAGCCTGAGCCCTTCTAAGTGCTTGCACAGTGGTCATATTTTCCCCAAACACTGGGGTAAAGGCTCCACCCTCATCAAGCATTGGGGTGGCAGCCAGATTCTCCACAATCCATAGGGCATAGATTCAATCAACTGAGAACAATGGGGTGGAATGCACACCTTCTCTAAGCACCAGAGAAGACTCGCCCTTTCCATACACATGGGTGGGCCTACTCTCTTGGTCCAAGAAGATATCTTCAGTTCAGACCTCAACTTCTGTGGTTCTGTACTTGAAATAATTTTTCCTTCAATCTGTTCCTTTTAGTCCAGGCTGGCAGGGGTTCTGTTCATAAGAGTTCCCAAAAAAACTTATTGGTTTTGCATAGGGTACACATGGGTCCAGCCATTAGACAAAAGAACTTTCCATAGATTCTTCCTGTATAACTTCACCTCAAATCTTGAATAGCATGGAATTGCTGGCTGATTCCACACTCAGTTAAACCCTTGCATGGGGTACTATTCTCCAGGAACTTACTTTCTAGAAACTCAGAATTTTCCAAACCATTAATTACTGGTTTCTTTGTGCCCAGGAATTCAATTCTCAGCTTATCTCTTTCCTCTTACATTTTACTATGGGGCACAAAGAGAACCAGGTTGCACTTTCCACCTTTAGCTTGGAGACCTCATCAGCTAAATATCCAAGTTCATCCCTTTTCAGTTCTGCCTTCTGACACTAGAACTCAATTTTACTAACTTCACTGCCACTTTAAAACAAAGATCACCTTTCTTCCAGTTCCCAACAACAAATTTATCATTTTCTTCTAAAGCCTCATCTGAAATACCTTTAGCATCCATATTTCTACCAACAGTCTCTTCAAAGCAATCTAGGTTTTTTCTGTCAAGCAACTCATAATTCTTCTAGCCTCCACCCATTTCCCAATTTCAAACCCATTTCCACACTTTAAGTATTTGAAATAAACAGCACACCACTTTCCTGGTACCAAAATCTGATTGAGTTTCTTAGGCTGCTCAAAGCAAAAACCATGAAATAGGTTGGGTTAGACAATGGGCATTTATTTTCTTATGGTTTCAAGGCTGGGAAAATGTCCAAATCAAGGCATCATGGAGGCGATGCTTTCTTCCTGAAGACTGGCAGCTGGTGATCCTTGGTCCTTAGGTTGCCACTTGGCAAAGCACATGGTAGTGTCTGCTGGTTTTCTCTGCTATTCTGGGTTTGTTGATTTCTTGCTTCCATGCCTTTCTTTCTCTCTGTCTGAATTTCATTTAGCTTGTCCTGGATTCTAATAATAGGATTAAGACCTATCCTGATTGAGGTGGGTCACACCTTAACTAAAGTAAGCTCATCAAAAGATCATACTTACAATAGGCTTATACCCACAGAAGTGGATTAGGTTTAATATTGTTTTTTTTCTGGGGTATATACCATGCCTAATTTTAATTTAGCCTTTTTAGATTTCATAACCTACTCTACTTATGTTTCTGTGTGATCCAAGAATACTCAAATATTGAACGGTTTTGTTACCAAAGAGCATTTCAAACAGCTATTTGCATTTTTAGTTAGCAGTTTTCTACTTCAGACATGATGACTTATTTCCCTAGTTACTTTATAAAACCTATTGTCATTCAATTCCTGGTCCATGCATGGCCCCCCCACCCCCCAAAACAAAAAACAAATAAGATGCCCATGGACTGTAGTCATCTAAGATCTTGGCCAAAAGAAGGGGGATTTGTGGTTTAAAATGGCAATAGGAAGATTTTGCTCAATATCTCCTAGACCCATGACTAGACTGACATTTGATACCAGTGATGTTTGTCTGATGAATGAGTCCATCTAGCGACACTTTATTTCTCCATCTGTCTGTTAACTCCTGATGCTTTTACTCTTGGACCTTCAAGTGGCCAGCCAACATAAAGCTTTAGAACACTGATTCTGAGGAAGACCTAGGTTTGAATCCTGGCTCTACCTTTTAACCAGGTTTTTACTTTTCTTTTAATGCTTTTTGTTGTAGTAACAAATACTGCTCAGAACTTCCCATTTTCACGTATACAATTTGGTGGTATTAATTATATTCACAACAGTGTGCTACCATCACCAACATTCATTACCCCAACTTTCCATCATCTTCAATAGAAAACCTGATTCCATTAAGTAATACCCTTACACTTACCCTCATCCCCAGCCCCTGATAACTTGTAATCTATTTATCTCTATTAATTTGCATATTCTAGTATTTCATATAAGCGAGATCATACAATATCTATGTTTTTGGGTCTTTGGCCAAACGTTTTTAAAATTTCCCTTAGACTCAGCTTTCTCATCTATAAAACAAAGATCATAATGCTACATAATTCAGAGAATTGTCAAGAGTATTAAATGGAATAACATGCTTGGAAGCATGCCTAGAACATTCTAGATCTGTGATAATTTTTGCCGTCACAGTACCCTAAAGTCCTTCACTGTACCATCCTGCCAAAGCTTTCCCACTTTGCAAATTTCTTCTCATTCAAAATGATCTTAATCTTTTTTTTCCCCTGCCAACTAAAATTCTTCATTCCTTTAGTATAACTGATGGAACTCAGGGAGAGCTCAGAAAGAAAACAATCTAGTTATATTACTTTTACTAAGTTGTGAGTTACTGGTAGCCAAACTCTCCAAGAAGTAAATACACTTTAAGAAGAGATATCTTATTTTCTTTAGTCTAATCTCTAATTGTTGAAAATGTAGACAAGACAGTAATCTAGAGTAATAAGTATACGAAATAGAAGGGGAATCTGCTTTTGGGGCACATTACAAATTACATTGGTTGGCATCACTTAACAGTCTATTCCTTGGTTCATCTCCCAGAGATATGGCTTCTAGATCATAGATTTTTGCTTTCCTTCTCTTCTGAAAGTACACATTCTCTAAACACTGTGGATCCTTGGGCAGAGGCAAAGAGACCTACACTCAGGGAAGGGTCAGGTGAGGAGGGTTGGGAGAGTAGGACAGGAGAAGACGTGGTGGCTAATTTTTATGTAGAGTTATATGTGAGTAAAAGATTAACTTTATTTTCAAGGTTAGAGAAATAAATAAATGATTTTACTTGCTAGGTTTGGACTTAGAGGTGGACATGTCAAAACTCACTTACGTAATTCTCTTTGTAGGAAATAGTCCATTTTTAGGAGAAATAGACCAGTTATTTGGAGATGGGCTTTGATTTCTTAACAGTAAAAAGCACTATGGGGACTAGGCTAAATGGTTAAATTCAAGTTGAAAGGATGTCCAGGTGATGGCTGATTTTCTCATAAAAAACTTTTGACACCAAGTAGGGAAAATGTCAGAGCTCTGATTTCTACCTTTGGCACTATAGAATTTAGAAGAAAAAGTAATAAGAAGTAATAATAACCCAATGGGAGCTGGGTACGCATTGTCATAGGTATTCATTTCAGCATAAGGCGTGTTGTTGGTGTCATCATATTTTTCCCCAGAGTAATAGATTAAGATGTCAAGCTTGCTCTCAGGTAATTAATGGAAATTCTTACCATCTGAAGATGGAATTTTCCTTAGTATAGCCAAGAAATAGCAATCATAAGAGTATGCTCTAACACTTTCTGTTTAGAGAAAGCTTTTACATGCATTCTTTCATATAATTTTAAGAAATTAACAAGATCAAATCAGTTATTTTACCTTTAAATTACAGCCCTGAAAAATGAGATTGCCAAAAATCACATAGTTTCTTAAAGTCAGAATCAGAAAAAAATAGGTCTTCTGGTTTTTATTGTCATATTGCTTTCATAAAAAGATAATGAATGAAACAAAGAAATGTCCAGGCTTCACTGGTGAATTCTGCCAGGAGTTTACATAAAAATTAATACCAGCCTTCACAGATTCTTCCATAACTAAGAGGAGAGATTACTTTCCAAATATTTTATGAGACCTGCATGCTGCAAGCTGTAGACCATTAGTTCTTATACAGATGCAAAATCCTCAAGGAAATATTAGTAAACTGAATCTAGCACCTTATAAAAAGTATTATACACCATGATCAAGCACAGTATAATCCCAGAAATGCAAAGTTATACATCTGAAAAACAATCAATTAGCCACATTAATCTATTAATCATATTAATTAGTCAACCATATTATAGACCAAAGTATCAAATGCACTTACTCATGTTCATAGATGCAGAAAAAGTCATTTACAGTCCAACACCCCTTCATGGTAAAAATGTTCAAGAAGCTAGCAATAGAAGGGAACTTCCTTAACATGATAAGGGACATCTGTGAAGAACCTGCAGCTACTATAACAACATGAAAGGGTAAATCCTTTTCCCCAAAGATCAGGAACAAGACAATGATGTGTACTCCCTCCACGTCTATTTAACATTGTTCTGGAAGCACTAGACAACAGAAAGAAACAAAAGGCATTCAAATGGTAAAGAAGTATACCTATCTCTATTCTTCAGTGATATGATTTTCTTTGTAGAAGATTGAAAGTCATCCACACACACAAAATAAGTTACAACTTATTTATTACAACTAGTTGTCATTATTTATTACAACTTATTGTTACAACTAATAAAGAAGTCTATCAAGGTTGCAGGACATAAAATCACTATATAAAAGTCAATTGCATTTCTATACCTTATCAGTGAACATTCCAAAGTTAAGAAAAAATTTATTTACCATAGCATCAAAATGAGTAAAATAATTATGAATAAATTTAACCAAAGAAGTGAAAAACTTATACACAGAAATGCAAAAGACATCATTAAGGAAAGAAAAGACCTAAATAATGAGAAGATATCCCAATTCATGGAGCAGAAGACTTAATGTTTTTAACAAGACAGTACTCTCCAAATTGATCTGCAGATTCATTGCAATGCCTATCAAAATCCCAGCAGCTTTTTTTTCTTTTAAAGAAATTGACAAGCTGATCCCAAAATTCATATGGAAATACAAGGGACCCAAAACACTCTTGAAAGAGAAAAAAGTTGGAAGACTCATATTTCCCAAGTGCAAAAGTTATTACAAAGCTGCAATAATTAAGACACTTTGTTCCTAGCAGAGTAGACATGTAGATCAGTCAAATAAAATAGAAAATCCAGAAATAAACCCTTGTATTTATGTTAATTGATTTTTGGAAGGGCAGCAAGATAATTCAATCAAAAAGGAATAATTTTTTCAGCCAAAGAATGAGGTTGGATTCTTTTTCACATCGTACGTATAAATTAACTCAAAATGGAATATAAACATGTGAGTACTAAAACTATAAAATTCTTAGATGAAAAGATGGCAGTATGTTTCCATTTATATGAACATCCAGATGAGGCAAATCTATGGAGACAAGAAGTAGATTAGTAGTTGCATAGGACTGAGGGAAAGAGGGGAGAAAGTATAGAGATTGACTTTAAGGTTTCCTTTTGGGGTAATGAAAATATTCTAAAATTAAACTGTGGTCATGATTGTGCAACTCTGTAAATATTCTAACATCCACTAAATTGTTCACTTCAAATGGGTGTATTTGCTTGAATATGAATTATATCTCAATGAAGACAAGATGTTAAAAAGAAGACAGTGGGGTTTCTCAACCTTTTATCATGTCATGCCTGTGGCTTTTCCCTATATTCTCTCCCATATAATGCCCAGTTGAGGTCAATTACTAGTTCTTCTGCTTTTGCTGAAATTATCAAGCAGACTGGGTTTTCCATTGGGTATTTCTCAAAGGAAGTCTAAAATATGCTCCACCTTTTCTTTGAAACATTAAATTATTCTAAACATAACTGTATTTGAACAAAGATTTAAAATGCAGTTTTGGAGGTGGGGGAAGGGAAGACTTAAATTTTATGGCCCAAATTCTCCTTTATTTCTCAAATTATATCCAATCTAATGAATTTACCATAATAGCTACTTACTTATTTGCAAACGCAACAGCTAAAACACCACCTACTGATTGTTTTCTTCCTTGAACTTCAGTAACACTTCCTTTTCTATAATTTATTTCTGTTGGAATATATATTTAATATGTATTTTGCATTTTCAGCTACATTTGCAAGTTATAAATCTCCAGGAGATAGAACCGATTTTCATAGAGAGAGAACATATTTCCCAACACATTTCAGTACTCAAAAGTTTATAGTGGGATAGTTTGTATGCTAGTGTCTACACCAGGGAAGAGAGGTTGTACGTGAATCTTTGCGAATGAACTTTATCAGTACTTCAGAAAATTATAGAATGGGTAATATTATAGATGTTCTGTGCCTCTTACAAGGCTCATCATTTAGGAACTAACTTCTGTACAGAAAATGCAGCTCTCTGTGCAACATTCTTTGCCTGGAAGACTGACTTTTTTTGAGTTATAAATGAACTCAAAACACAGCTTTTTTCCCCATGTAGTTTTTTTTTTAATTAATTAACGGAAAAAAAAGAAATTAACCCAACATTTAGAAATCATACCATTCTACATATGCATTCAGTAATTCTTAACATCATCACATAGATGCATGATCATCGTTTCTTAGTACATTTGCATCGGTTTAGAAGAACTAGCAACACAACAGAAAAAGATATAAAATGTTAATATAGAGAAAAGAAATAAAAGTAGTAATAATAGTAAAAAAAAAAAAAAAACCCTATAGCTCAGATGCAGCTTCATTCAGTGTTTTAACATGATTACTTTACAATTAGGTATTATTGTACTGTCCATTTTTGAGCTTTTGTATCTAGTCCTGTTGCACAGTCTGTATCCCTTCAGCTTCAATTACCCATTGTCTTACCCTGTTTCTAACTCCTGCTGGACTCTGTTACCAATGACATATTTCAAGTTTATTCTCGAATGTCCGTTCACATCAGTGGGACCATACAGTATTTGTCCTTTAGTTTTTGGCTGGACTCACTCAGCATAATATTCTCTAGGTCCATCCATGTTATTACATGCTTCATAAGTTTATCCTGTCTTAAAGCTGCATAATATTCCATCGTATGTATATACCACAGTTTGTTTAGCCATTCTTCTGTTGATGGACATTTTGGCTGTTTCCATCTCTTTGCAATTGTAAATAACGCTGCTATTAACATTGGTGTGCAAATGTCCGTTTGTGTCTTTGCCCTTAAGTCCTTTGAGTAGATACCTAGCAATGGTATTGCTGGGTCATATGGCAATTCTATATTCAGCTTTTTGAGGAACCACCAAACTGCCTTCCACAGTGGTTGCACCCTTTGACATTCCCACCAACAGTGGATAAGTGTGCCTCTTTCTCCGCATCCTCTCCAGCACTTGTGATTTTCTGTTTTGTTGATAATGGCCATTCTGGTGGGTGTGAGATGATATCTCATTGTGGTTTTGATTTGCATTTCTCTAATGGCCAGGGACATTGAGCATCTCTTCATGTGCCTTTTGGCCATTTGTATTTCCTCCTCTGAGAGGTGTCTGTTCAAGTCTTTTTCCCATTTTGTAATTGGGTTGGCTGTCTTTTTGTTGTTGAGTTGAACAATCTCTTTATAAATTCTGGATACTAGACCTTTATCTGATATATCATTTCCAAATATTGTCTCCCATTGTGTAGGCTGTCTTTCTACTTTCTTGATGAAGTTCTTTGATGCACAAAAGTGTTTAATTTTGAGGAGTTCCCATTTATTTATTTCCTTCTTCAGTGCTCTTGCTTTAGGTTTAAGGTTCATAAAACCACCTCCAATTGTAAGATTCATAAGATATCTCCCTTCATTTTCCTCTAACTGTTTTATGGTCTTAGACCTAATGTTTAGATCTTTGATCCATTTTGAGTTAACTTTTGTGTAGGGTGTGAGATATGGGTCTTCTTTCATTCTTTTACATATGGATATCCAGTTCTCTAGGCACCATTTATTGAAGAGACTGTTCTGTCCCAGGTGAGTTGGCTTGACTGCCTTATCAAAGATCAAATGTCCATAGATGAGAGGGTCTATATCTGAGCACTCTATTCGATTCCATTGGTCAATATATCTATCTTTATGCCAATACCATGCTGTTTTGACCACTGTGGCTTCATAATATGCCTTAAAGTCATGCAGCGCGAGACCTCCAGCTTCGTTTTTTTTCCTCAAGATGTTTTTAACAATTTGGGGCACCCTGCCCTTCCAGATAAATTTGCTTATTGGTTTTCTATTTCTGAAAAATAAGTTGTTGGGATTTTGATTGGTATTGCATTGAATCTGTAAATCAATTTAGGTAGGATTGACATCTTAACTATATTTAGTCTTCCAATCCATGAACCCGGTATGCCCTTCCATCTATTTAGGTCTTCTGTGATTTCTTTTAACAGTTTTTTGTAGTTTTCTTTATATAGGTTTTTTGTCTCTTTAGTTAAATTTATTCCTAGGTATTTTATTCTTTTAGTTGCAATTGTAAATGGGATTCGTTTCTTGATTTCCCCCTCAGCTTGTTCATTACTAGTGTATAGAAATGCTACAGATTTTTGAATGTTGATCTTGTAACCTGCTACTTTGCTGTACTCATTTATTAGCTCTAGTAGTTCTGTTGTGGATTTTTCTGGGTTTTCAACGTATAGTATCATATCGTCTGCAAACAGTGATAGTTTTACTTCTTCCTTTCCAATTTTGATGCCTTGTTTTCTTTTTCTTGTCTAATTGCTCTGGCTAGAACCTCCAACACGATGTTGAATAATAGTGGTGATAGTGGACATCCTTGTCTTGTTCCTGATCTTAGGGGGAACGTTTTCAATTTTTCCCCATTGAGGATGATATTAGCTGTGGGTTTTTCATATATTCCCTCTATCATTTTAAGGAAGTTCCCTTGTATTCCTATCTTTTGAAGTGTTTTCAACAGGAAAGGATGTTGAATCTTGTCAAATGCCTTCTCTGCATCAATTGAGATGATCATGTGATTTTTCTGCTTTGATTTGTTGATATGGTGTATTACATTAATTGATTTTCTTATGTTGAACCATCCTTGCATACCTGGGATGAATCCTACTTGGTCATGATGTATAATTCTTTTAATGTGTTGTTGGATACGACTTGCTAGAATTTTATTGAGGATTTTTGCATCTATATTCATTAGAGAGATTGATCTGTAGTTTTCTTTTTTTGTAATATCTTTGCCTGGTTTTGGTATGAGGGTGATGTTGGCTTCATAGAATGAATTAGGTAGCTTTCCCTCCACTTCGATTTTTTTGAAGAGTTTGAGGAGAGTTGGTACTAATTCTTTCTGGAATGTTTGATAGAACTCACATGTGAAGCCGTCTGGTCCTGGACTTTTCTTTTTAGGAAGCTTTTGAATGACTAATTCAATTTCTTTACTTGTGATTGGTTTGTTGAGGTCATCTATTTCTTCTTGAGTCAAAGTTGGTTGTTCATGTCTTTCCAGGAACCCGTCCATTTCATCTAAATTGTTGTATTTATTAGCGTAAAGTTGTTCACAGTATCCTGTTATTACCTCCTTTATTTC
Organism: Tamandua tetradactyla; assembly: GCF_023851605.1. Classification (NCBI taxonomy): domain Eukaryota; kingdom Metazoa; phylum Chordata; class Mammalia; order Pilosa; family Myrmecophagidae; genus Tamandua; species Tamandua tetradactyla. Next base: position 35,178,402 of record NC_135334.1, read on the forward strand.
TGTGAGGTCGGTAGTTATGTCTCCTCTTCCATTTCTGATCTTATTTATTTGCATCCTCTCTCTTCTTCTTTTTGTCAATCTTGCTAAGGGCCCATCAGTCTTGTTGATTTTCTCATAGAACCAACTTCTGGTCTTATTGATTTTCTCTATTGTTTTCATGTTTTCAATTTCATTTATTTCTGCTCTAATCTTTGTTATTTCTTTCCTTTTGCTTGCTTTGGGATTAGTTTGCTGTTCTTTCTCCAGTTCTTCCAAGTGGGCAGTTAATTCCTGCATTTTTGCTTTTTCTTCTTTTCTGATATAGGCATTTAGGGCAATAAATTTCCCTCTTAGCACTGCCTTTGCTGCATCCCATAAGTTTTGATATGTTGTGTTTTCATTTTCATTCGCCTCGAGGTATTTGCTAATTTCTCTTGCAATTTCTTCTTTGACCCACTCGTTGTTTAAGAGTGTGTTGTTGAGCCTCCACGTATTTGTGAATTTTCTGGCACTCGGCCTATTATTGATTTCCAACTTCATTCCTTTATGATCCGAGAAAGTGTTGTGTATGATTTCAATCTTTTTAAATTTGTTAAGACTTGCTTTGTGACCCAGCATATGGTCTATCTTTGAGAATGATCCATGAGCACTTGAGAAAAAGGTGTATCCTGCTGTTGTGGGATGTAATGTCCTATAAATGTCTGTTAAGTCTAGCTCATTTATAGTAATATTCAGATTCTCTATTTCTTTATTGATCCTCTGTCTAGATGTTCTGTCCATTGATGAGAGTGGTGAGTTGAAGTCTCCAACTATTATGGTATATGAGTCTATTTCCCTTTTCAGTGTTTGCAGTGTATTCCTCACGTATTTTGGGGCATTCTGGTTCGGTGCATAAATATTTATGATTGTTATGTCTTCTTGTTTAATTGTTCTTTTTATTAGTATATAGTGTCCTTCTTTGTCTCTTTTAACTGTTTTACATTTGAAGTCTAATTTGTTGGATATTAATATAGCCGCTCCTGCTCTTTTCTGGTTGTTATTTGCATGAAATATCTTTTCCCAACCTTTCACTTTCAACCTATGTTTATCTTTGGGTCTAAGATGTGTTTCCTGTAGACAGCATATAGAAGGATCCTGTTTTTTAATCCATTCTGCCAGTCTGTGTCTTTTGATTGGGGAATTCAGTCCATTAACATTTAGTGTTATTGCTGTTTGGATAATATTTTCCTCTACCATCTTGCCTTTTGCATTATATATATCATATCTGACTTTCCTTCTTTCTACACTCTTCTCCATACCTCTCTCTTCTGTCTTTTCATATCTGACTCTATGCTCCCTTTAGTATTTCTTGCAGAGGTGGTCTCTTGGTCACAAATTCTCTCAGTGACTTTTTGTCTGAGAATGTTTTAATTTCTCCCTCATTTTTGAAGGACAGTTTTGCTGGATATAGGGGTCTTGGTTGGCAGTTTTTCTCTTTTAGTAATTTAAATATATCATCCCACTGTCTTCTAGCCTCCATGGTTTCTGCTGAGAAATCTACACATAGTCTTATTGGGTTTCCCTTGTATGTGATGGATTGTTTTTCTCTTGCTGCTTTCAAGATCCTCTCTTTCTCTTTGACCTCTGACATTCTAACTAGTAAGTGTCTTGGAGAATGCCTATTTGGGTCTAATCTCTTTGGGGTGCGCTGCACTTCTTGGATCTGTAAATTTAGGTCTTTCGTAAGAGTTGGGAAATTTTCAGTGAAAATTTCTTCCATTAGTTTTTCTCCTCCTTTTCCCTTCTCTTCTCCTTCTGGGACACCCACAACACGTATATTTGCGCGCTTCATATTGTCCTTGAGTTCCCTGACACCCTGTTCAAATTTTTCCATTCTTTTCCCGATAGTTTCTGTTTCTTTTTGGAATTCAGATGTTCCATCCTCCAAATCACTAATTCTATCTTCTGTCTCTTTAAATCTATCATTGTAGGCATCCATTGTTTTTTCCATCTTTTCTACTTTATCCTTCACTTCCATAAGCCCTGTGATTTGTTTTTTCAGTTTTTCTATTTCTTCTTTTTGTTCAGCCCATGTCTTCTTCATGTCCTGCCTCAATTTATCGATTTCATTTTTGAAGAGGTTTTCCATTTCTGTTTGTATATTCAGCATTAGTTGTCTCAGCTCCTGTATCTCATTTGAACTATTGGTTTGTTCCTTTGACTGGGCCATATTTTCAATCTTGTGAGTGTGGTCTGTTATCTTCTGCTGGTGTCTGGGCATTTAGTCAGGTTTCCCTGGGTGTTGGACCCAACACTTTGGAAGATTTTTCTGTGAAATCTCTGGGTTCTGTTTTTCTTATCCTGCCCAGTAGGTGGCGCTCTTGGCACACGTTTGTCTCACGTGTTTGGAAGGGATACCCCCAGTCACCGTTCTCCGCGGCCTGGGGATTTCCGATCCAATTCTCTCAGTTGGTCCGGGGGGCCGCGCCTGGTGGGGGCTCCAGCCGCCGCGGCTTGAGGGGACCCTGTGGCTCCTGTATTAATGCCCCTATTGGTGTTTGATTGAACCCAGTCCCTGCCACTGTCGGAAATTCCCTCCTCTCCCTGGAGGGGCGTCGGTCGCCAGCCGCCGCGGCCTGGGGAACCCGCCACAGGACCAGGAAGCCGCCCGCGGGGGAGGGGCGCCGGTTGCCGGCTACCGCGGCTTGGGTAGCCCTCTGAATCGAGGCTCGTAGCCGGTCCAGGAAGCCACCCGCAAAAGAGGGGCACCTGCTGCCACGGCTTGGGAAACTTGCCTCTCCGAGACTCTCAGCCGGCCCGGGAAGGAGGGAGGGAGGAGCTTCGGCTGCCAGCTGCCGCGGCTTGGGGGAACGCGAGCCACTCGGGAATCTCACCGCAGCAGAGTCTCGCAGTCAGTCTAGCCAGTCCAGACTGGGGTACGCTGTGTGTCCATTCCCTGCCGTGGCCCCGGGAGCTGTTCTGCACTGTTTCTGTTCACTCAGTAGTTGCTCTGGAGGAGGAACTAAGACGCGCGTACCTTTCTAAGCCGCCATCTTGGCCCCGCCTCCATAAGAACCTCCCCATGTAGTTTTAAAAAATTAAAAACAAATGTAAAAAATGCTTCATATGGTGCAATTTTTCCACATATACAAGGTAAAATATAGTAATAAGATGAAATTTTGAACATGTGACCAAACATTCAAATAAGCACCTTTCATATGAGGTCTTTGTCAGGCAGCAAACTTGTTCCACTAAAATTGCTGCTATAAAAGTATTTTTGGAGCTCTCCTTTTGTATTTTCTGTCAAAGTCAGTGTACAAATTAAATGAGTAAATATTCTTGGTACTTTTTTTTTTGATATGTGGTCTGGAAATGAAACCCGGGTCTCTCTCATAGAAGGCGAGCATTCTGCCACTGAACCACCCATGCACCCTCTTGGTACTTTTTAATCATATCTGCTTTTTAACCAAAATGTTGTTACTCAGGTTAGTCAACCCCTTTATTCTAGTCTTAGCTCAGAACCACTTTGGAGTACTTCTAAAATTGAACTTACTCTCAAAAACAGGAAGATTTGCTACCATTGACAGTTATAAAAATGTTTTTTGAGGTTGGCAATATCACTACAACAAAAAATGTTTCATGGTTCACTGCCAGATACATGATAAGCATTCAACTGAATGAGTGTTTTGAATGAGTTGGTTGAATGAGTGAATGAACGGAGGAATTGATATATATTGGTTATTTTGTGCTACTTTGGAGATCATACTCATTTAGCTATATATTTATATAAAATATAAATAAAAAATCAAGTATTTCTTGTTCATAGTTTGTATATACTGATTATGTGTTTGCTCTTCAAACTTTTACTTTTTCTTCCTCATGAAATAGCTTTGACCTATTTATACTGGCATATATTCTATTCATTTATCCGCATTTGCCTAATCTTAAGAATAGAAACTAAGCAATAGTTAAAAGGAAACTTTGTTCAGATTTCTCATCTGCTTTCCATGCCTTCTCTATTATGACTGGTAGAAGCTCCATGATGCCTTGTGTCCACCTCTAAATGTCTGCATGATAAACATCTTTGGGCGTTTAGATTTGAATGCCTTTAATTAGTTTAAATAATCAGCATCCAAATCCTTCCCTAATTTGTTATAGTTTCCTGCACTCTCATTCCAGGGTACTGTTCTGGTAATTAGATTGTATTTGACCTTTATAGAGACAGAGTTAAAGATATTACTGAAAGTCTGTTATCTTCTGGTCATTTATCATATTCTTACACTCCCCATTCAATAAAACAGAGGTATTTCTCTTTTAAAAACATGCTTCTTATTTTAGTATCTTTCAATACTTGCTGTTTATTTTTTGCTTATCCTTCCCTGAACCTGTTATCTCATGAAAAAAAGACACATTTGCTGAAAAAGAAGAAAATGTAATGGATTTGTACATCTTTAAAATTGCTAGGGCTCTTCTTCCACAGATTAAAATTTTAATTAACCATTTATCTTTCTTTGTGCTGTTGAAATTTACTAAGGGCATCTGGAAGGAAGCATCACCCCTTCACAGAGCCTCCACTGATGTCAGCATAAGGGCTCTCCTTCCTTTCTCTTTTCTCTGCTCTCTTGGCTTTGTTTATTTGACCTCATATTGAAGTTATTTGTGTGCAGTTCTTAGTTCCCATAAATAATAAAATAATAACAGTATGTACTTAGTGATCGGGCATTTCCTTTGGGGCAGGCACTTTTTATTCCTCACAATTACCGTGCAGTGAAGTTATTATGATTCCTACATATGAACATATAAAAGTATGTATTTATTTATTTAAATAACTTTGTGGTTTTTATAAGGATTATTTTTGCTTATGCAAATTCATTAAAGACAGAAAAGTTCGAAGAAAATGTTTACCCTCACAAATGATCTTCAATTCCTGCCATCTAGAAATAGCTAGGTAAACAACTTCAGAAATCTCTTTTCATAGATAGAGAGACTGATACTTTTATATTATACATATCACTTTATTAGAGGAGTTGTTGTTTATAGAAGGGTCATGCAGAAAACAGAGTTTTTGCCCCATTTTTAACGTTTTGCATTAATGTGGTGACTTTGTTACAATTGATGCAAGAAGATTATTATAGTTATGCTATTAACTATAGCTCGTAATTTATAAAGGGTTCTCTTTTTGGGCTTTACAGTCCTATGGTTGTTTTTTTGTTTTGTTTTTTGTTTTACTTATGCTTATATTCTTATTTTAGTGATATTTATAACACCTAAAATTTTCCCTTTTAACCACATTCAGATATGTAATTCAGTGGCATTAATTACATTCACGATGATGTAATATATTTAAAATATATATAAATATATATTTTTTCCATCACCATAATGGAGCCTCTGCACCAATTAAGAATTAATTCTCTATTCCCTACTTCCATCCCAGCAACCTATGTTCTAGTTTCAGATTCTGTGAACTTATCATTCTAATTATCTCATACTAGTGAGATCATATAATATTTCACCCTTTGTGTCTGGCTTATTTCACTCAGCATGATGTCTTCAAGGTTTATCCATGTTGCCACAGGTAGAAGAATTTCATTTTTTTTGTAGCTGAAAAATATTCCCTTATAGGTATATACCACATCTTGTTTATCCATTCGTCTGTTGTTGGACACTTGAGTTGCTTCCATCTTTTGGCAAATGTGATTAATACCACCATGAACATCAGTGTGCAAATATTGTTCAAATCCCTGTTTTCCATTCTTTTGGGGATATAACTAAAAGTGTGATTGCCAAGTCATACGGTAATTCTATACCTAACTTTCTGAGGAACCTCCAAACTATCTTCCATAGTAGCTATGCCATTTTTACATTCCTACCAACAATGAATGAATATTGCTATTTCTCCACATCCTCTCCAACATTTATTTTTCATTTTTTAATAATAGTCCTTCTAGTGGGTATGAAATAGTGTCACATTGTCGTTTTGATTGCATTTCCCTATTGGCTAAAGATGTTGACCATGTTTTCATGTGCTTAATGGCCATTTGTATATCTTCTTTGGAGAAATGTCCATTGAAGTCTTTTGCCCATTTTTAAATTGCATTGCTGGTCTTTCTGTTGTTGAATTGTAGAATTTCTTTATTTATATGCAGGGTATTAAACTCTTATCAGATATGTGCTTTCCAACTATTTTTCCCATTATCTAGTTTTGTTCTTTTCTTTTTACTTTTATAATGAAGTCCTTTGATGCACAAAAAATGTTAATTTTCATGAGGTCTCATTTATCTAATTTACTTTGGTTGCTCATGCTTTCGGTATAAAGACTAAGAAGCCATATAAAGACCTACCAAGGTCCTGAAAATGTTTCCCTATATTTTCTCTAGGAGTTTATGGCGCTGGTTTTTATATTTAGGTCTTTGATGCATTTTGAGTTAATTTTTGCATATAGTGTGAGGTAGGGGCCCACTTTTGTTCTTTTGCATATGGATAAGCAGTTTTCCCAGAACCATTTGTTGAAGAGACTGTTTTTACCCAGTTGAGTAGACTGGGCAGCATTGTCAAGAATCAGTTGACCATAGATGTGAGGGTCTCTTTCTGAACTTTCAATTCAATTCCATTTGTCAAAAAGTTTATTTTGACCACTGCACATTTGTGGTAAGTTTTAAAATCAGGACATGTAAGTTCTACAACTTCATTCTTCTTTTTAAAGGTGGTTTTAGTTATTCTGGGCGCCTTACTCTTCCATGTCAATGGTATACATATCACTTTTAATCATATTATCATATTTAACTTTTGGTGATCAAAGATATTTTCCACTTATTATTTTAAAAAGCTCTAAGACTACAGTAAGTTGAAAATCTAAGACAATGGATTTTTAAACTCTAGATTTACTGATTGTTACTGTTTTATTATTTGAAGTTAAATTCCATTTGTCATGTAATTGTAAAATGACCTCAGAGATGATCACAAATCAAAAGGAGTTTCAGCACCATTATTATTTGGAGGTTCGACGTAGTTTAATGACTTGTTGAATTGCAAGCTGCCAAAACAACTAATACTCAATAAGCAGGTCAGGGACATATAGTCCATTTCAAAGTGGAGGATGCCAGGCTCTAAAGTTCATTTTCTCAAGGCCTGACTCAAGGCAGGAAGGTACTGGAAGTCTTGGCAGCCATTCTGATGCATACTGATACTCTGATCAGTAGAGTAACTGGAGCTGTTGGCAGGTCGTGGTTTGGTGAGGACAGCAGCAAGCCTCATAGCACAGCACCAGAACTTGGAGTCATAGTAGCTGAGTATCAGTCCGCCTTAAGTTGACTTTCATCCTACTGGCGTCTGTACTGGAGTTTTTGCGCCTCAGACGTCTGGCTACTGATAAGACAATTCCTTATCAAGGGATTCCTTATCAGACAATTCCTTGATAAGAAATTGTCTCTCTGCCAGGTGTCAAGCCAGTCCATAGCATATCCTCACAAAAATGTCTGGTTATCACTTGTTTTTCTCAATTTGTTTTAATTCTATTTGTGGTCGACCTATGTGCAATGTTTTTGGAATTCGAGATTATTAATATTCAATACATACCACAACCAGCAGTTCCCCAAAAATCAGCATGTAACATCTAAGAAAAAGATTCATTTACACAATCACAATACTGTTATTCAACCCATAAATTTTTTAAAAGCTTTTTTTATTTAACATAACATACATACACAAATATTCTTACCATATGATCATTCCATTCTTGATATATAATCAATAACTCCTAACATCGTTATATAGTTGTATATGCATCATTATGATCATTTATTAGAACATTTGCATCAATTCAGAAAAAGAAATACAAAGAAAATAGAAAAAAATTAATTCATACCATACCCCTTATCCCTCCCTTTCATTGATCAGTAGCATTTCAATCTACTAAATTTATTTTAACATTCATTCCCTCTATTATTTATTTATTTTTAATCCATATGTTTTACTCATCTGTCGATAAGGTAGATAAAAGGAGCATCAGACACAAGGTTTTCACAATCACACAGTCACATTATGAAAACTATGTCATTATACAATCATCTTCAAGAAACATGGCTACTGGAACACAGCTCTCCATTTTCAGGCAGTTCCCTCCAGCCTCTCCATTATACCTTAACTAAAAAGGTGATATCTATATAATGTGTAAGAATAACCTCCAGGATAACCTCTCGACCCTGTTTGGAATCTCTCAGCCATTGATACTTTATTTTGTCTCATTTCACTCTTCCCCGTTTTGGTTGAGAAGGTTTGCTCAACCCTTTGATACTAAATCCCAGCTCATCTAGGATTTCTGTCCCACATTGGCGGGAAATTCACACCCCTGGGAGACATGTCCCACGTGGAGAGGGAGAGGGCAGTGAGTTTGCTTGTCCTGTTGGCTGAGAGACAGAGAAAGAGAGAGGCCATATCTGAGCAACAAAAGAGGTTCTCTAGGGATGACTTTTAGGTATAATTTTAAGTAGGCTTAGCCTATCCTTTGCAGGGTTTAGTTTCATATGAACAAATGCCCACATTGAGGGCTCTGCCTATTGCTCTGGTTGTCCCCACTGCTTGTGAGAATATCAAGAATTCTGCACTTGGGGAAGTTGAGTTTTCCCCCCTTTCTTGCCATTACCCCAAGGGGGCTTTGCAAATATTTTTTATTCACTGTTCAAATCACTCTGTCAACCCATAAAATTTAACATCGAAAGTGTATTAATCTAAAAAGCAATTTATATTCAAATTCCCCAATTTTCTCAAATATTCTGTTTATAACCTTTCTTTCTTGGGAAAAATCAAGTATTACACATTGATTTTGGTTTACAAGTTTCAGTCTGCTTTTTTCTACAAAAATCTCCATTTTGTTTCTTTTGAAATTTTTATGACATTACATTTTTAAGGAGTTCTTAAATCTGAATTTTTCTGATTGTTTCCTCATGGTTAGAATCAGGTTCAATGTTTTGGCAAAAATACAGCATAGATGATTTTGCAATGCCACATACATCCTATTGTATCATATAACAAGGTATATAATATCAGTTCATCTCATTCTTGGCAACGTTAACTTAGATCACTTGATTCCTAGATATCAATTGAAAAAAGTAAATTTTCTTTTGGTAAGTGTGGTGACACTTTGGGACCGTGAGAACATAATCTGTTCTCCAAGGACCTTTTACTCAATGGATGAACTTAAAGGGAACCGAAGACAGTTCTTACAACATGCTTTTCTTCAGCACTAGACATTGGATATATTTCTCTAAGTAAAAAGTGAAGCAACACCCCACTGTAAATATTAAAATAATTCTAAACGATAAGAAGAAACAATATCCTAAGGACCTAGAAATCGATTTTCTTCAGGAAAGTGGAGATTATTTTAGAAAATATATGCTTCAAGGTTTTGTTTTTAATTAGAAGAGAACAGCTTCTATAAAACACGAGTGAACTGTTTTGTAAATTACTTGGTCTAAGGTGGACCCCTGGGCATTGATATTTTAAAGTTTCTCTCAGTTAATCTAATGTGCAACCATGGATGAGAGCCTTAAAGGCAAGAAGATGTAAATTCAGCTTGCAGGATGGGTGGAATTGAGACTTGTGGAGATTGAGATGGGGAAATCCAAGTAAAGAGACTAGTACCAGCAAAGGTTAACCCCACTGATAGCAAGGATTTGCCGTTCTTTTCCTGGTATGAGGTCTTTCTCCTGACATGTTTACCTGAAATGTAACTTGAACGATGATGAAGCAAACTCTCTCATTTGTAAGGATCACAGGCAGAAGTATTCCTGTGATACTGTTATTTAGAGAAGCATAAGAAACTGTTCCTGATAATATCCTGCAGCTTGTCACTTGCAGCATAACAAGCCCTTTCACTCCAATCCTCTTAGACAGCCCATTTGTATAAGGAAATTACACCCTTTCCTGGATGGCAAGATATTAAACAAAACATGGTTTATTGAAAACATGTTCTGAAAAAGCAATGATATTAAACAAGCACAAAAATACGCTTCTGGTTTTCATGCTTCTGCTTCAATCACAGGCTTGAAAAAATAACTTTTAGCCTGTAAATGCTGGTTTTGAGACACAAGAAACATAATGTAAATATTTTGAAGGATTAGTAATCAAGAACAGTAAGTCACAGATAGCTACCAGATGAAAAACATAGAGCCAGCCATATTAGGGCTTCAGATATGAGTATGATTTCAATGTTCATATCCATTGAGATGCACCAAATTGAAGATAAACATGAGTAAATATTGATAAGCCAAACTACTGGCTTTGTATTTATCTGGTAATAAATGTTTCTTGGGGTTTCCTGGTCTAAAAATACATATATACCATGGGAAATAATGTAAAGAAACCCTTTAGAAATATTTCCTTTTCTCCTGTTGTATTATCAGGAAAACACAAGTTTTATGGAAATCACATATGCAGAATGACAGACAGTATGAGCTGTATCTGTATGGCCAAAGGAAATGGGTATCTAAGTTAGGACTTAGTGCTAAAAATTTATGTCCACAGATTTCAGAATAGATAGGAAAAGTAATGCCAGCCAGACTTGAAACCTAAACAACTCTTACATTTTTTCTTTGCATTTGAAAATGTTGCCTAGAAGGTTTTATAAGAAGATAGATACTTTCAGAGTGTCCTTCAGTGGGATTACAAGATGGTGACTCAATGTCACACCCCATTCTCTGAAAGTTCGAGATGACTATGATAGTTCATCAACCTATATTAAAATAAAAAGAATATTTCTTTCCAGGTTTCAAAGTAATGCAACATTCAAAATTAGAAAAAAGTGAGCAAGAGAAAAATATCAGAGGCAGTAAAATGGTAAGAATACATGGGGGTTAGAAGACCTAATATATGTCTGTCTGTGTCACTAACTAGCTAGTGGCTTTGGGTAAATCATCTTGTTTATTAGTGTTTCTTTTAGGGACCCAGCAGGAAGAAGATGGCATACTCAAAAGAAGGAATTGAAGACTTTTTCATAGAGGAGTTATCCACAGAGTTGTGAGCAGGGTCAAAGCAATGAATAGGGATGGAGAAATACCCAGGAAGAATTAGCACTGGTGGGAGCCATTACTACTTCTAATATTGATGGGGCAAGGGAAGGGAAGGAAACTTAGGAGAGACTTAACTGTCTGAAGAGGCTACTGTTAGGAGCACTTGTCTTAGCTGGGAGGACATAGTCACTGCCAAACCGCAGAACTGCATGGAGGGAACCAGGAGAATGATTAGAATCAGACTTTCTCTCTTCTCTCATGCTGATCTGCTAGTGGCTACCAGTGGCCATTTCTGATGAAAAGTCAGAGTACAAAGATACCAATTAATGCAGTCCATACAGGGCAGCCTTCTAGGCCCAATACAGGATGAAGAAGTGTGGAAATTGAACCTGGCGAGCAAATTCAGAACATCTAACACAGTAAATAGATGGTTGATTTTATAAATAGCATGACAGGTAATCAAGTGAAAATTTTATGCAAATGTTTTTTGTTTTTATTTTTATTAGTGTATTATTTAAATGCTTATGTATATATTGTATATGTAAATACATATACATGCATATGTATATATACGTATGCTTATGTATTCATGTACGCATAAATATATGTTAAACATTGGGGAGGATAAAATGTGGCACAATATGTATCTTGAAGAGACATCTTTCTACTTCCTTCAGTGAAAAATTTGAGACAAGATAATATCATTCTGTATTTATTTAGCGCATGCCCTTTTGTAGGTACTAGTAAGAACACTAACGTATGAAACATGGTCCCCATCCTCAGTGAGATACAATCTAGGTTGAAAGGCAAGCGTATAAAATGCATTTAGAACGCACATATGGAATGGAATGGTTTATTCAGTTGTATTCATTCAGCTAATATTTGAGGGCTTTTTATATAACAGTCATTGTTTGAGATTGAAATTCATAAAAATCATGAGTCAAAAATGACATAGTCATGGTCTTCATGAAGTATATAATCTTGTGAAGATAGACTTGAATTACATACGTTGCTTTATGAGTGTTTTGAAAAGGGAAATATAGGGTTCTAGGGGGGATTTATAACAGACACACCTAACTTAGATTGGGGCACCCAATGAAGACTCCATGAGATGTTTGAGATCTGAAAGATAAGTTGGAAGTCATCAGGTAATGAAGCGTAGTAGTGGTGAAGGGCAGTTTTGGGAATGGGCAGTGGAGGGAAGGCTGCATGGAGTACTCCGAGCAGAGCAGATTGGGTTCAAAAGGCCCAAAGACTGAAGAGAGATGATGGCACTTTTAAAAGTGAAAGGAGTATGTTATAGCTCAAACACGAAGCAACAGGAGCTGATGCTTGGTCTTTATCCTAAAGCAATGGGAAGCTATTGGAATATATAAATACATTTTTTGGCATGGGCAGGCTCTGGGAATTGAACCTGGGTCTCTGGCATGGCAGGTGAGAATTCTGCCACTGAGCCACTCTTGCAGCACCCTGGAATATTTTAAGAAATCACTTGACCAAATGGAAAAATTAACGAATATAAAACAGTAGACTTCTTATTTTCAACTAAAGCTTTCTTTTAACATACTGTCTCCATCTGAAATTTTTCACTGAGATCAACATACAAAGGTATTTTTCTCCTCTAATGTAGAAAATAGCTGCATTGTCATGAATTTCTGTAATTTCTTACTGTACATAAAGATAATAATAATACCTTTTTAAAGGTATAATAATACCTTTTTAAAGGAAATTTATAATACTCTTCTTTGCTATCAATATTATGAAGGTGAAACCTCTTTTGATTGTTGTCAAAAGTAGGATACAAAAATATCATAGAGTCATCTTAAACAAATTTGGGAGTTGTGTGTGTGTGAGAGAGAGAGCAAGCATGCAGTGCATGTGTAAGAGGGACAGAGAAAGAATATTATGCTTATTACTGAAAATTTCTTAATTCTCTTTATCAGTAATAGGGCTTACCTGTTGCCTCCTTCATCCAACACCTCAGCCAATTGCTATTCTATAAAATTCAGTCATTTTGCCTTTCTAGAGAGGGTAACTCATGGCCAGTATGTATTTCTCAGGATCCTTATCAGCTAAAAATGACATGCAGAGTCCTTCTTGATCTAGAGCCATTAATTCAGATACTATCATTACATATAAACATTTTTTTCTGTAAAAAAACCATGATAAAACCCTGTCAGAATGGAATTGCTGCCATTGATCTGTTTTTTTCCAATTTTTCCCAGTTGTCTTCTTTCACCACTGCAGTAGTCCTGACAAATAATTCAGAAAACAAGTATCAATTGATACTGCTTTACTTCCAATATAAACACTGTCATTGTTGAAGCATGCAAATATAGATAGGTGGACAGGTTTGAAGGCATGGATTTTTTAACCAGCTCACAATGTCCTATTATCAAGCTGTTTGGATTCAGTGGTCCATTTTGAGTTATTCTAGAGTCAATGTTTTTCATATCATGAGGAGGTCAAGAAAATTTGTGTATAACAAGCTCTGGTCTTGTAATATGTGGAGTTACTCTAAAAAATAGCTTATGAAAGGTGAGACAAATTGTTCATGATCTCTGGTTGCTTATAAAGATGGAATCTTGATGGCCTATTATTTCTTCATTACATATATTATATATATATTATATATATGAAAGTATTATGAATAGAGAAGCATAATATGTGTCATTTGCAAGTGATTGATCCCACTCTCATTATTCTTGAAACATCACTTGTTTTGAAGATGTTTTCAATTATATTCATTCATTTATGAATTTGACAAACATTTATCAAACTCTTACTATTTGGTCTCCATTTTTAAAGTCGGCTTTTAAACAGATCTTGGACTTTCAAAGATCTTGGACTGTAGTGGAATGATAAGGTGTGAAGAAATGCTACACGGGAATATGTACCTTGGATACTTCTGAGATGTAAGTGAGGTTATTTCTACTTGAGAGGGTAGGGTCAGAGGTTAGGGATGATTTCCTAAAGGAGATGACACTTAAAAAGCAGCTCTGAGAATGGGTAGAACCAGAAACCATGACAGGATTGAAGGAAAGCACATTCCAGACTGTGCATAAAGTTTTAGCATAGAATTTGTGCTCAGAACAGCAAGGTTTTTAGCAGGAACACAGAGTGAATGAGATTGCAAAGAAGAAAAAAACTTGGCATGGCGACTAGATTTTCTAGTGTTCTACAACAAGCAAATAACCAAAAACTAGAATTTAGGAGAACAAAGATACATTGCTTGGTAACAAACTAGGAGTGCTGTGGGGATATTAATTATTTTTGCAAAAAGGGAACAATTGAAATGTAGTGAATATACATGTACTAACATTTAACTATACATTTTCATACATAATACTAATTTATCTTTTACCCTATATGGTTTATAAGTCTTTTTTCAATTGTATCCTTTTTCTCAAACTCATCCAGTGAAAAGAATCATCTTGGAGCTGACCACATTTGTTATTATTATGTTTATATTACATTCCATAGACAGTGTTTGTTCAGATTTATCTACATTATCCCATATTCGTTTCTCATCCTCTTTCATCTATTCTAGACTGTCTTTCTGTGTTCCTTTTTCTGAAAAATACATTTTAGAATTTTTTGTCTTTATCATTTTTAACCTTTCTTGATTTGTGTTTATCTCATGATCATTTTTTTCTAAAACTACTCAAGGTGACAGGTATTATTTCTAAGCCAATGGAAGATATTAGTCCTCTGCCTTCTGGCTTCTAGCATTACTATCTGCTGTTAACCTATGCTTTGTGGGTGATCCTCTCTCTCTTTGCTTTTATGATTTTTGTTCTGGGTATCCTGCCGATTCACTGTAAAGTGTGTAGCACTGTAATTCTTTTCATTTATATTGCTTGGTGGATGTTGTGCTTGATATTGTGAATTCATATTTTCATCATTTCTGGAAAATCCACAGTCATTATTGCTTCAAATATCACCTCTCTGTTCTCTATATTCTCTTCATCAGCTACTCTGGTTAGAGTTATGTTAGATTTTCATCTTCTCTCTTTTATATCACTTGAACCTTCTTTCATATTTTCCACCTCTTTATCTCTGCAACGTTTTACATTGTTTTCAGGTCTGTCCTGCAGCTCTAATTCACCAGTTTTCTTTAATGGCATCAAATATTCTCTTTAACTCATCGGCTATTTTATTTTAATCGCAACATTATGTTTTTTGTTTATAAAGTTACTATTTTATTAATTTTTAAGTGAACATGGTCAGTATTGATTATCTCATATTGTTTGCATTTTTGTGATGCTATCTTTTATTTCTTTGAACATTCCATACATATTTTGTATTCTAAGCCTGATAATCCAATGTCTGAAATATTGTGGTTTGTGTAGTGTTTTGTATCATCTGGCTCTCATTCCTGCTATTTAGCGTCCTGGTAATTTGTTGATCTTTGATTGTTAAATACATTTGGCTTCATTTTATTCTGAGGAAAATATTGAACCCTAAGTAAAGGGTGTGTTACATGGGGGAGAATGTGCAATGCAGACCTGGGACCACGTTAGCCCCTTCTGGGGGCTTTGTCTATAATCCAAAATATTATATTCATAAAATATTCTAAGTATTCCTATTTTATAGAAGAATCAGGTATAATCCAAGAGTCTCAGCTACAGCACCTCCTTGCTGCTAAAGCAAAGTGCAATTTCCAGACCTTGGGGCTGACATTGGCATTTACCCCCAAGCTACCCTGACTTAAGTTAGTACTTATAGCTCACTGTTAAGATTTCAGCTCAGAGTTTTCGCTTTTATTTTATTTTTGGTTAGGTCCCTTAGAGACTTTCCTTACTTGTGTTGAGCCAAGCAATGCTATAGAAACTATGTTTTATGAAGTATCCACTTTTTAAAAAAAAATTTTTTTTATTAATCAAAAAAAAAGAAATTAACACATTTAGAAATCATTCCATTCTACACATGCACTCAGTAATTCTTAGTATCATCACATAGATGTATGATCATCATTTCTTAGTACATTTGCATCGATTTAGGAAAAGAACTAGCAAAACAGCAGAAAAAGATATAGAATGTTAATATAGAGAAGAGAATTAAAATAATAATACTAATAAAAAATATATATATAAAAAGGAAAAAGAAAAAAAACAAAAACAAAAGATACAAACACACAAACAAACAAACAAAAAACCATATTTCAGGTGCAGCTTCATTCAGTGTTCCAACCCAGTTACATTACACTTAGGTATTATTGTGCTGTCCATTCTTGAGTTTTTGTATCTAGTCCTGTTGCACAGTCTGTATCCCTTCAGCTCCAATTACCCATTATCTTACCCTGTTTCTAACTCCTGCTGGTCTCTGTTACCAATGATATATTCCAAGCTGATTCTCGAATGTCAGTTCACATCAGTGGGACCTTACAGTATTTGTCCTTTAGTTTTGGGCTAGACTCACTCAGCATAATGTTCTCTAGGTCCATCCATGTTATTACATGCTTCATAAGTTTAGTCTGTCTTAAAGCTGCATAATATTCCATCGTAGGTATACGCCACAGTTTGTTTAGCCACTCGTCTGTTGATGGACGTTTTGGCTGTTTCCATCTCTTTGCAATTGTAGATAATGCTGCTGTAAACACTGGTGTGCAAATGTCCGTCTGTGTCTTTGCCCTTAAGTCCTTTGAGTAGATACCTAGCAGTGGTATTGCTGGGTCGTAATCCATTCTGCCATTCTATGTCTTTTGATTGGGAAATTCAGTCCATTAACTTTTAGCGTTATTACTGTTTGGATAATATTTTCCTCTACCATTTTGGCTTTTGTATTATATATATCATATCTGATTTTCCTTCTTTCTACACTTTACTCCATACCTCTCTCTTCTGTCTTTTCATATCTGACTCTAGTGCTCCCTTTAGTATTTCTTGCAGAGCTGGTCTCTTGGTCACAAATTCTCTCAGTGACTTTTTGTCTATAAATGTTTTAATTTCTCCTTCATTTTTGAAGGACAATTTTGCTGGATATAGGAGTCTTGGTTGGCAGTTTTTCTCTTTTAGTAATTTAAATATATCATCCCACTGTCTTCTAGCCTCCATGGTTTCTGCTGAGAAATCTACACATAGTCTTATTGGGTTTCCCTTGTATGTGACAGATTGTTTTTCTCTGCTGCTTTCAAGATCCTCTCTTTCTCTTTGACCTCTGACATTCTAACTAGTAAATGTCTTGGAGAACGCCTATTTGGGTCTATTCTCTTTGGGGTGCGCTGCACTTCTTGGATCTGTAAATTTAGGTCTTCCATAAGAGTTGGGAAATTTTCAGTGATAATTTCTTCCATTAGTTTTTCTCCTCCTTTTCCCTTCTCTTCTCCTTCTGGGACACCCACAACACGTATATTTGTGCGCTTCATATTGTCATTCAGTTCCCTGATCCCCTGCTCAAGTTTTTCCATTCTTTTCCCCATAGTTTCTATTTCTTTTTGGAATTCAGATGTTCCATCCTCCAGTTCGCTAATTGTAGCTTCTTTCTCTTTAGATCTACCATTGTAAGTATCCATTGTTTTTTCCATTTTTTCTGCTTTGTCCTTCACTCCCATAAGTTCTGTGATTTGTTTTTTCAGATTTTCTATTTCTTCTTTTTGTTCAGCCCATGTCTTCTTCATGTCCTCCCTCAATTTATTGATTTGGTTTTTGAAGAGTTTTTCCATTTCTGTTCGTATATTCAGCATTAGTTGTCTCAGCTCCTGTATCTCATTTGAACTATTGGTTTGTTCCTTTGACTGGGCCATATCTTCAATTTTCCGACCATCATCCATTATTTTCTGCTGGTGTCTGGGCATTTGATCAGATTTCCCTGGGTGTGGGACCCAGCTGGTTGAAAGGTTTTTCTGTGAAATCTCTGGGCTCTGTTTTTCTTTTCCTGCCCAGTGGGTGGTGCTTGTGGCGCTTGTCTGTCTGCGGGGCAGTTGGTCGGGGAAACCGCGCGTGGAGGTGGGGGTCGCTGGCCGCCGCGGCTTGGGGGAGTGCCGGTCCTAATTGCCCAGCTGGCCCAAGACGCCAAGCGTGACGGGAGGGCCCCGCTATCCAACGTTCCCAGTCAGACCGGGGAGCCACGTGGGTGGAGGGGACCCCAGTTGCCAGCTGCCCCGCCCGGGAAAACGCGCGCCCCTTGGGTATCTCACCGCAGCAGATTCTCCCTGCCCATTCAGCCGTTCCAGAATGGGACACGCTGTCTTTTTGGTCTCTGTTGTGACTCCGGGAGCTGTTTGGTATTGTTTCTGTTTCTTTAGTTGCTTTTCTGGAAGAGAAACTAAGACCTGCGCGTCTTACTAAGCCGCCATCTTCTCCGGAAGTCTGAAGTATCCACTTTTTATGTTCATCTGGGAGGTCCTTCAAAGCCTACTGCTGGAAGCTGAGTGATAGATCCTTTTCTGGGTGTAATACTTTAGCAATCTGTGCATTAAGTTAGTTTGATCAAGCAAGATAAGTCAAACTGAAATATTTTAGACAAAACAACAAAAAATAAGTTGGCCTCTGAGTTGTCCAGTTTAGTGATCTATGTTGACCATGTTATTTTATGTTCTTTGTATATAATCCAAAATGTTATCTTCATAAAATGTTCAAAGTATTCCTATTTTATAGAAGAATAAGCTGGACCACTAGAAATTTGCCACTTTTATAATTCTTAAAATTTATCTTTTTTTCTAAGATACTTTGTTATGTTCAAAATAAGGGAAAAGGAGAGGTGATTCATTGTCTAAGACCTGCAATAAGAACAAAGATAAGTCTTTTGTCCATTATTCTATTAGTTTATAATCTTTATCCATTTATGTAAAATTACCTTCCTATAGATTCTTCTGATTAAATATTATAAAGGACCTCCTATGTGGCATGTACACTCCATGTGCTTGGAAACACAAGCAAGGAACAAATAGAAATTTTTATACTTATGGATATTGCATTTTATTATTGAGACAGACATAAACAAAACACATAGTAAAATTAATAGTATATGAAATGGAAATGAGTGCTAAGGATAAAAATATTCCATGCACTAGGAAGTTTTCTATGTGCAAGTAGCATAGCAGGGAAGAACTAGAAATTCCCATACTTATGTCTTGCATTCTGTTATCAAGGACAGACATAAACAAAATAAAGTAGTGAGTAACTAGTATGTTAGATGATGATAAGTGCTAACAAGAAAAGAAAAATAAAGCATGGAAGAGAAAGAATGGGGATTGCAATATTAGTTGAGTAGATAGACTTACCCCTTCTGAACACTTTATTAATGAATATTGGTCCTCATGGGCTGGTTTGTCACAGCCGGATAAAGATAACTCTCATGATCAGATAAATAGGCCATTTAGGAAAATCAGTAATTCATCTTAGTTAAGGACAAATATGTAAGATAAGCTAAAGGGTTCTAAAATTTCTTATGCATACTAAAAGCCCTGCAGATATAAGTACTTTATAAATATTAATCAACACAATGTAATGACAGTCCTATTATACCAGTTTATTTATTCCCATTTTACAGATAGAGAGTCCCAATTTGGTAATATTTACTTCCAAGGGTAAGGAAAACAAGCAAACAGCCATTACATGGCAGTGCAGAAGTTCTTGGGTCTCACGTAGGAGACTGTCATGAGGATTTTCCATAACACATAAGTAACAAGTATGTAAATCACTGTTTTGGAGAAAGTAAAAGATGCATTTGAGGACATAGCCGAGGTGAGAACACCTATGTTCCAGTTTCCCCTTTATTTTTCCTTAGCAATAGATGTTAGACATACTTAATTTATTTTAATCTCCATTCTTAAACCTGCTCATACTGAATGGGTTACTGTAAAATTCAACCAGAGGATTAATTTAAATTGTAATTTTGACTGTTATGAAAATAAGAGTAAACATGAATAAAGTCTCTAATATGTACTTTGGCCTGGAGATCTTCATTTTTAGAGGAAATATTTCCTTAATGTCCCCCAAAATAATGTATGTATTCATTCATACATTATTTGTGAACATTCAGGTCTAAGAAATCATTTAAATTATTTATTGCATACCTACAAGGCTTTGAAACCACTTGAGTAGAGTGCAACATACAAATGTAATTAGTTTCAAAAGGATAAAAATTGTATATCGCTGTAATTCATGCTGATTAATGATGTTTAAGTATAAAACCAATCCTGTATTAGTCCTTCAAGCAAAGCTTCAGATTCAAACTTACAGAATAAATATGTATGAATCACTTTCACTCACTGAAGGAAGAGAAACCCTAAAATGGGAATGATATTAATCAGAATATTCAGTATAATCAGGGAAAGAATTGTGGAGGATTTTTCACATCTGGGTCCTAGCATGGAGGGTTCAAGTCTAGGCCATGTTCAAGTGTGTGATGGAGATTGGGGAAAAGGATTCGTTTGCTAAGACCTGGTGCATTGGTCAGAAAAGTAATGCTAGGTGCTATAACAAACTTCAAATTCCAGTCCCTTAACACAGTAAAGATTGATTTCTTGCTCACATCATAGGTCTGAGAGAGATTAGGTGTCTCGCCTAAGCAGTTCACCTCCAGGAAAAATGAAAGGGCCCAGGCTCTTTTTGTCCCATGATTTCACGTGGCTTCTGGAGTAACTGAGAAGAGAGAAGAGAGGATGGGTGCATCACTTGGGTTAGGCTCACATTCTGGAGTTTATAACTCAGTCACGTGCCCTGCTCACTGGTTCAGGCCGGGGTCAACCCCCTTTTGCTCACTCCTATATTCACACTAGACTTTCTTCATTGCTCTGAATGTGTTATGCCCTCTTTTGCCTCTGGGCTTTTGAACATTCCTTCACTCAACTTCAAACACTTCTCAATAACTTGTGCTATTCACTACTGCAGATAACACACAGGAATATTTTTGCAGTTGAACTCTGCTTATTTTTGTCAAGGAATTTTTACACAATATTCATGTTTATGGGAATGTTTAGAAAGGCAAGTTCTGATGATGTGTCTGGGACATTTTGTCAGTACAAGGTCAACCTTCATCATGGCATTGTAATTATTTTAGCATTTTTCTATGGTTTTGGAAACTTTTAAAAAATGAATGGAACGTAGTTCATTTAAGCAAGCATCTGTTTGTAAACATTGACGTTATCTACTTTTTCACTGTTACTGAAGATACTTCAATGAATAAAGGGTGTATTCTTTTTTTTTTTTTACATGGGCAGGCACCGGGAAACGAACCCCGGTCCTCTGGCATGGCTGGCAAGCATTTTTGCCTGCTGAGTCACCATGGCCTGTCCAAGGGTGTATTCTTTTAATCCATAGCCTATGCTTATTCAAGATAGCTTCATAAAATACATTATCGTAAAATTCTTCAACATAATTTCATTATCACTTCCTAGTTGTAGTAATTCTCTTTTGCTGACTGAATCACTATTATCATTGTCATAATGCTTAATAATAATAAAAGCAATCATTATAATTTATAGTAATTATATAGCAATATATTAGTGACTTGGAAAGAATTATTTAATAAATTTCTTTGAATGGAGTGTAGAAATTCCTGTCTTTGAAGAATATTTTAGAGGTGGTGCCATATCTATATTTATTATAGGTCATTGAAGTATGGTTTACTTAAACCACTTTTACTGAAATATGACCAAAATCCCCCATGGGATGTGTATGTGATAGTGTGGTGACAAGGGCATCCCAAAGGTGCAGGCTAACTGCAGATGTTAAAGCAAGAAAGACTTTTAGTGCTGTTGCTTTGTGTGTGATTTACTGATTGTGAGAACGTGATTAAAAAATCAAATCAATTGCACCCTTTGGGGAAAAAAGTAGTTCATATATGCAAGATATTAAAAACTGCATATCAATTTAATGACAGCCACATAGTGTGATATTTAGTGCTTGTTCAATAAAGAGTGAATAAAGAAACTAAATGCTAAACATATGTATTTCTCATTTAGAAAATTTGCACAACAGAATGCCAAAACATTTGCTGATGTACTTCTTTCATCTATAAAGTACAAACCTATTTTCTTTAACTGTTGTATGAATCTTGCTGTGATTTAAAAAATGGCATTTAATCATGGGATATTAAATTGGCTTGGTTATATAGTTTACTAGCTTATCTATCAAAACAGAATTCAAGTCCATTTTTTAGAATGAATTTCTGAGATTAAAATAATGGAAATAAAAAATACAAACATGGGAAAATAAAGCAAACACAGATACAATGTCTGAAGTGTTTTATTTTTGTTTTCCTAATTTTATCAATAAATACTATGAATTTTTTATAGCTCAACAAAGGCAGCATTTCCATCTATAGAAGAAATAGTAGCACAATTAACCTCAGACATTAATTCCCCCACGTACTTTACTGTTGACTTTAATGTTCAATTCAGTAAAAAGCAAAGATGTTTTGCTTAAGTTCCTTCATGTTAATAAATATTAAAGTGCTTAGCATACTACTGGCAGATTGTAGATATTAAGTAAAGGAATGAATGTTCAAAATCCTTTTTAATTATATTTAGCATACTTCACTTAAGAATTTAAAAACTGCCTCTTTAAATAAAAATATGAAGCATTCTGGTCAGAAAGAAAGAACAAAACATTTTTACAACTTATTAAAAACCATAGCTATTATAAATGCAAATTTTAGGGTAAAGGGTAAAAATTGAAGAAAATTAATGGTGCTGTCAAGAAAATTGGTTTTGTTTCAAAACACTTTATTGCTTAAGATAATGATATTCTAATAATCAAAACACAAATTGAATAATAAAAATAAGCAGGGAAAACAAAAAATATTTTTAACTGAACAATTTGATAAGTCTATCATGTTTAAAGTTATGGGAAATGTTTTGAATTCAGGTCCTAGCTCACAAAGTTTTAGATATACAGGTTACTCCAGGCTTAAATACTAGGTGAAGATAAATCTTTGGGACCAGATGACATTCATCTAAACATTTTGAAGAAATTGTATCTATAAATGTGTGTGTGTGTGTATACATGCAAACATATACTTTTTTGTAATTTGACCAAACATGTCTGTCATTACATATGCTCTCAAATTCCAGCTAGAAGGAAGCATAGAAAGCACATAAATTACATTTATACATCATCAGAGATGACAGAATCTTTAGTAAGGGGTGCAGTTAAAAATTTAAGGGTGAAAAAATCACTTTCTAAGAAAGTAAGATTTCTTAACAAGAAATGGTGAGGGTTTGGGCAAGTGCATTCATGTGAATATAAACTTTATATTAGAGTTTTGAAAACCTAGATGGGAAAAAAAGAAAAAGAGTATAACTTTTTCATATATCATTTTGTATAGTTTGATTTTGTATATTATACAGTAAGAATTGAAAAGAGCCCAGAAGGTTTTATTTCAAAATATTAATATATATCTTAGTGGTGAGAATATAAGTTGTTGTTACTGTTTTCTGTATATTTTATATATTTTATGATATATAATTTATGCTTTCTATAAAAAGGAAAAATCCCTAGATTCCACATATCTCTGATTAAAGATCATAACACAGTGGCCAAAAAGGTGTGTAAAAGAATTTGCATAGATTTTCTTCTACCCTTTTTAATTAAAATTTTTATTTCAAGGTATTTGCAGATTCACATGCAGTTTTAGGAAATAATGCAGACTGCTCCTATATATTCTTTACCCAGTTTCCTGAACTGTAAAATCTTACAAAACAATATTACAATGTAACAGCCAGGATACTGACATTGTACAATACAGAAACAAAAAATAATTCCATTACCAACCAAAAGGATCTCTCCTGTTGCCTTTCTACTGCCTCATTCATAAACACCCACCCCACCCTTCCACACCACAACCATTTCAGAATAATTGGTGTGTGTGTGTGTATACATATGCACACACATATATACAAACACATACACATACAGTGTGCAGCCTTTAGTATTGTCTTCTGTCATTTGTATAATTCCCTGTAGATTCATCTAAGATTTTGCCTGTATGAATAGTTTGTTCCTTTCTATTGCAGAGTAGTATTCTTTCATATGCATGTGCCACACTGGTTTCGCCCTTCACCCATTAAAGGGAATCTGGGTTGTTTCCAACTTTTAGTTATTGTGAATAAAGCTGCTGTAAACACTGCTGTATGAGTTTTTGTGTGAACAGAAAGTTTCATTTCTCTGAGATAAATGTGCAAAAGTGCAATTACTGGGTTGTGTGGTACTTGCCTGTTTAGTTTTATGGAGTGGTTGTACCATTTTACAATTCCACTAGGAGCGTTTCTTTGCAGTTGGTGGTGTCACATTATTTTATTGAAGCCACTCTGATAGGTGTACATTGATATCTCATGATTTTAATATGCATTTCCTAATGGTTGATGGTGTTGGACATCTTTGCATGTTCCTGTTTGACATCTGTATTATCTTCAGTGAAACGTCTTTTGCCCATTTTGTAATTAGAGTGCTTAGTTATTTTTGTTTGTTTTTGTTTTGAGAGTTCTTTATATAATCTAGATATTGATCCTTTGTTGTATATATAGTGTGCAAATGTTTTTTCTGTGTTCTCTGGTTTCATACTCTCTATAGAATCTTTCACAGAGCAAAATTTTAAAATTTGATTATGACCACTTTATCAGTTTTCCATTGATGATTCTGCCTGTGATATTGTCTAAGAACTTTAGCACTAGATCCTAAAGATTTTTTCCTATATTTGTTTCTACAAGGTTTCCTTTTTACTTTTAAGTATGTGATTCATTTTGAGTTAATTTTTGTGTATGGCATGAGTATTTGGTCCATGTTTCTGGCTATGGATGCCAGAAACATGATGCCACCACCATTTTTTGAAAAAGTTATCCTGTCTTTAATGAATAAATTTTACATCTTATCAAAAATAATTTGAGCATATTTGTGTGAGGCTATTTCTTGGTTCTCTATTCTGTTCTATATGTCAGTCCCTCTATGAAAATCACATAGTCTTGATTACTATAGTTTACTGGGTTTACAGAACTACCATGCATAAAATACAGGATTTCCACATAATCACCTTATTAATAACACCTTAAATTGGTGTGGTACATGTGATAAAAGCACATTTTTATGATTGTACTATTAACTATAGTCCATGGTTTAATTTAGGGATCACTGTTTTATAGTACAGGTCCATGGATTTCTTTAAAAAGTTATTTTCTATACAATCTAATATTTCTCCTTTTAACCACTTTCATATATGTATATATATTTTTCAAAAATGTCCTCACAGTAACAAACAACTAGATTCTATATATTGGTCAAGTTGACACATGAACTTAACCATCCTATTTGCTGTTCGATATAAATTTCAGAAGAATAATGTCTATATCTTCAAAACATCTAGCTGACATAGTTAAATAGCTTTAAATCTGTGTATCAATGGAGGAAATTGACTCTTTACTATGTTGAGTCTTCTAATCCATGAACACTTGCATCACTCCATTTATTTATGTCTTCTTTGATTTCTTTTATCAACATTTTGTCATTTTTATTATACAGTTCCTGTACAAGTTTTGTTAAGTTTATGCATAAGTATTTCATTTTCTTTGACATGATTGTAAGTGTTATATTGTTAATTTTGTTTTCCACTTGTTTATTGCTAGTATATAGCAACGTGATTTATGTTTGCATGGTGATCTTATATTCTGGAATTGGCTGAGCTTACTTATTAGTTATAGAATAGTTATTTTTAGATTCCTTGGGATTTTTATGCAGAAAATCATGTCCTCTTCAAATAAGGACAGTTATATTTCTCCCTTTCCCATCTGCATACATTTTATTTATTTTCTTGACTAATTGCAGTGGCTAGAACTTCAGTACCATGTTGAATGGACTAGAAATCCTTTCCTTGTTCTTGATCTTAGGGAAAATTACTCAGTCTTTCACCATTAAGTATGATGTTAACCGTAGGGATTTTATCGATGCTTTCTTTCAAGTTATCCTATATTCCTAAGTTACTGAGAGTTTTTAATCATCACTAGTTATTGGATATTGCCAGTGCTTTTTCTGTTTCAATTGCTGTGATCATATAATTTTTTTTCTCTAGCCTGTTCACATGGGAGATTATATTGGTTGATTTTCAAAACTTGAAAAAATCTTGCGTACCTATTTCCTATTACAGCTCTAACAAATTACCACAAAATTAATGATTGAAAACACAACACGATTATTTTCTTACTGTTGTAGAGGTCAGAAGTTCAAAATGGGTCTTGCTGGGCTAAAATCAAGGTATCAGTAAGACTGTGTTCCTTCTGGTGGTTCTGAGAGAGAATCTGTTTCCTTGTCTTTTCCAGCTTCTAGAGACTGTTCTCATGGCCCACCTCCAGCAGTCGCATAATTCTAACCTCTGATTCTGTTGCCACAACTTCTCTGATTGTTTTGACTCCATCTTTCACTTACTAGGATGCTTGTGATTTAATTGGGACCACCAGTTAAACCAGAATAATCTCCCCATTTCAAGGTCAGTTGTGAACAACCTTAATTCCATCTGCAATCTTAATTCTCCCTTTCCATGTAACTTCACATATTCAGTTTCCAGAAGCTCGGATATGGACGTCTTTGGAGTGGTCAAAATAAGATAGAAAGCATTCCCTCTTCCTGGGTTTTCTGAAAGTCATTGTGTAAAATTGGTGTTAATTCTTCTTTAAATGCTTGGCATATTTCTCCAGTGAAACCATCTGGGTCGGGAGATTTCTTTTTTCAGGAGCTTTTTAGTTGTTGTAAATTCAATCTCTTGTATGGTTATAGTACTATTCAGATGATCTATTTCTTCTTCTTCTAGTTTGGATAGTTTGTAGCTTTCAAGAAATTGGTTCATGTCTTCTAAGTTGTTGAAATTCCCCTTATTATTCTTTTAATGCCTTCACTCTCTGTAGTGATAGGCCTTGTTTGATTCTGGATATTGGTGATCTATGTCTTCTTTTTATTTTTTTTATCAGCCTTCCTAGAGTTTTAGCAATTTTATTGATTTTTTTGATGAACTAGTTGTTTGTTTCATTGATTTTACTATTGTTTTTCTTTTTTTTTATTGCGTTGATATCTGCTCTTATGTTTGCTGCTTCCTTCCTTATGCTTGTTTAGGCTTATTTTGCTCTTCATTTTTTTAGTTTCCTTCAGTAGGAATTTAGATTATTAATTTCATACCTTTCCTCTTTCAGAGTGTAAGATTTAGTGCATAAATTTCCCCTCAACAGTGTTTCAGCTGCATCTCACTTGTTTTGGTATGTTGTGTTTTCATTTTCATTCAGTTCTAAGCACTTTTTACTTCCTTTGAACATTCCTTTGACCTAAGGAATATTTAGAAAGATGTTGTTTAATTTTCACATTGTAGAGACTTTTCCATTGTCTTTTGGTTTGATTTCTAGTTTGATTCTATTATAGCCAGAGAACATACTCTTTATAATTTCATTTTTTTTAATTTGCTATTTTTAGGGCCCTGGTGGTGGTCTAGCTAGGTATATGTTCCATGGACTCTTGAAATATATGTACATTTCACCATTGGGTAGAGTATTTTGTAGATATATGTATATGTGCATTTATGTGTGTGTGCATAAGATCTTATTGGTTGATTTTGCTTTTCAGATCTATATATCTTTGCTTATTGTCTCTCTACTAGTTCTATCAGTTGCTGATAGGGGAAAGTTGAGGTCCCCAACTATAATTGTGGATTCATGTACTTCTTTTTTTTAGCTTAATCAATTTTTGCTTCATATATTTTGAGGTTCTGTTTAGTGTGTACACTTTTAGGATCATTGTGTCTTCCTGGTGGATTGATACATTTATTATTATGTGATGTCCTTCTTTTTCCCATAATTTTCTTTGCCCCAGTGTCTACTTCATCTGATATTAACATAGGACATCCACTCCAGCTTGATTTATTTTCAGTTCTTCAGGGTGTAGCATTTTGTATATTTTTCTTAGTGGTATCTCTAGATATAATAATATACATATGTGATTTATAACAGTGTACTGATACCAACCTTTTACTCCTTTGAATGGTAAATATCATTGTCCTGAGTATCAGATGGTGTTATAATTTGTGTCTCAATCATCACATATGATTAAGACAACTCATGGGGAGAAATATATTTACCCACAATTCAACTCCTTCTGTTCTATATTTCCTTCTTCATGTTTATAGATTACTTCTCTTAATATTTATTTTCTGTTTGAAGAGATTCCTTTACCCATTCATAGGGGTCCCTGCTAGCATAAAGTCTTTGAGTTTTCCATTATCTGCCAATGTCTTTTCTTCCCTTTCATTCCTGAAGGATAGATGTAGAATTCATGGTTGACATTTCTTTTGTTTCAGCACCTGAGAAATAACATACCACTTTCTCTGGCCTTCATAGTTTCAAATCAGAAATTAGCTGTAATTTGGATTGACATTCCACTATAGGAACAGCTTTTCTCTCTTACTGCTTTCACATTTTTTCCTTTGTATTTAATTCTCAGAAGTTTAATTATGTATCTTGGAGCAGATTTCTTTGACTTTATCCTTTCTTGGATTCATAAAACTTGTTAAATTTGTGTGTGTCTTTCACCAAATTCAGCACATTTTAACCATTATTTCTTCAAAAACCCTTTCAACTCTACTCTTTCTTCCTCAGGAAATGTCATGACTTAAATGTTGGATCTGTTGTTATTGTCCTACAGTTTTTGGAGGCTTTGTTCATTTATTTTTTTCTGGTCTATTTGTTTTCAGATTAGGTAAATTCTGTTGATCTGTTGTCAAGTTCACTGATTCTATCTCTGTCATCATTACTCTATTTTTGAATGCATCCAGCAAGTTTTATATTTCTGTAATTGTATTTTTCTCCCCTATAATTTCCATTTGGTTCTTTGTTTATAGCATCTATTCCTTTCCTGAGATTTTCAATTTTTTTAGATTAATTTCACATGAATTTGTAGGTGCTT
Source organism: Tamandua tetradactyla (assembly GCF_023851605.1). Taxonomy (NCBI): domain Eukaryota; kingdom Metazoa; phylum Chordata; class Mammalia; order Pilosa; family Myrmecophagidae; genus Tamandua; species Tamandua tetradactyla. The sequence goes on from NC_135334.1 coordinate 35,207,245, forward strand.
GTTGAGGCATTTTAAAATTGCTTATTTAAAATTCCTGACAGATGATTCCTACATCTGATTCATTTCAGTATTGGCACCAGTTGATTATTTTTTTTTCTTATTCAACTGTGACTTCCCTGTTTCTTATTATTTTTTTAAGTTGTATCCTAGATAATTTGGCTATTATGTTATGAAACTCTGGGCCCTATTTCAGTTATTTATTTTAGCAGGAAGTCACCCTATTTAAGTTTTGAACACAGGTCCTGGACTACGTTTGTGCACTGTGGTTGCAATGACAACATAATTTTCAGGGTTTATGTAGTGCTATTGTTATTAGTGCTTACATTGTCTCCTTCTTTTATTTCTGTGGCTCCACTGATCCTTGCTTGAGAGGGAAGAATGAGCTTCACTAAGCCAGGCATCCAGATACCTCTAAAGGGAGGTTGGGATGGAGGTTTTCCTACTGAAAATGAAGAATACTTCCTGGTTGGCCTTACTGGACCCACCACTGCTGGTGGTGCTAGCCATGCAGTGCTGTTGGGAGTGAAGAATAAAAGGGAGACAGTGAGGAATGTAGGGATATAGAGATTTTCTAGCTTGGGCATTGTTGAGTCCAAACATTTTTGCTGGAGCTAGTTATTCCAAAGTAAAAATTACTCTTTGAGATCAAAAGTAGAAATGCTTTTAACTCTTGAACCACTGGGTATGCCATTCTGCCTGTTTTCATTAGTTATATCCATGATATCTGAAAGACCTGAAATCACTTGCAGAAGGGACCTTTTTACTGAACCAAATTTGAGTGGCTAGGCATGGAAACTGCTACATTGGCATTTTTAGCAAATGTTTCCCTCTTTTCAATCACTTATTGTTAACATCATAGTGAAGCTGTTATTCTATGACATTAATTCATATTCAGAATTTTTATCCCCCCCCATGTGCTTTCTTAGTGGTTAGGAGCATAACATCTCAAGTCAACTTGGATTTCATCCTGATTCCACTGTTTATTAGCCATGTATCTTTAACCTCCCTAAAATCTCAACTGAAGAAAATGGGGATAGTTATACTTAGCATAAAGTAAATTGCAATAACAAAATACAGATTAAGATTTCAGGACAGTGTCTGGCCAATAGCAATTGTCCTAGCTGTAGGCATCAGAATGGCATAAGCATAATCACCTCCTCGTGAGGGATAAGGAAACCGAGGCTTTGAACGGATGTACACACACAGGTGTCAGGAGAACTGGAATTCAAATCCAAGTCTGGCTTCTTACAAATTTCTCTTTCCGAACCATTATGTGATGCTGTCTTAAACGATTATCATTTGTGAAGAGTACAGGGGGAGAAAAAAGTGAACTTATTTGAAGACTTAAAAATGCAGATCCCTATAGTTTGTTCTATGTCTCCAGTTTCATAAACCAACCTTCCTGCTATGATGTATAAAGCAAAATAAATGCATTGAGCATTTTCCATCTGATAGATTCTTTTGATATAGGTGAAACTGAGGCACAGTCTCACTTGGTTGACAGTTAGGCTGTTAATTCCAAGTAATTACAACCAGCTTCCTCTCCAGGTGGGCTGAAATTCTTTACTCTAACCCAAATAGCTATTTGAATAGCAATTTCTAAGTCAATCTTTCCTTTCTAACTGGTGCTCACCTCCTCTGATTGTTCTTTAGGGCACCAAGCAAGTCAGCATAAACCTGGGTCACAAGTTTCCTATTAAATATAAATCACCAAAATATTTGGTGAAAGGACACAGGAAATAAAGAGAAATTTAAATTACTTGAACTCTCATACTCATATTGTTTATCTGATTAGATATCTTTAATGCTTTCCTGATTAATTTGGTTTATTTTTGGCTTATATGTACATGTTAGTTGTGTTGAGGGTTATTTTCCGATAATACTGGCTTAATGATGTCTGTTTAAATTTTAAGGCAGAGTGAATAGTCCACTTATCTAGTAATCATTACCTAGCACCTAGCTGCAGAGACTCTGCTTGATTTTCAGAGGACTGCGACCAGGTCAAAAATGACTCACATAAGGGCAAAGAATGATTTTGATTCATTTAAATACCCTGGATTTATTTCCCAAAGGGAGTGCTACTTTAATGACAGTTAAACATAGTGATTTTGGCAGTTGGACTTATCCTAATTCTATTACTATCAAGCAGGCAGAAAATTTTTGAATTACGCAGTAATCCAGTTTCATTATATTCCTTAGAATAATTTCATTTTTAAAAATGCTGTCCTATTTCATTTCTCATTGATCTCACCTTCCATTTCATCACCGTCATTAGAAAGTGGCTGAGTGGTACACATTAAATTTGTTTCTATTCAGAACCATGAATTACACACTGGCTATATATCATGTCAGTGTAGCTAATAAAATATTTGTTGTTCCTCCTTTTCATCAGTAACATTAATTTTATGAACCTGCGTTGTGAACTCCAATCTAAATTCCATGTTAATTTTGCAGGTGATGGAAGTCAAAGGACAAATGATCCATGTCCCAGAATCAAATTCCATCTTGTTTTTGGGCTCTCCGTGTGTGGATAAGCTGGATGAACTCATGGGCCGAGGGCTGCATCTCTCAGACATCCCTATCCATGATGCCACCCGCGATGTCATTTTGGTTGGCGAGCAGGCAAAGGCCCAAGATGGCTTGAAGAAGAGGATGGATAAATTAAAGGCAACTTTAGAGAGAACTCACCAAGCCCTGGAAGAAGAGAAAAAGAAAACGGTGGATCTTCTGTATTCCATTTTCCCTGGAGATGTAGCTCAGCAGTTGTGGCAAGGGCAGCAAGTGCAGGCCAGAAAGTTTGATGATGTCACCATGCTCTTTTCGGACATTGTTGGCTTCACAGCTATATGTGCCCAGTGTACCCCCATGCAAGTGATCAGCATGCTGAATGAATTGTATACCAGATTTGACCACCAGTGTGGTTTTTTGGATATTTACAAGGTAAGGGATTTCAGTTACTGATATATAAGTAGTTTTTAATAGTAAATTGGCATGATAATTAAATTGTAAGGGTATACTTTAACTAAAGTTGATCGTAAATATGGGCATCTCTTTAACAGAGAAATCTTTATACATGCCATTATTTCTGTCTTAGGAGTAAACTTCAGTAGGAGTCATTTTATAGTATTGGCATACATAAATATGAATAATTATGTTGCTCAATAAGGAATATTCTGTATAGCTAGTGCTTTAAATTCATTTTTTAATAAATAGTTAAACTTGCTGAATTCTAGGCAACATAATTAATCCTTCTTAGCGATCAAGTTTTCAATATAAACTAATAATTGAATGTTTGCATTTATAATGAAATATGCATTGCATTATAAATTCAATTGTGGGTAATCAGTATTCTACTGTGCATAGTCAGTTGAGATCCAACTAATTCTAAAAGAATACATGTAAATATTCTAGCTATTTCTCAAATGGCCAATGGGAACACCTTAATTTTCCAATGTGCCTCACGGAAAGATTTTGAAAATGGGTAGCAGCCATCATTTGTTGTTCTGATTTGGGGAACTCTATTAATTTCTCATTAAAACTATAGTAGTACTTTGAGTGATTAGCTTCATATCTATCAAATAAATAACTCTATAACTTTACATAGAATTTCATGTGGATTGTACAGTGTCAGTGCCCATGGCTTTTTTACGTGAAGAAGAGCAAGTAACTTTGTATAAATAAACAGTAGTAAACTCTTAGGTATTTTCTCTCCTTCTTTGCTAATCCTTCTAGAACAGCCCACTTTAAAAAAATAGTATTATTTGTACATATGAAGATTTGTTTTACCTTGTAGTCTCATATTATAATCCTTAGGGTATTAAGATGTGTGTCTTTCAGAGAAAGGTGTTCTCTAGTTCCATTATGTATTATATATAGCTAATATTAACTATTTTACTTGAATCTCTTTTGACTGGTGCACATTCAGTGTGAAATATATATGAACAATTTTCTTTGTTATTCAAACGAAGAGTTCTTATAAATTATCTTTAACTTCCTTATAATATATTGCAATGTGATTTCGATGAAGTGGCCAAATGTCTGCTCCTTAACCAGAGAGATAGCTAGTCATTTCAGAATAGAAAGAATAGCCTGAATTTGCTAGCACTTTTTTCCCTCCAGAATTGGGGCCTATTGCACCTGTCTCTGTACCCACCAATCTCCTCCTTCCTAAACTATGGATTGGCAGCACCAGCTTCTTCCAGCTAAAGCAGTCATTATCTTTTGGCCCTAAGTGCGTAAAACTAACTGAAAGTGATAAACAGATAAATAGTTTCTCCTTTGGAAAGATTGGGAATCTTGGACTAAAATATATTTATCAGTTAGGTTTTGAGAAAAGAAAAAAAGTGATGTCTTCTAAGGATAACATAACAGTTTCAAGGTCAGAAAGTATAATTCAGTTTCACTGATAGGAAGTCTCCTGTCCTTTGAGATAAGTTAGTATATTTTACAGAAAAATGAAAAGGAAAATTTGTGGAACTATCCTGTAAGAACTTTGAATTTCCCTATATGTTATTAAACCATGGACAGTTGTCTATGGTCATAAATAATTCTGATCACATTTTAACTGGCAAAATGGATCTCTTATTTCTTGCTGCTTAGACCATGCTGTATGTCTTTGATAAACAGAAGCAGTTCTGTCCCACGCATTCTCTTACACTGAGCTTTCTTATGAAATATTGGCAATACATTTTGAAATAATGAGTTCAGTGTTTTTTTTAAACGTATCTTTGATGCCACTGTGTATATAGATGATATGTGTATAATATATAAATATAGTATAGATATATGTATAGAAGACGTGTCTTTTAGTAGATATAGTACATGTCTATTTACAGATCTAGCACATTGCCCAAAGTATAGGGCAACTTTGGGTGTTTGCTCAGGGTGAGGGTTCAGTTTAGGGTATCCAGACTAGGAAACAGTATGCATGGAAGCCTATCAATGAGGGTATGGCTAGAGCAAGGGAAAAATAAATGAAGGAAAAAAATTACTGCCTGTATGAGATAAAATGACATACATTTTGAGGGACATATCAGGAGGAATATAAATCGGAGATTCTCTACTCGACATGCCTAATTAGGGATTTCTAATTATCGTCACAATTTTAGCTTATTGTCCATAAAATTTACACAGTGCTATTCTGTACCATGCACTATTTGGTAAACTTTTAATTTCTACTAGATAAAAAAATTTTCCCAAAGGCTACAGAATTTTTTTTTAAAAGGTCTACAAAGCTACCAATTTAATAAAAATGAAAAAAAAGACTTCTGTGGATCTAAGTATGTATAGAATTTTGGATAGAATAATCATACCATGGAGGAAGATAAGTTATAGCCCACTTAAGTTTTATGCTGGAAAAATGACAGGAAACCTGATAAGGCAGAATGCCAAAGGGAGAGAAATAGAGGCAGGGCCCACAGGAACACTGAGTCTATTACTACACAATAATATCCAAGTCTCGAAATTCTGCTTGTCTTTCTCTTGATCATCTCATTAATCCATGTTTTGCTATCATCAGGGAGATGATGCATTGACAAATTAAAATTCCAGTGGTAGAATTAGGCCATAATAAAAAGGTTCTTACAAAATAACCAAACCTTCTACTCAGAAGGAAGCTTAGATAAAGCTAGATTTTACTGTCCATCTTTTAACTGCTGGAAAAGTAAAGCCTTTACCGTGTTAGACTTCCAGCCAAGATATTACAGAACAATCATGCATAAAATACAGAATTCCCATATACCACCCTATTGTTAATGCCTCACGTTGGTGTGGGACATTTGTTACAATTGATAGCACATTTTTATAATTGTACTATTAATTAAAAGTCCATGGTTTAACTTAGGGCTCACTGTTTGAGTAGTGTACTTCCATGGATTAAAAAAAATAATTCTGTTACCATATATTCAATCTAACATTTCTCCTTTTAATCACATCTGGATATATATTTTAGTGCTGTTAATTATATTCTGTATGTTGTGCTGTCATCACCACCATCCATTACCAAAACATTAGCAACTTTCTTAATCTCTTTGACACAGTTCCATACCCTATAAAATAAAGATATTAGTGTGTCTACTAGTGGTTGTATCTTGAGCATTTCAATGAGATAATATATGCAAAGTGTTTAGAACCATATTTGGTATACAATAGGAAATGTAAATGTCAGCTGCCATTATTATTTCTCAAACAGGAGTATCTGGATATATGTGTGTGTTATACGATTAGGCGTATGTGTCCATGTGTTTGTATGTATGTAAGTATAGTGTACCCAGAACTTATTAGAAAAGAATAAAACATGAATTTCATTTAACCTCTCATGACTACCATGTGGAATAGCTCCCATTATCTCCATTTTCAGAAAAAGAGACTGAGTTTCAGAAAGGTTAAGTGATTTATATAATATAGTTAATAAATCAGAAATTGAACTGAGGCCTGTCTGATTCTAGACCCTGTAGTCTTTCCACAAGTGTAGGCTATGATCTAGATAAAGATCAAGTGATAAAAACAAAAAGTGCAAAGTGTTTCAAGCCATGATCAGTAACTGTAGTCATACTGTCAAGTGATGAGAATAACTGTGACCACCTTATCCAAAGCCATCCCGGTACCTTCCACTTGCAAATAGTTTAAAGGCCTGAGAAGCTCTATCTTTAAAAGTTCCTAATTCCTCATCTAACCTCCTTTCTCTTTGTAATAAACTAGTTAGCACATTATTCCTTAATCCCTTCTTTTGAGAAGTAGGATACCAAGAGAGGAGGTGGGAACAGTGGTTCTGGAGCAGGCAATAAAGGGTACAATTTTTGAAATAGTGAAAATGAACAAATGTTGATCTTCTTTTTATTTTCTCCATGTTCAGGCAAGTATAAACCATGCTAGTGATAAAATACTTTTTTCCAGCTAGGGGGTGGAGACATTCCCATTGGCAACCCCAAATTTGTTTGCTGGTGTTGTGATACTAAACATTGAGCATCAATGTCAAACATGGATTGGGGATAAGGGGTAGAGAGACAAGATGGGCAGGCAAGAGATTTTCAGAGCAACAAGTCTATAATATCAGGGAATCTGATATTCAGAGTCTGAATCAGCAGCAGGGAGGAACAGAAATCCAGGGTCACTCTTAGGGGACATGAGACATTGGGATTAAACACGAGGTGACTGGGTAACAGGAACTGGAAATGAGGCATAATATCCAGGAAGCAAGTGCAAAGATGGACATCATACTAGTTTTGATCCAGAGTCAGAGCCTTGACCAGAACCCGACCTAGGGCCAGCGGGTACATAGGACTTCTCTATAGTCGAGGGAGAACCGAGTACGGCTATTTCAACGAAGGACATAGAGATATCCACTAAACTTTTAAATGCTGAAACAGAAAGTAGACCCACAGAGATACTAGAAGTAACAGGTTTGTTATACCCATCCTTGAAAAAAAAAGAACATATTTGATACAAATTTTGGCATTAATACAATTCAAAAGGTGCTGTATACCTTGAGTTCTTATAAAAGTCTCAGTTGATCAGTGAAGGCACACTACTGATTGTATAAGCTCCAAACCTCTACAAATATAATACCAGTAAAATGGGTCGGAAAAGCCATTAAGATCATGTAAATTTCACTTAATTTATATAAGTAGATTGTTCTTTTGCTTTAGTCTGTTAAGTATGGACTCCTATTAACTATAAGTCCTTAACTGCTTTGTACAAAAAAAAAAATCTATAAATTCTAAAAAATAAATATAGAATGCAGAAATTTGACAGAAAGGTTTCTATATAAAGTGATCAGAGTTGAATTTTGAGTGGGGATGCTATTATCCAGGGAAACTGAGAGCTAAGCCAGTTCTTTGAATTCCAGGATCTTGGTGAAGGCTAAGCTTTGCACTGATATTCTGGCAGCACCTGAGTTTGTAAAATGGATAAGGAAGCTATGTCAGGCTTAAATCCCTATCTCTAACCTCCCTAGTAAGAGCTGAAGGCAGAAGTTTCTCACATGCAAGTTAGAAGGCTGCAGAACTCTGCTTTGAAAATTTTGATTTGTCTTGACATTTGACAATGCAGAGTTACTCAAAGCTTCTGTTTAGCCAGTCCTCAGAAACTAAAGCAGAATCTCAAGGATATTACTCCCGTGTGAATTGGATTTTGCAGAAAAAATGAAATGCTGCTTTTCCCCTAGTTTTGTTTTCTGATATAAGTTATCCTTGGAATTTTGTAGATGTGAATATATCATTTCACTCTGCTTCTCAACATTAAATGCCAATTCTATTTAGTAAAGAGCGATTGGGTCACTTTTTCCCTGAGATTTATATATTCTCTCTTTAATGATCAGCACACACACTGTTTTAGAATGAAAACCATTACAAATTTACATTATTAGTGCTTTTCAGTGACTTCCTGAATAGCGACATCAATGCTGCTATTTTATTGGAAATGAAACAGTAGTGAATCTAGAAAAGAGGAATATCTAAAGTAAAAAGAAAGTACATTCAATTCATTCATTCACTCATTTAATAAACATTTTTAACTTAGTACCAGAGCCCAATTCACATAGAAGCATGCAAAATATTATAGAAATTAGCTTGTATTTTAGTACAATTTTAATGAGCAGAAAAGGGTTGATTTATATGCTTTATAAGGTGAAGGCCACAGATAAATGTTCTGTCCTACTGTCTTTTATTTAGAGGGTTATATTATCAGTTCAAAATATCATAATGACCTAGAAATCATCCAGTGAGAGTTTTGCCTTTTATGTTTGCCTTTGGCAAGCTCTTAGGTTGTAGATGTTCCTCTCATTCCATTTAACCAAAGCTGCTCCATCCCAGTCTTTGTCTAAAGAACACTCCTGAGAGTGTTGTCTTTTTATCTTTACTTAAACTCTCTTTTCATGAGTTTCATCGCCTATAAATAGACTAATTGTATCTCCCTCACAATTCTATCTTACGAGCTTTTAAATAAGACGGATGTAAAATGCCTCGAACAGTGTCTGGCCCATGTTGGTAAGAGTACATCCTCACTGTCATTATTTAAGTTGATCTATCTAGGCATATGGGTGGCATGTACAAATGGGCAGGTGTTTGTATGTATATAAATAGACCCACTGCTTAGTAGAAAAGGTAAAAGACTTATTTTCTTCGGTTAGTTCTTTCAGGTTTTAGAATTACTTTGTATGCCAGAGAAAGATTAGGAAGGAAGAATAGAGAGGTAAAAGTAGGGGGCAAAAGAATAGTACCCTCAAATGCATTATTTGTTTCGTTGTCACTGGGTCCTATGGATTCTCATTCTGTATTCAGGAATCATTTTTATTTAAATTCCAGAGTTACAGTATGGAATTTATGAAGATGATGACAGTGTGTCAAAGTAATATTCACTCATATGTCTATAACCTACACTACAAATTTCCCAGATCATGTACACCCCCCCAAAACCTGAACCTAAAAATCTCAGGGTTTTTTCTAGATTATAATATGAAATTGAATTATTTCCTTCTGTATGAAGCAGACATTTTATTTTAGTGCTGTAGCAAATTGCAAAGATAATTAGAAGGCTAAAATGCTTGGGATTGCCAAAAAGAAATCAATATTGATGAAGTGTCTTTCTGAATTTGTCAAACAAAGTGTTTTGGTTTGATTGTTGTTTTTATCCCTGTTGATATTTAATTTTCTAAAGAATGGTGGCAACTGCCAAGAGATTGATGTTCCTGATTGTCATCAAACCAAGCAAATGTGCATCACTTCCAAAAACAGTGTGGACATTTCTTCACGATATAAGGCTCTAGGAAGTTTCTTAGTAAATTAAGCCCTTTGCTAGGCTTTCTTATAAGGATAAGTGTAACCCCATATTGCAAATGAAAGATTTGCACTAGTCTTTTAGAGTTATCTGTATCAATAAATTGTAAAGACATTATATTCTGAGCCCAATCTGTTTGCCGTATCTCTAACCACTTCATCAGTGTTTTTTGTTTTGTTTTGTTTGTGAATGAAACTGCTCATTCTTTATTTGGAAACAGAACTGGAAATTCCAAAGTTTTCAAAAGCCATATCATGATCATGGTCAGGAACAGGGTTAGCAATAGTACAAAGAAGTTTTGAGGCCATGTCCCAGGTTTTCCCAGAATCCAGCAGGAGTTTTCGATATTAAGGACATTTAAGACCCTACTTGTCCAAATCTTATGACAATCTTTCCAGGCCTGGTATCTGTAATTGATGGATGCTGTGAGCCCAGATTTTCTGGTGTCCATGGCAACAAGCCTTTACAGCCTGTAGTAATGGGAATTCCAGCTCCTGCTTCCTGGAGGAAATGTATCTTTGACAAAACCAGTTCTCTTCTCTCATCCTGGACAGAAGGTAACAGTATCCATGGCAATGAATCCTTCTTCTCTGGAGTCATTCCCTCCCACTGTGTCAGTGGGGCTCTCCCCACTGGAGTTTCTTCCTGGGCTCTTTTTGGGTTGGTGGGGTGGGGCTCTTCTTTATTCTTCTTTTATTCTTCAAACAAAGAGACCTTCTTTATTTGTCCAGCACTGGAAACACCTAGACCAATTCTTTCAGTATCTGAGAACTGGAGGTGGGGCAGAAAGGGTGGTCCCCCTTCCCCAGAGGGAGTGAGAAGAGGTAAGCTCTGTGGCTTATCCCACTCTAGGAGAAGGTGAGTTGCTGAGATTGTAGATCGAAAGAGGGTGCTGAGGGGCTGCTGTGGAGCCCCCTGGGGGAGGGTGCAACATGGGCTGGAAACCACCCTGGTCCCCACTTCTTCCCTAGACATGAGAGGGTAATGGCAGGAAAGTACTAAAGGTTTGACTCAGAATTTTTGGAACATGATGTAGAACACTGGAAAAGCTAGCTTTTAGCCTATGCATGTTTAATTGTGTACATTTTGTAATTTCAAATTTACTACCTAACTACTCATATACTCCGTTGTTTACTTTAAAAGAATTTCATTTAGTGGTATTCACTCTCTTTTCATAAATGATTTTTCTCATTAAACAATCATTTCTGTTACCTCAATGTTATTTGGCAGCAGATTTCTGGCAAGCTTCAGAAGGTCACTGTTCCATTTTGTTAATGTTTCTGGAATGCAATATACCAGAAATGGATTGGCTTTTACAAAGGAGATTTATTAGGTTACAAATGTATACTTCTAAGACCATGAAATGGCTAAATTAAGGTATCAACAAGAGGATGCCATCACTCAAGAAAGGCCAATTGCATCCAGGGTTCCCCTGTCACATGGGAAGGCACATGATGACATCTACTGGAACTTCTCTCCTGGGTTGGTTTCCAAATAGCTTTCTCAGCTGCAGTGGGCCCTTCTTAGCATCTCCCTGGGTGTTTCTGTCTGAGCTTCTATCATCTCTCTGCTCTCTGTATTGGTTTTAAGTTCTCCATGTATTTTCTGCCCCTTATTCTCTTCATAAAGGATTCCAGTAAGCTGATTGAAACCCACCTTGAATGGGCAGGGCCACATCTCTTTGGAAGAAAACTAATAAAAAAGTCCCACCCACATTAGGTCTTCTCCCACAAGACTGGAGTAGAAGAACATGGCTTTTCTGGTGTAGATAACAGTTTCAAACCAGCATATTGTACCCTCCAAACCCCTAAAAGATATGTTCTTTCCATATACAAAATACATTCATTCCATCACAATATCACAAAAGCCATAACATTTCAGCAACAATACAAATACAATACAAACTGTACAAAATCTCATTAAAATCAGCTACAGGCATGGTCTATCCTAAGACAAAATTATCCTCTGGCTGAGGACCTGTGAAACTCAGAACGAGTTATCTGCTTCCAATATACAAAGGATGGACAGTCATATGATAAGCATTCCTATTGCCATAGGAAGAAATTAGAAGAAAAACAGAGGTTACAGACCCAAACAGTTCCAAAAGTCAGAAGGGCAAACTCCATTAGATTTTAAGGTCTGAGAATCATATATAGAATTATGTTTCACCCTGGGTGCTTGAGAGATTGGCAGTTCCACCTTTTCTAAAGGTTTACACAGTGGCCCTTATCTTTCCAAAAACAGGGGTGAGGGTTGCAATATTGGTGTGCTTTAGGACACCATCTTGTTCTCAGTCCAACCCTCCTTAACCATCTGGGTGGCATTCAGACTCTCTGCCATCTTGCGGGTACCCTCTTAAACCTCTTTAGAACAATGGGATGGTGGCCAGGCTCTTCCTAATTCCCAGGAAATGTGCTTCACCCTCGCTGAGACCTGAGGTGGCAAGCACCTTTCTGCCCTTGCTCTACCTCCCGAGCAAATTCACCTCCTAATGCATGGGTGGCTCTGGTCTCCTGGTCTGAGATTTCCTGGCTCCAGATTTTAGCTTCCATTTTTTTTGGGGGGGGGGTGGGGGTGGGGTGCGGTGCATGGTCCGAGAATGGAACCCGGATCTCCCACATGAAAGGCAAGCATTCTAACCACTGCACCCTTTCCTTCAATTTTGAAGGAAAATTTTTCTGTCCATTTTAGTCTAGACTGACAGCGGTTCTGTTTATATGGGTCCCTCAGCACTTTTGTTGGTTTTCCATACAGTATATAGGGAATACAACCATCAGATAATAAGGCTTTCCACTAATACTTTCTGGATAGCTCCATCTCCAATCATGGCTTGGGATGAGATGTCTGATTGGGTCCATGTTTTGTTAAATCCTTATGTGGGGCACTATTCTCTAGGGTCTCACTTTCCAAAAGCTCAGGATTTTCGAGACCATCAATTTCTGGCTTCTTTGTACCCAAGAGTTCAGTTCTCAGCTTATCTCTTTCCTATCTCACTTTACTATAAGCTGCAAGGAGAAGCCTAGCTGCATTTTCCACATTCAATTTGGAAATCATTTCAGCTAAGTATCCAAGCTCATTGCTTTCAAATTCCATCCAGTACCAGGATCCAATTTTGCTAAATTCTCTGCTACTTTAAATCAAGGATTACTTTTCTTCTGGTTTCCAATGATACATTCATTATTTCTGTCTAAGGTCTCACTGGAAGTATCTTTAAAGTCTATATTTCTACCAACAGGCTCTCCAAATCACTGCAAGTATTCTGTGTCAAGCATTTTATAATTCTTCCACAATCTTCCTCTTATCCTTTTATAAAAGCAATCCAGCATTTTGGTATTTGCCTATCACAGCTCTCCAGGTCTCTGGTACCAAAATCATTTTTGATTTGCCAATGCTGCTAGAATGCAACATACATTGACTTTTACAAAGGGGGTTTATTAGGTTACAAATGCACAGTTCTAAGGTGATGAAAATGTCCAAATTAAGGCATCAGCAAGAGGATACCTTCACTCAAGGAAGGCTGATAATGTCTGAGGTTTCTCTGTCTCATGAAAAGGCAGATAATGATGTCTTCTAGCCCTTCTGGGCTGGTTTCTAGACTGGCCCTCTCAGCTACTGTGGGCCCCTCTTAGCAGCTCTCTGGGCATTTCTGTCTGAGCTTCTGTCTTCTCTCTGCTCTTTATATTGGCTCTAAGCTCACAGTCTATTTTCTGCCTTTTATTCTCTTCATAGAGGACTCCAGTAAGCTGATTAAGACCCATCTTGAATGTGCAGGGTCACATCTCCGTGGAAACAACCTAATCAAAATGTCTAACCCACAAGGTCTGCACTCACAAGATTGGATTAAGAGAGCATAGCTTTTCTGGGGGCACATGATAGTTTCAAACCAGTACAGTGACTACGTCAGTGATGTCTTTGAATACAGTTTATCATGGTATTGAATGAGTTTACTAAAAGCAAGAACTGAGCTTTTAAATGTGTTCTAGTTTGCTAGCTGCTGAAATGTAATATACCAGAAATGGAATAGCTTTATAAAAGGGGAATTTAATAAGTTCCAAGTTTACAGTTCTAAAGCTGTGAAAATGTCCAAATTAAAGCAAGGGGCATAGAAATGTCCAATCTAGGGCATCCAGGGAAAGATACCTTGGTTCAAGAAGGCTGATGATCTTCCCAGTTTCTCTCTCAACTGGAAAGACATGGTGAACATGTCTTCTGGCTTTCTCTCCAGGCTTCTTGTTTCATGAAGCTCCTGCTGGGATGTTTTCTTCTTCATTTCCAAAGGTCTCTGTCTTCATAGGCCCTCATGGCTCTTCTGGCTCTGCCATGGCTCTAAACCTTTTTCCACAATGCTTCCTCTTTTAAAGGATTCCAGTAAACTAATCAAGACCCACCTGGAATGGGGGGAGTCATGTCTCCCTCTAATCAAAGGTTAATACCCACATTTGGTGAGTCACATTTCCATAGAGATAATCTAATCAAGTTTCCACCATACAGTGCCAAATAGGGATTAAAAGAAACGGCCACTCCTACAAGGGGATCATGATTAAAACATGGCTTTTCTAGGGTTCATAATCCTTTCAAATCAGCACAAGATGGGATAGCTACTTTTCATTTATCTGATAGGATACTATCAATGCAATCAGAAAAACTCATTGAATTGGGGTGTTTTCCTTATAGTTGCCACCAAACCTTATGAATTAAGACTGTTGTGTGGCAGAAATGTTGTTTGACTGTAAATAATTCTCCCATTATTTACTATTTAATAGCAGTGATAGAAAGATGCCAGTTCCTTGAAACAAATAGAACTGAAGGAATGGAATTCACATTTACTACATACAGCCTGTGTTCCTGGCACAGTGCTTGTTTTCTTCACTGTGTTATCTCACTCATTTTCCTGAACTACCCTGTAGAGTAGGTGTTAAGTTCCTTTTGAAGATGAGACTCCAAGTCACAGAAATGTTAAGACATTTGTCTAAAGATATGTGTTTAATAATTGGCAGAGATGTGATTTGAATTTAGTTCTCATTGACTTAAAAGCCCATATTTTAGAAAAAATGGTTGAAATCATTTGTGTATCGGTTACTGTCCCTAATTAGTTAGATATAAAACCAGGACCAGATATTGTTCCTACATTAGAATATATATGCAATATTTTATGGAAAGGTATCATTATTAAACGTGTCCAAACTCCAATAATTTAGACAATAATCAGAAAATTTCATCCCTTCAAAATGAGAACAACAGTATATCACAGGTTAATTCTGAGGCTTAAAAGAAATAATAACCAAAGACCCTTATTATTAACAATGAAACCCTGGTCATAATACTTGGAGCATGAGTTTGAATTTATAAATTGCAATTTGAATTTTAACCCAGAGTTAAGGATATAACTAGGTCTCCTTTTTAAAGCAATTCAGCAAATCTGCACCATATTTATATATGTGTTAGGAATCATAAGGCTTGTTCTCTTTAGCTCCAGGAGGCTTAAGAGGATCTTTGGGTAGAAGTTAAGCAATATAGCCAGTAAAAGATCCTTCTGAATGTCAGTGTTTCCAGAAATGAAATAGACTGACCAAAGTCATGTGCTCTGCTCACTGGAGTGATTCAAACACAAGCTACAATCTTTTGATGGGTTGGGAGAAGAAACTCTGAAAAGCCCTTTGATTCTATGAGATTCTGCGATTCTCAACACTCAGGGCTGAAAGTATATGTAGTTGGCCAGGAAAATGTTCCCCAAATGTAAATCAGCTCTGATGATTTTCATATTAATTGATTATTCATCTTTTACAAGTTTTAAATGGTTTGGATTAGTTTTTGTAAATATCTTTTAAAGTGGAAAAATGAGGATTTTAACTGTTATCTTAAATAGGAGTTAAAATGATTATAAATATTTATGAATTTTTATTTCAAGCTTTAAAATGTTGAACACACATGGCTTAAAATAAACTAAAAATCCCTCAGATACTTAACCAAAGCAAATTACTGTCAGGTTGCTGACTCAGCTGTGCTTGTGTACATGTCCATGCACATGCATGTGTGTGTGTGTGCGCGCGCGCATGCATATACTTATAAGGTAGTTAGAATCTCTGAGCTATCTAAGATAATGCTATTCTTAAGACAGTCCAAAGCAATTTTTTCAATTCCACATTTCTCCTTGATAGTCAAGATCTGATATGGGATAGATTTTCTCTGCCATCATAAAAAGCAGCTTTCTGTCTCTAGTTCCCTTTTCACCCACCAAATTCCATTACTAGTATTACTTCTTCATAGACAATAGGGCATATTGTAGCCCTCTGAGAAAAGAAGTTCCTTTGACCACCAGGGAGAAGCCAGGTGAAGGCTGCTGAAGTTACCCATGACAGAGTTCAATGAGAGCTAAGTGTAGAAAAAAATGTGGAAATTGATTTTAATTCTGTCTTTGTCACTTAGTTGAATAAGTCACAAAACCTACCAGTGCCCAGCTTCTGCATTTACAGAATGGGAACAAAGGTGTTGGTCTTGTAGGGTTGTTGCAGTTGACAAACTGTGCTCAGGAAACGATTAGAATCATTCCTATGAAAGAAAATCAAGGGCCAGAGAGAGTGTCTTGAAGAATTTGCTATGCATGGAGGGGGAGTAATATTTGTTGAATCCCTAATATGTGCCAGGTACTATACTAAATTGTTTATATATGCTTTTTTATTTATTTTATTTTCAACAAATAATTATTGGTCACCTACAGTGTTCTAAGTACTAAGCTAGGCTTTAGGGACATAATGATAAATAAGAGAGACGTGGCCCATGTTCTTAGGAACATGTAGCCTAGCCTTGGGAATAGACAATAAACAAATAGTTACCAACATAATTTTAACTACTATATTAATTAAAATTATGATTGCCATTATAGAGGTAGGTAGTTATCTCATTTAATCTTTTCAGTAGCCTTAAGGAAATAAAATAGATATCTTTCTTTAAAAGAAGAAGAAAATGAAACGTAAAATGGTTAGAACTTGCTTGAGGTCAGAAAGCAAATAAAATAGGTGGTGGATTTAGCATGGGAACATAGGACAGGTTCCTGTGTTCAGGCTTTTTCCATGAAGTTGCTCTGGGAGATCTCAAGCTGGATGATCTTAAGAAATTGTACAAGTTTACTAAACACTTTCATCTATTCATGCCTTAAAGAAATGTTTCATGAGCACTTATCATGTATCAGGCACTGTATTAGTTAGGGTTCTCTAGAGGAACAGAATCAAGAGGGAACACTCGCAAATATAAAATTTATAAAAGTGTCTCATGTGACCGCAGGAATGCAGAATCCAAAATCCGCAGGGCAGACTGTGAAGCTGATGACTCTGATGGAGGGTCTGGATGAACTTCACAGGAGAGGCTCACCAGCCAAAGCAGGAAAGGAGCCTGCCTCTTACAAATCCTCCTTAAAAGGCTTCCCATAGGCGCGCCACAGTGGCTCAGTAGGCAGGAATGCTTGCCTGCAATGCCAGAGGACCTGGGTTCGATTCCCGGTGCCTGCCCATGTTAAAAAAAAAAAAGGCTTCCCATGATTAGATTAAGCATTACTCATTGCAGAAGATACTTCCCTTTGGCTGATTACAAATGGAATCAGCTGTGGATGTAGCTGACCCGATCATGATTTAATTCTATGAAATGTCCTCATTGCAACAGACAGGCCAGCACTTGCCCAATCAGACAAAAAAGGCACCACAACTTGGCCAAGTTGACACACGTCCCTGACCATGACAGGCACCAAACCAAATGAGGAGCAAAAAGACATGACTCCTGCTTTCATGGATCTTACAGTCTAATGTTGAAGACAGATTAATCAACACTTGTGAAAATATATAATTATCAACTACATGTGAATGATTAATAATTATTACATGGGGTTATGAGAGCATATAATACAGAGATCTAATTTAGTCTGGGAGTCCAGGAGGAGGTCTTTAAACTGAGATGAGAAAAGATGGGTAGGAGTTAACCAAGTATTAGAAAGGGTTGAAGGAGAAGATTCTAAGCAGTGAGGTCAGGATATGTAAAGCTCTGAGTCAGAGAGGGAAATGAGACATTGGAACAACTAACAGAGATGTATGGCTGAAACAGAAAATTGAGAAGTTGGTATGAGATAAGAATACAGACTTACGTAAGAGCTAGACCATCTGGGCATGTTAGCCACTATAAGAATTTTGGCCTTAATCATAGAAGCAAAGGGGAGTCACTGAAGAATTAGAAACAGAGGAAATTTACTTTTACAAATCCACTTTGACTATAGCATGGGGTATAGATTTGCAGGAAGGTGAGAGCTAAAATGAGTAGCATGTAAGGATGTCATAGCTATAACTCAGGTGAGAGATGATGGTAGCATTACCTGGATTGGTAAATAGGGATTGAGAGAAGTAGGAAAAAATCAGAAGATATACAGAAAGTAAAATAGAAAGGACTTGGTGTTGGCTTGGAAGTCAAAGGGTGGGAGGTGTCAAGGAAGACACTTAGATTTCTGTTTGCCCAGTATGTTGGTACCTCTTGCTGCACTGGGAAGCCTTAGAGAAAAAGCAGGTTTAACTATATTCTGAACTATACCAATAGTGAGGCATGTACAGGAGGCTTGAGTCCACGTTGGGACACTGAAGGAAGAGGTCAGTTTTGGCTACTTAATAATGAAAACAGATCTATCCCACCATTCATATAAATCACCTGTAGGTTCTTGTTTTGGTATTATGTAGACTCCACTTGAGTCGACTGAGTTGACATTTTTTGGAGTCATGTAGCAAATGATTTTTATTTTGAGAGGTCATTTATACATCTTCCTAGCTCTTGATAAAAATGTTTATACTACAACCTAACTTGTAATTCTCTAAGCATCTATTATGCTGGCACTGTCCTAGCCTCTGCAGGATTTAAAAGGATGATTGAGAAAATGGCCTTGCTTTCAAAGTTAAATGATTTTGCAATCTAGATGGGATGATAGTAGCCAAGGTATGAAACAAAAAACTTCAGTGCAGGAGATGTAGATACCAAATTTTACTGGGGTTCTCAAAGAAGGAAAGAGGGTACACTCCTGAAGAATTAGAGATGCCCTCAGGAAGGCTATGGCGTGAGAGATGCACTTGGAAGAATGTGACAAAATTGACTCATTTAAGGGGGATGGGGAAGCCTGTTTGCTAAAACTATACTCAATTTTGGGGGTATGAGGGTGTCATTCCATAGATATGAGAATGGTAGAATTTATGGAGGTCATACTGTTTTCCTTTTAGAAACAAATTCTTAATGAAATATCCACTTGAGTTGCTAATTCTGTCACACTATTCACTTCTGTGATGTCAGTTAACATTGTTTAAAACCCATTGTATGTTTATGGAAAACACAGCAGACATTCACCATTCTCTGGAGACATGTTTAAAGTTTTGGAAAATGAGGAATCCCTGGAAAGTTTTTGTTAAAAATAATAGACTCTTAATAATTTTATAAAAAGTGAGTGGATGGACTCCAGATAGAACAATAACTTTGAGCATCAGCTTGGTGGGGAGAGAGAAAGTGTGCAAACAGCACTGAGTTACTCATTTTGGTTGGAGCATGGCATGATTTAGCAGTTTAATAGGGAAAGAAACTGGGATGCTGTGACCCTATTATTGAAAATCATATTGGTCAGTCTGCTGTGTGTATTGCAGAAGGAAATTTTCAGTTGCCCACATTTTATTTAGGAATAGGGAAGGACATTTTGACTGGGTATTTGAATATATTTTTCTTCATTAACATTTTCAATATTACATAATCTTTATGTTAAACAGTCTGGGGTTTGATGACAGTATTTTCTGCATAATTGGTATTCCTGGGTAAGAACTGGAATTTACATCAATAGATTTGAATGTTTTATCAGGTAAAGAGTTTTCTTTGATAGGCAGTCACTTGGAATCCATTTTCCCTCATTTGGGAGTAGTTCCCAAGCCAAATCACTGTTCTATTTATACCTATGACCTCTTTTCCAAAGCTGTATCTTAGCTGAACACTGTAGAGACTCCTTTAAAAGTAGTATTTGGGTCAGAAACATCAACCAAAACAGTGTAATTAGACAGACTTAAAAATTGAGGGGATTTTTTGAGGTAGATTTATCAGTAAATCTTAGTTAAATTTGTTACCATTTGAATTGCTAAACCATTATGCACAATTCACTTTGATGAGTTCTGACAATTAAGGAAATGTCTGGAAAAGTTTGTTATTCCTAGAGATAGTGTAGGAGAGAGAGAGAGAGATGGCATATATAATAGTGGCTGCCGTTTGGGGAAGGAGTAATTCCCTCCTTTCTTAAAAAAAAGTTTTTATTTTCTGGAACCTCCTATTAAACTTATGGGTGAATATTTTACTGTTTTTAACTTGCATCATATATCAAAGGTTTTCATACTTTAGGAATCATAAAAAAAAAAATACCTGGAAGGTTCTGATAATGCAAATCACTGGGCTTTATATAGCCAGCTTTTTATTTAGTAGCTCTAGGTGAGTCCTGAGGGACTAACTTTTAGAAGTTACCCCCTGGGGGATTCTTAGGTAGGTAGTCCTACATTTTAGATTTGAAAAATTTGCTTAGGTGACAGTTCTGACCACTAAATGAAAAGACTCACATTTAATAAAACTTTTTTGAAACATCCTAATATTATGCCAGGGTCCACAGATATAAAACTAAACATCTAGTAGAGTGAGAATATAAAGATAGATTAATGAGATAGATACTATGATAGCAGCAGAAATTTCCCCATTGGATAGTATGCTAAAGTTACAAACCCAAAGTAGGGAAAGAAAATTTGGAAAAGAGTGAGGCCTGGGTCCTGAGATAGCCTTTCTGAAGTTTACAGTTTTGTTGTGGTCTTCCCTAAAAGAGCTGTCTAATCAAGGATGTGGAAATAACTCTCCCTTGTCCTCTCCCTTCTCCTCCCCCCCACCTCCTTTTCATCCTCCTGATTCTCCTCCTCCTCCTCTTCCTTCTCCTTTTCTCCTGCTCCTCCCTGGTAATGCCAAAGAAAGAAAAAGTAAATGTGAGGTAAGTAGAGGAGAACATGATGAAGTGAATCTGATGGGTAGGAGAGAAGAGATGGTCTAGGAAAATAAAATGGTAGAGGTAAAATAGGAGGCAAGGCCTTGCCCCTTGATGTGATCTCTTTAAGAACTTTCTGGAGGCTGAACATAGAGACACTGAATATTCAGCAGACAGGAACTTTCTCAAGCTGGAGCTCAAGTTGTGCAAATGCAATGGTACTTTGCAGAGCATGAAATTCATTAGCCAAAATATTCCTGGCTTCTGGAACATCATTTTTTGAACTACCCTCACGTACAGCCATGATTGGGACTACACTGCAGATTTGCTGAGGTTCATAACCAATTAGGAGATGAAGGAGATAAGACATCCAAGTGCAGGCTATGAGGTTAGGATCTTTTGAAAAAAATCCCTACTTCATAAATAAGGTGATTGTTAATGAGTATGACATTAGACCCTCTGGCTGATGGTATTTTTTTCTCTCCAATCATATGGCCAGGATCTCAACTCCAAATCACTCATCTACAAGAACAGGATATTTCCTGCAGCCCCTTCACCTGATCCTCAGCCACAACCTCCCAGAATCTGGCAAATTGATCTTATCATCAAAGGGGATCATTGGGGTATAAGTCCTATAACCACCTACTATATGAAGGGAAAGCCACATCACTCCCAACAGGGAAATGTGTGGAGATCTTGTCTCATTTGGGTACCAGTTTGGCTAACTCTTACCTTTGGAAGTTGCCCCTGCACCGGATTTCCTTCCATCTATTGTTGGACCTGTGCTTGGCCAACAGTGATCTGTATGTGCTAACTAACTTCTCAGCATCTTGGCTTCTCTGGTCCTTTAGTGTACTCAGCTTCAAGAATGTGAAATTTATGGCCATGATCATCACCTGGTCTAAATCAAGCAATTGATACTGAACAGTGAATTGCCTTTATCCACAATTGCTTGGACCCCTGTCTGGCTTTCCCACCTGTTTTTGATGCAGGTACTCATGATCATCTTTGAAGAAGATCAGTGTATCTTCAGGCACTGCAACTTTAAGAAAAATTAAGAGCTAGATTCATGCTCACTGGGGCAAACCTGCTTGGAGTATGTCCACTGCACATTCTATGGCCCCAAGACTTTGGCTGAGATGCCACTACCTGGATTTTTTATCTTCTGCCAGGGGCCCATTTTACCCACTCTGTTGAATATCTGAAAAAACAGAGAATAAACAGTGGAGAGCTGGTAGGCATGTATCTGGTTAAGAGAAAAATCTAGAGGTACTCTTAATCTGTGGAAACCCTCAGGTTTTTCTGCTCCTCTGCTACTGGCAAATCTTCATGAAGACCCAGACCATGCCCTACCTTTTCTCGTTAAAACTTTTTGGATAATCTGCATCCAGGCTGCCATCAATCTCATTGGTTTCCAGTCCACAAGGATCTCCAGAATTGCTGGTGGATTTGGACTTCTTGTCAACCATTGGAAGGCTTCCTGCTTTCCACTCTTCTTCCTTTCACCCAGGAGTCACATATTGGGTATCAGGCAAGTGACTGGGCTATCAGGTGTGGCTCAGTCCTATCAGCAAGACTGAAGATAGTATCCTTTCCAAGAATCAAGCATTCTTAGTCACAAGCAATGAGCTGTGAATAACTTGGTGTTTTTGTCAGCCTTCTTTCATCCACCAGAACATGACCCAGTGCCCCATGAGGTGCTAGGAAGGAGAAGACATTTCTCATCTTTGGGATCTGCCTATCTGTATCTTACTCCAACACCTCTCGCCCTCTCTAGCCCCCTGTCCTTCTCCATCTTCCTCCCTCTCCTCCTTTTTCTATTTCTAAAGACATTAGAGATAAAAAAAATAAAAAAGGAGAGAACAAGTAGAAAAGTAGACTAATTTGCTTCTCTTAATTGTACCCAGAAGGAAAGAAGGCGGTTGTCTGATTCTCTGCTCTTATGCCCCCTCCCCAAATTTCCTTTAGAAAGTTCAAAGGAAGCCAGAAACCAGGGCTGCATGATTGATAGGCTATGGCAGCCATGAGTCCATGTGACAGGGTTAGTCAATTTCCAAATTATGTGTCTTGCTCTTTTAGTCTAATTCTAACCTCAACCCCATCACGACACATGTACACACACACACACACACACACACACACACATACACATACACACACATACACCCCATCTGACTCTCCACTGTATACAAATGTCTAAGAGACCTCTAGTATTTCTTGAGCTTTCGTCTGGAGGCGAGAAAGAAAAATGTGATGGGGACACAATTCCATTAGAAGTTAAATGAAATTATTTTAAATGGTCACTCTAAAACTAAAATAAAGTAAATACAAAGAGTGAAAGCACAGCTTTAAGAAGTTTCTTTATACCGCCTTTATTTCTAGGATTATATGAGGATTATAAAGGGTTGAGAAGAAGATATGATGAGGTAGGTGAATTCTTTCAAGTTTGAGGAAAGCAGCTGTAAAAATACATGGGGCAGCAGTTGTACATAGTGTTTTTAGTATGTAAGCCTCCACTTTCCTGTTCAGAAAAGTATGTAAGGTTTTTCATACATGTGCATCTAGCATTATCTTTTCCTTCTCCATGCCTAGTTTAGCCTTTTTTATTCTTATTTATCTAATGTAATTCAGGAACAGGTTGGAGAGGTTGAAAATAAATGCGCTGCAGTCTAATTTTAGGCTGTGCCTGTTGTATTTAAAATAACTTCTAAATAAAAAACATTGAGGCAGTTATAAAGGAATTCAGGATTCAGAACAGAGTCAGCTTTTCTTAGTCCTTTTACATCGTCCACTTGTTTTATTCTAGATTAGCTCAAGGAAATCATTTCAAGGGCAAATGGAATTGGCATATAATGCTTTCTCTTTTCCTCCTCCTCCTGGAGGAGAAGTAGACTGATTATGATGAAGGGAACCCACTAAAATTTCCAAATATACTTAATTGTTCTAAATTTATATAGACCTGACTTATATGGAGAAAAGAAAAGAATGAGGCTTTAACAGAAAGCTAAGGCAGCAGTGTTTCAGCCAAAATTTTCAGGTTAAGACGCTGAATATATCTGGAAGGAAAGCAAAAACATTGCACAGATGTCATACTCATACTTTACAGATCTTTGAGCATTTGAAAGTATTTAAATGATTACCTATTCATTCATGTATTCTCTAATGCTGTTCACCAACTATATCTGGCTCTTCTCTGAGCATAGATTGCATTTTCCCATTCCATTTATGTTAAGCATGGCCATGTGACTTGCTTTGGCTAGGAAAATGTGAGAAAATGCTATATATGTTGCAAGTGGGTGAAAGCTTTAAGAGCTAGTATGTAATTTGCCAGAACCCTCTTTCCTCTGTCATGACAACCAGCTCCAGATGTGGAGGTTTCATCAGTCTTCCCCCTGGAAAGATGAGCTGCGGGGTACAGGGTTTCGCTCCTCCTCCCCAATACCTTAACCCACATGGACATGTAGCATGAATAGGAAATAAACTTTTGTGGTTTGAGGACATTAAAATTGGAACATTATATTGTTTTTGCAGCATAATCTATCCCATGCTGACAACAGTAGTTTTCTTTCTATATGCTGAGTGTTTATATTTGTGAGAATTCCACATTTTAATATGTCATTGCTTTTTAGATGTCTAGAGTCTTGGTCCTTTAATTTCAGATAGCCAACCTGACTTCAAATATTTGGAAGCAAAAGTTTTAAAATATTACATGATTGTGTATGGATTTTAATGTGTATTTGTTATATTGTATATACCAAATCTTGTTCTTCATTAGATTTATATCAATTAGTAACACATCGATCGTCTCCTTCATGGCAGTACATTAAAGATGCTTAAGGAAAAGGGCAACATATAATCTAATCTTTATGTATTCATGCAATGCAAATTTCAGAAATGCCCATTTAGTGGAACTTGTGAATTTTTGTGAGGGTATAATAGAAATGATGATGTAAGAGATTCCAAGAAAAGATAGTACTCCAGGAACACACATATTAGAAATGACTGCAACGAAATTCAAATGGTGCAAGTAATTTGCTGCCTATATATTCTGATATTTGAATCAGAAGTCAGTTTCAAAGTTCATGGCCAACAGAATTCTAGATCTTAATTTATATAGAAATATGAAAGGATGCGATTAATAGGATTAGTAAAGGGCTTTGCATTATCTGAGAGAAATGGTAAGTGAGGACATTTTAGATATTTATTGTTTTCTGATGTCTTCCCCAGTGAGAAATATTTTGGGGAAGTATATTTTAGTATTTGGAATGGAAACTTTTTTCCTTTCTCTTCTTACGGTATTATTTTATATCATTTTCTGACATCAGAAAATAGGTATTGAAGAGGAAATTTTGAACCCTATGATATCTCTGTGGGCATTTGAATAATTTTGGTGCACATCCAGGAATCCAATAAGCAAATGATAACTTTGGAATTTGTAGTTCCATGAGCTTAAGTGTTCTTATCCCACTCTTTAAAATTTAATACAGTATGTCTTTTTAAGCACGTTCTTGTGAAACTTAATTAGTGCTACTAAATCTTAACAGAATATTTTGTAATTCTTGGAATATTTATGATAGAAGCATTTCCAATTATTTAGAGGCAATTTTCCTACAGAGATCTATGTTGCACTCAGATCTACATGGTATTCATGAAATGAATGGTGAAATTAAGCAAATGATTAGAATGGTTGTTTTGTAATCATGGTTAATGTGTTTTATTAATTAATTCATGTGGTAGCTATTTATTAAATAGCTGCATTTCAGACACTATGGAATGCACTATGAATACAGAGATAAAAAAGACATGGTTTTGTTCTTAAGGAGTTCGCCTCATAGCAGAGAAAAAATATGTATTTGTATCACTGCCTATGATTAATGTTATAGCAGAGAGGTGTGGCAAGTGCTTTGGGAGCAGGGTAGAAGAAAGGTTTATTTTTTTCCTATAAGAAGGCCCATGGAGGGCTTCACAAAAAAGGGTGACATTGGAATTGGGCATTTAATACAATATTTCAATACTTGTTCAATTAGTTTTATTAGAAATATTGAGGATTTTATCCCCACATCTATAGTGAATAGAGAACTTTCCTCTCAAAATAAGTTTTGGCATAATTTTTATGCCATGGTATTTGAGGGTTTTTAACTGGGGTAAATATTTAAAATATATGACGCCAACAATGGGCATTGAGATGATGCTGACAATAGAATTAGAGCAGGGTCTACAAAAACACCTACAGTTCCTATTACCTCTTTAATTATAGGAGGATAGCATCATTTCTCACATGCAACAAGTGCTAGTTCCTAACGTAGAATATTTGTGAAGAATAAAAGATCATCCATGTATAGTGCTTGACACAATTAATGGTATAAAGTAGTAATTCAATAAGTGTTATCTATTATAGTTATTAAGGGTGAGAGTAAACTGACCTGGCAACCAATTATGATATATTAAAAAGTGTGGAGCAATTAGGTAAAAAAAAAAGGAATAAAAATGCTTTTCAGAGATAGTCTGCTTGAATGTTGGAAGGAGACAAGAGAATAGGTTAATAAAAGGTTATATTTTTTAATTGTCCAGACAAAATACTGACAATTCTATTTTTGCAAGGGATAATTATTTCATATCCTAGATCCCAATTTCAGTGAGAATCTTTGGTAATAATGATGAACCGCCCCGAAGTGAGATACCAGTATTTGATGGTGGCTGTTTGCAAACTCTGCTCTGACTAGGCTTAGTTGTCTAATTTATTAATTTATGATGCTTTGTGAATATGTTTTTCAGTAGCACTTATGAGTGCAGATAATGGATCATTTCTATCCTGGCTCAGTATCCTACGTTTGCATTTGATTTGTCTGATTGCTGCAGGTGGAAACAATAGGCGATGCCTACTGCGTTGCTGCAGGACTCCACAGGAAAAGCCTCTGCCATGCTAAGCCCATTGCCCTGATGGCCTTGAAGATGATGGAACTTTCAGAAGAAGTGCTGACACCTGATGGAAGACCAATTCAGGTAAAGTATCTCAGCCATCTGGCTTGAATAATAAATGCACCTTTAACTGCAGGGGGTTAAGAAATTCCCTTCTTAATTCTACTTACCGTGGCTAATAAATCTAAATGACATCTGGTGCTCAAGAGGACTAGGGATGACTAGAGATAACATAAATCCAGGAAAATGGCAAATGGAATATGGACCAAAGTAGGGAAATGTACGAGGGAAGCAAATTATCATGGAGAAAAGAAAGATTTGTCAGTTACCAAGTCACAAGCAGGGATGATGATGAGAATCCGAGTCTAAGAGACAAAGGAGCAAGAAAATGGAACACTTGGATAACTCCCTGTAGGTAGTGTACAGGTGTCCTTTATGAAGCTTCATGATTTTAGAGTTGCCTTTGTAAGTTTTTAATGTGGCTAGAGTCCAGTGATTGAGAAAAGTTTTTAAAAATTTTTTTTATAAAGGTGAAAAATGTAGCTTCTGCTGTGTTGGACTCTTTTTGGGATCATTGGTGCTTTGTAACTTGGAGACTATCTCTGGGAAGTGGGTGTGGTCACCTAGCTGTATTTCTTCCAGAGTCCTATATTGGGACCCAGCAATGTTATTACTAGGAATCTTTGTAACCCCCAAATCCTGGATTTGGAGAAATAACATCAAAGTCAAGGGTGTACTTTTATAATAGCTCAGCAGTTATGAGTTGGAAGGAAGAAAGGCAGGAAGGAGGGAAGAAGTAGATATCTAGTTCTGGTGCTATGGTAAATTAGCTATCTTTTGAACCCTTCTGACTGAAACTGTTGAGATACTGTCTTAAATGTTTAAGTATTTAAACATTTATGCATATCACTATACTCATAGGAAAGGAATAAATATGCTAACCTCCTATATGAAATGAGATCAGGAACTATGAGATAATTGAATGCTACAGCCAGCTTTCCCTTTGATGATGTCTTCCAAACTCTCCATGTCTTAGCAGGTCTTTGACCGTTGCATGGTATGTAGGCTACAGGAAATAAATCGCAAGGTACAGAGTCTATCAAGAAGCCTCTCTCAAGGGATGGTTTCCTAAAGGGCTATATATTTAATTTGAGGGTGAATGAAAAATAAACCCTGCTGTGCAGAGAGAGTAGTAAGGAAATAACTGCCTTTATAGACCTTGGTGCCGAATGGAGGTGGGGAAAAAGTCCTACTTGAGAATTTTTAACCACATTGTGGCCCTGACACAAAATTAGAGTACAAATTCACACACCATGTATAGACTGAAAAAAAAATTAAGTAGTAAATTTAAGTGTTCGGGCTTTAGCAGTGACAACAAGAGTTTAGGAAACACTGTTCTTTCCTGGAGGAAATCAACTTCCTCCAAAATATTTCTATAGATAAACCCTTCTGAAAAATTAGCAACTAATTATAAAGATAAGAAAAACAAAGCACACTCACACAGGAAAGCAAAACACCATGGGAAGACAAGCAGAAACAATATATGGGAAAATAGACTGAGGATTGTATGATATCAAAATTATTAGAATCAAAATGACAGTGTTTAATATAATCAAAGAAATAAAAGAAAAGCTTGAAAATTTGAAGAGAAAACCCATGGATCTTTAAAAAGAACCAGAAAACTTTTAAAAGCAATTAATAAAATATGTTAAAACAACAAAAAAAAGCTTACTGATGACTTTAACAGATTCAACATAGCTGAAACGAGTGTTAGTAATATGAGATTGGAACTAAATAAATTACCCATAATTAAGTCTAGAGGCTTCAAAATGGAAAAATACAACAGAAAAATGTAAAATGTAGAATATGTAAGTGACCTGGAGAGAGTGGGAAGATGAGATGTATATTTGAATAGAGTTGAAAATGGAGATAATAGAGATAATGAAGGGATGGGAAATTTTCCCGAACTATTCAAAGACATAAATCTGCTCTCAGATATAGCAATCCTTAAGAATCCCACAGAAGATAAACGATAGGAATAAAAAAAATCTTAATGAGACTGCAGAACATCAGAGAAAAAGAGGACTTGATAAATGACAAAAGCAGAATTGATCAGTGGGGGAAAGAATGGACTATTCAAAAAATGTTTTTGGAACAAAAGGTTATCCATGGAACAAACAAAATATGAAAAGTAGTATAAAATTATAAAAATGTGATTAGAAAATATAAATTTGGAGTATGGAAGGATTTGTTTTTTTTTAACAATTCAGATCAAACATTCGTAATTCATAAAGGAAGCTAAGCATACATTTTACAATATTAAAATTAGAACATTCCTGTTCAAAGAATTCATACAGTGAAAAAACAACCACAAACTTAGAAAATATTTTGCAAGTCATAAAATCAATAAAAGATAGGTGTCTTTACTCAATTAATAGGTTTGTATGTGTGTGTTTATATATTATGGATATGGAAGAAAACTTATTTGAAAACCTGTGCAAAAGTCAGGATCAAGCATATCATGGCAGGAAAAAAAGAAAAGCCCAAAAACATACGAAAAGGTGCTTAACTCCATCAGTAATAAGATTAAAATAAATGAATAATATTATGATATAGCATTCTTGCCTACTAGTTTGGCAAAACTTTGAAAGTCTGACAGTACAGCTCTAGGTAAGGAGCTGCAGCATCAGGAAATCTCACACAGCTGGTGGGAATATAGATTGTTATAATTTATTCGGCATTGAACTAATGAAGTTTAACATGTAAATATACCCTTCAACCCAGCGATTCCTCTCGGGGGATTTGCCCTATGGAAGTACTTGTGCACATAGTAGAGGTCACACACAAGGTTATTCACATTAGTACTTTTTGCATAGCCCCAAACTGAAGGCGACTCAAATTATCCATCAAGACTAAAATGGATAAGTAAACTGTGATATATTTATACCTCAAAATGCCATAAAGTTGGAAAAATGAATGACTTCAGCTACTGATATCAACATAAATAAATCTCAAAAATGTAATATTGAGCAAAAGAAAACAGTCCTAGGAAAATGTTTTGTAGTATTATTCCATTTAATTGAATTTTTTTTAAATGTCAATTTTTTAAAGTGTTTGTGCTAATTAGAAATGCATACATTGATGGAAAAACTGGGAAAGCAAGGGGATAATGCAAAATTCAAGACAGCATTTAGCTCCAAGAGAAAGAAAGCAGATGATGGGGAGGGGAAGAATCCAACAGGGAGAGTGCACCTGGGGGTCATAGGTACAAAATTGTTTATGACTGTCCCTTAATGTGCACATGTTTATGTTTGACCATTAAAAAAAAATAAAAAATAAAGAGTTTTAAAATCACTCTAGCCAGTGGTGGAAATAGGCAAGTATGGGGCATTAAAAAACATAAAATCGAATTTAAGGCCCTCAGGACATGATCTAGTTTGGTAAGTTATTAAATTGTCTGAGTGATACTTCTACTACCAGGAACAGCAAACAAACAAACAAAAAGACAGCTGTTTCAGATCTGCTGCAAACCGCAGATACACACATTCTCGACTGAATTCATACTAGTTTTTAAATGTTAAATCTTACCAGCTGGGAAGTCTTATTATTTGGGGTTGTTTTCTATGTCGGTTTTTCTTTTATGGGACTATAATGTATGTACTGATTTTAGCATTGTCAAAGCAAACCTAAATTACCAGAGAACAAAACCAGGGAATCGCGTTTAATATGTGTAATCATCAGTACTCTCATTTGTGGGATACAACATCAGCTCTGTCTTAAGAATCAGTCTTATTAAATCATAAGAGGAAATGTCCAGAAAGATTTAATAAGAATGTAAAAAGAAAATTCAAAATAAGCCACCTTAATATTTTTAGCTTCATTTCTAATTTATTTTATTTGCATGGTTTGGGTTTTTTTCCAGCAGGTTGATTTGATTTTGAATTGTCTTTTAGCTGATGCCATGGGAACATTCGAAATTTATTGAGAGAATCTTTTATTATAAAATGCATGGGTATTGCAATACATGGTATGTGATCAGTTGATTTTTTTTAACCTCAAGTTACATAAGATTGTAAGATATTTAAAATTGAAGCTGAGTTGCAATAATTGTTTCAACCAAAAGACAATCCCTCAAATCTCTCCAATTTTGGAAAATAAATTGAAATTTTTCATATGGTTGTGTAAACCTGTGAGGCATTCTGTCATCATGGAAAATGGGAACCTGAATAGCCAGATACAATTGCTTGCAAATAATTGGCAGTGTTCCTGACTAATTAATTGTAAAACAGCCTTAGTTAAGTTTTAAAATTTTAAAAATAGTGAGACAATGTAGCATTTTATTTATTCACCTTTTAAATACTCAGGGAAATTTATATATATATATATACACACACACACATATTAGTAAAATTCAGATACTAGGCTGTCTCTACAAAACATATATAAATATAACCTAGCCATGCAGTAAATTCTGATAAATCAGTCCAAAGTGACTTTAATTAGGACTACTTTTAAAATTGATTAGATTGTTTCCATCTCTTGGCAATTGTGAACAGTGCCTTTCTGAACATTGGTGTGCGAATGTCTGTTTGTGTCACTGCCCTCAACTCTTCTGGGTATATATCAAGTATTGGTGAATCATGAATAATGCTTCTATAAACGTTGATGTACAGATGTCCATTCGTGACTCTGCCTTTGGTTCCTCTGTAATGGGATTGCTGGGTCATAGGGTAACTCAATATTTAGTTTTCTGAGGAATCGCCAAACTGCCTTCCACAGCGGCTACACCATTATACATTCCCACCAACAGTGAATAAGTGTTCCAATTTCTCCACATCCTCTCCAACATTTGTAGTTTCCTGTTTCTTTAATAGCAGCTGTTCTTATAGGTGTGAGGTGGTATCTCAATGTAGTCTTGATCTGCATTTCCCTTATAGCTAATGACGATGAGCGTCTCTTCATGTGCTTTGAGCTATCTGTATTTGCTCTTCAAAAAACTGTCTATTCATATCCACCCATTTATAGTTGGGTTGTTTGTTCTTTTGTTGTTGAGCTGTGTAATTTCTTTATGCACACAGGATATCAAGCCTTTATCCAATATATACCTTTATCCAATATATTGATCAATTTGTTGTTTATTCTGGGGGCTGAAAATATGGAAATACCAGAATTATTCCTGTTTCTTTTTTTCGTCTTAAATCCCTAGCGGGAATCTGATTTTTTTTTTTATTTTACATTTTCAACAACAAACATTGAAGAAAAGTAAAATCAGATTGATTTTCTTTCTTTTATTTGAGCTAGCTGTATTGTGATTTCACTAGGAAATTGTATAACTTTATCCTGTTCTTTACTCTTGTGGACCTAATTTTACAAGAGTATTTTGAATAAAAGCTTATATGCTAAAAGGCTGATTTATACTAATAGTTTAATCATTTTAATAACCCCAATACTTATTACTTTCTGTGCTTTATTCTTTAAAGAACAGAAGCATGGGTAGGGATAGGGAAGCTGAGTTGCGGGTTGACTAGAGAATGTGATTAAGGATATGTAAGAAAGGTAAGTAGCATTTTCATGACTTAAGGCTTTTGAAGAAAATTAACATATTGAATCCAAATGTCTAAGTGTAGCTCTGGACTTCATTAAAAAAAAAAAAATGTTTTCACTGAATTTCATCACAAAGGCATACAGATTCAAATTCCTTTCAGTAGTTCAGGGAATAGGACATTTTATATAAGGCAATTATAAGAGATTATGAACTAGAATTATAAAACAATATGTAATCATGTAGTACTAATGTGTTTAGCAATCTTAAATGCAAATGAGGGAAATGGTTTGAATTTCTTTTAACTGCCTAGTCCAAAAGCAGGAATATCATTGAATTTACATGTACTCTAATACATTAAATTGTAGGTCCTTAAACTTCAGCTTCTAATGAGATTTGTAAACTCATTTTTTTGAGATTATGAGACAGTCTCCAATTAATTTTTAAACAGTTATTTACAAAGGAAACTCAGGGTTGTTATTTTAATATCTTGGAGGGATTTGCTCTTGGCAGACACATTGCAATATTTAAGTTACCCCTTGCGATTCCAGCCTGATTTTATATTTAGAAAGAAAAAGTCTAATTATTTGATGACAATTGCTTTTCTATAACTTTTGAAGATTGTTTACTTATAAAACTATAGTTAGTATTTTTTTATCCTGAAGTATGTGTACTTATTTGAAATGTTCTACCTTTAGACTCTGTATCTAAGGAGACAAGCCTAAGGGCTCAGAAGGAAAAGCATAGATTCTATGCTCACTGTTAAGATACTGAGCTTAGTTAGTCTCCCTTCTCATGTTTATCCAGTATGTGCATTTGAGTGCTGGACATGTTAAAAATCATAGAAATAACTGGACAACTCCTCTTGATAAATTTTATATGTGCTTCTGTCATGAGGCTAGGAGTTCTAGCACTCAGGGATCAGATAAGTTGACTGGCTTCCTGTGAGGGACAGTCTAATTTCAATCCACCCTTCCATTTCTGGTATTGCCCTTACATCTGGGATGTTGCCTTCGTGGTCCTATCTCAAAATGTGAAGGGCTTGCTAAAGGCTCCCCCTTGGAGTCCATTTCTTGTCCTCCTAGTCTGCTGAGGCTGTCAAAAGTACAGCTCAGTTTCTTAATCCCTCAGTCACCTTTTCTAGAGTTGGCAGATGCACATAGGGGAAAGCAGCCCCAGCTTCAGTTCTCATATCTCCTCAAGCTATCTTCTCCTAAATCTTTGCCGAATAATTTTTAAATGCCTTGTAATCTGCCCTGCAGAGGGTTGTTCAAAGTATATAATCTGCTAGAACTAGAAATGGAAGTGCTAATTTTTTATAAGAATTTTATCTTGCTAATAATGATTCACCTTCACAAATCTACATTTATGCTTATTTTCATAGATGAAGTTATCTTTAAATAGACGGGACAAAATATATATTTAAACTATCTACTGTAGCATAACAATAAACAAAATCTATTGAAACACTTATGACATGCCAATCACTGTTCTGTTTTCCATGTAATTTTATTTAGCACTCATAATTACTTTATGAGTGAAGTATTGATATTATTTCCATTTTATAAATGAAGAAAAGAATAAAAAAAGTTAGAGCTCCTAATTGTCACACTCTATGAACTTATCGATTTATTTTAAATAAATTTCAAGTTGTCAAATTTTCTTATTGCCTTTGAATATTCTATTATCTACTAATTTAGACTGTTCATAATACTAGTCTTCAAGACATTTAAAATTTATATTAGATGCGCTCTAGGGAATGGAAGCATATAATGTATTTTAGAGGTATTCTAACTAAATGGATTACTTTTTTAAACTGGAAAGCAAGACAGATTAAGTTATGTGGGGAAAATTAGTTATCCCATCTTTATTTTGAAAATTGCAATCATTAACCAGAGTAGATGGGGGCACGCATTAGTCATTCTTAGAAGCTTATTGTGGATTGTGATGCAGAAACTGCAAATTTAAAAGTGCCCTATTTACATTATTTCATAGGGTTTTATTTGAATTCAAAGATTGTAGTTTGTATTCTAGTTATTTTTTTCTATGTATTGAACAAAATATTTTTTAATTATAATATTCCTCTTCTGCCATGAGGCTGTAGTGCTGAGCTTTCATAGACAGAGAGGACTTACTGCCTCTATAAAATAGTCATCTATATAATAGAAAGCACTTAACTTCTCTGTAAAGTATTGGCATAGTGATTTATATACAATATAACATATGTGATTTTTTGGTCAATGAGAGAGAAGTCCATGGCTAATTATATTTTAGCATTTGTCTTTAATCAAGACTCTGATTCCAATATTATATGGTTACAGACTTTTAATCATATTTTCAGTCTATGAAAAAGTGGTTTATGAGGCACACACTTCTAAAAATGCAGGTCTTGCAGAAAATTTTTATGGTAATATTTATCAAACCCGTTTTCCAAGCAGTCACCTTGTGAAGGTATGTGCATCTTTTTGCTACATGAAAAATTTGGTAATAATAATTCAGTGAATGGAGAAAACCAAGTGATAGATATGAAAGCTAAACTGATTTACATGACACTGCATGTAAAGCAAAAAATAGCTCAGTTTGATTTTGAGCAGCAGTCTTCTGACTTCCACATTTTCAGAGCACAAGTGTGTTCTTTAGTGGGATAATTGTTCAAAAACATTACAAAGATACTGCGTTAATTATTATCATATGGGGGCACATACTTCTAAAGAAGTTTTAATCTTTCGCCTTTGTAAGCCTGCCTCCCCAAGAGTGCTTGTACGATGTCCTAAGAAGCTAAGATTGATATTAGAAGAGGCATTCATTTTTGACTTTTATGTAGTATACTTTAGAAGTATGAATCCTCCAAATAACAAAGGCAGCTCATCCTGTTTTATTCACCTGGTTTTTACATACAGAATAAGAATCTCCAACTTTTGCTCCTAAAGAGATACTAAGAGGTGGTTTCACCTACCCATTTTAGGGATTAGGCTTAGTCCATTATCTTTCGACTATGGTGTTTTACTTTGGCATGATTGACAGTAGAAGATCTTTTATTTTTTACTGCCAACTTAATTTCATCTCTTCTAAGGCATTTTGTGATATGCACATATGTTAATATTAGTAGCTTCAGTCTTACAATGCAAAACTAGCATGGAAATAGCAAGGTACAATAATATGTAGGAAAGGAATGCCCTATCTGCCTGTTAATCACACTATTGACTTCAGTTTTATGTTTTTGATTGTTATTCTATATTAAAATCTCATATCTAGCCTCAAATAAAAGTTAAGAAATCATTCATAGTAACTTTTTCCCCCAAGTACAAAAAAATAAAATGACATCTGAAAACCAGCACTTACGAGATACTCAAAATCACCTATAATTTACCAAACTACCATAGCTACATTTTACGTTTTATTGTACATCCTTAAAGGATATAAAGAATATTCTTTTTATTTCTGTGAATATACCAACATATATATACATAACATATACAGACTTGCAGAGTAAATTCTTTTAAAAATTGAATGGACCTCATCCAATTTGATGATCTCATAAGACACTAAACATGTGCATTCAACTTAAATATCTAGGAGACCAGGAAGCATCTCATTGTTATTGGCTCACTTTGATGGTGTATTTTTCCTGTTCCTGCCATTGATTTTTCAAGTCACTGAAAGCTAACACTTTTAATCACCTGAGTTGCAAATGTGGTACTAACAATTCAGTGTCACTGGTGCTTTTAAAAATTTGTAAAGCTTTGTGTTGCTCTCATGTCAGGCCTGTGGTAATTGTCTGGGTCACCACTATACTATTCCTTATTTGGAAAGCGGTTTCCTAGCAACTCTTTCTCCTAATAACTGAACTGATTTCTACGCATTTATAATGCTTCCTACTACTGCATCAGAAA
Source organism: Tamandua tetradactyla (assembly GCF_023851605.1). Taxonomy (NCBI): domain Eukaryota; kingdom Metazoa; phylum Chordata; class Mammalia; order Pilosa; family Myrmecophagidae; genus Tamandua; species Tamandua tetradactyla. The sequence continues at coordinate 35,243,387 of NC_135334.1, forward strand.
TTGTCACTTTGTGTGCAAATGTTACAAGATCAAATTTACCTGTGGATTCAGTTCTAAGAAATTATTCTGTTTAATCGCTTGCTCTTAATGTGTTCATTCAAAGGTTAAACCAACCACATAAGAATGAATTTAGTAAAACCTCATTAATTCAGACCTCACTCTGATAGGGTGATTTTGATAAAAGTGCCTGCAATGTGTGCAAATAGTTCATAGTAGGAGACATGATGAAGTTGAAAAACAGGCTTAATTGCAGTGATCAAATGGCCATGTAATCAGGGGATCTATGATACATGCACTGGGTGCTCCAAAACGGGGAAGGCTTAATTTGGGGCAGTTTGCTGTGCCATGCAGATAAGGCACTGAGTGAGCCTCACTGGAGCCTTGCTGGGAGTGATTTTTTACTCAATTACTCAATAAATATTGGAAGTTTACTCTTTCTTAAACAATTGTTCAGGCATTAGGGATTCAAGGGTAGGCAAACCAAATAGGACCTGACCCTCCCAGGAGCTACAGTCTATGGAACAACAACATTCTAAATGCTTGATTTAGAATGTGAAAATAGATACTTTGAATCCTCTCTAAATACTCTTTCCATCTTAATGTGGTACGTTTTTGGTTAGACTTTTAGAAATATTTGACAAAGACTTTTTTAAGAGAAGATAATCAAGATATTATTGTTTTACATTCACATAACCACATCTTATTTATTACCTTTGTAGATTTCATGTATTTCTAGGGAAGCAGTGTAGAAAGGCATTTATTTTAAAGCAAATATGGGCTAGTGGTTTGATTGGCAGTTTGTATATCATATCATCAATCTCTATAGCAACCTAATAAAGGGCAAAAACTGCATATATGCCCTTTATTAGGTTGCTGTAGAGATTATGCAGTTTTTGTATATTTTAAAGATCAAGAAAGAAAGACCTTGAGAGACTAATAAGGTCATGGAAAAAACTAATATATAGTGTAAAACTATATGTGAGATTTGTCCTAGGTATTTTATTTTCTTTATCTCTTTTAATTTGTACAAACTCTGCAAAATAAATTTCATTCATCTTTTTTTAAAACTTTTTTTACTGTATAATATAACTTATAAAACAAAGAAAGAAAAGAGCAATAGTTTTCAAAGCTCTCCTCAGCAAGTTGTTACAGGACAGATCCCAGAGTTTGTCATGAACTACCATGCCATCATTTCAAATTTTTTCTTCTAGCTGCTCCAGAACATTGGAGGCTAGAAGGAATAAATATTTTTTTTTAATCATCACAATTGACATTTTTTGTGAAAAATAACATATTACAAAAAAGCAATACATTTCAAAGTACAGCACAACAATTAGTTGTAGAATGGGTGTCAGAGTTTGATATGGGTTACAATTCCACAATTTTAGGTTTTTACTTATAGCTGCTTTAAGATACTGGAGACTAAAAGATGTATTAATATAATGATTCAGCAGTCATGCTCATTTGTTAAACCCTACCTTCTCTGATAACTCTACCCTCACCTTTGATCTTTCTTCCACTCTTTAGGGATATTTGGGCTATGGCCATTCTAACTTTTCATGTTGGAAGGGGCTGTTGATAATATCAGGCAGGGAAATGGAACTAGCTGATGTTCTGGAGAGGCTGGGCTCTCTAGGTTTCAGGACTTATCTGGTCCAGAGACCCATCTGGATGTTGTAGGTTTCTGGAAAGTTCCCCTCATGTATGGAACCTTTGTTGAATCTTATATATTGCCTTAGGTGTTCTTTAAGATTGGCTGGAATGGTTTTGGTTGGGGTTTGGCAAGTTATGGTAAGTAACAATGTCTAACTGAGGATTACTTAAGAGCAACCTCCAGAGTAGCTTTGAACTCTCTCAGTCTTTGATACCTTATTGTTACACTTCTTTTATCCTTTTTGGTCAGGATATAATTGTTAATCTCATATGCCAGGGCCAGACTCATCCCTGGGAGTCATATCCACATTGCCAGGGAGACTTTCACCCCTGGATGTCATGTCCCATGTAGTGGGGGAGGGCAATGATTTCACTTGCAGAGTTGGGCTTATAGAGGCCACATCTCCACAAGTAACTCTTAGGCATATCTATAGATAGACTAAGCTTCTCTGCTACCTGCGTAAGCTTCACAAGAACAAGCCTCAAGATCAAGGGCTTGGCCTATTGATTTGTGTGTCCCTAATGTTTGACACAGCATCAGGGGTTTCCCCGATGGTAAAGTTTAGAGTTTCATATTTTTTCTCCCATCCCTCAAGGGACTTTGTCAATACTTTTTGATTATCTACTTAATATATTCTGGCATGTATCCAGGTATTACATTAAACTATACAGGATTAAAGGCTCTTATTCTTATTCTGGGCTCCCTGTGTTTTGAATGTTTAAATGAGCTGTCCAGACAGGTTAAGTTAGATTATGTGCAAGAAAATTTAGGTTCCAGACAAAATAAACGTTTCTTCCTTTTGTCTCCATCTTTTACTTATTTAAAGAAAAATTTGAGATTCAGAAAGTTTAACTAATTTTACTAAGATTATGCAACTGGTCAATTGCAGAACTTAGATTTGAAGCCATTCATATATGGTTGGGGGAAAAAAATCTCTTGACTTGCCAGTATACCAAACTGGTCAACATCTCATCAGAATGCCCTTGTTTCTTGAGTACTTGATATAAGAGCTGCCTCTTACTCAGAGTTTACTGTCAAGCATTATGCAAAGTTAGAATGTCTTTAGTATTCTATCAATCCAGCTATTCCCACTCATGTTTTCTGTGTGTTAATTTATCTGTATTTGTGTTCTAAGCATATTTTGTATTTGTGAAATATAAAGATATATGATCATGTAAGTTTTATAACAACCATAGGCTATGCATAAGATGCTTTAATCCTGATTTACTTTAGAGAATCCCATGACTCAGTAAGGTTGAGTGACTTACTGTCAAATGACTAAATAAGAGTGGATTCAACATTGGAATTTAACTCTGTCTCCGAAGTCTAAGCTCTTATCCATTACCATATACCATCTCCAATAATATAATTAGAACATAGGATTTCAAATCTTATGACTAAGCTAATAACTTTAATTCTCCTTTAAGAAGTCATTGCCCTTCCCTGTTCCTTAAGAAAGAAATTTTAAGATGTACTAGTACAATGTCATGAGGCATTCTAGCTATAAGTATATATATAGATATTGAAATAATAAGGGTAATTATGTCTACATTTAGTATAAGGGAACAAAATTGGTAGTTCTATAAAAGTTCATAGTCTCTGAAGAAAGATGTAAGGTGGAATAGTATTGAAATATAAACTGCTGTAATAAGCATCCTATGAAATTTAGAAGGTATGATCTCTTTTTAGTGACCATATAATAATCCAAAACCTAGAAAACAGAGATTTGAAACCATAACAGAGAATCCAAAAGAAGTATTTTCTCCTTAGGACACATTATTTTCCAGATGGTATCTGTTGATCCTTTTCTATATTAAGTTATCTGATATTACTTTTATATTTACAATAATCCAAAAGCACTGGTTGAAAGTCTAAAATGCAGTAAAATGGTTTGATCAGTCAGCCAGCCAGCAAGAAATTACTGAATTTCTCTCATGTGAAAAATTATATAATTGAGTTGCAGACTAAACTGCATGAGTGCCAAATACTAATCTGCTTTTTTCTTGGATCTCATTAAGGCAGAACTCTGTCTCCATAATAGGAGAACATCTGGTCACTTAATTCCATTCAGTCACAAATTCAGTCAGCCATCCAGATTTTCAGACTCCACAATTCCATTCAACTTGTTTTCTTCAATTGTTAGTTGATCTCAAAGCTATGTCAAATAGGCAGTAACCTTTGTTTTTTAGTTATCACAGTGGTCCTTGATGTCTTACCTAAGACAAGGTTCAGATAAGAGAGAGAATGAGTTCCGTTACTTCTTCTAGCTCCATCGAACGCTTCTACAGATCTATGTAGTGTTCTCTCTCTCCTGCTCTGTTATCTGGGAGGAATATCTTGGTGAAGCAGTGGCGAAAACAATTTCTTCAGTCTTGCAGGTGGCTTTCAGAAATCAGCTTTATTAAGGACAGACATCAGCAGGCACAGCACTCTTTAAGGTGGGCACAGCACTCTTTCAGGTGGGCCCAGCCAAAGCAGGCTGCCTCCTTCCTCCAAGTTAAGCCCCTTTCTACTGCCGCGGTTGGGCATAGCGAGCGTGCTTATGCTGAGGGGGCTGTATGTCTCTATTCTGCGCATGCTCCCCATTACTCCCCCTTGCAACAATTGACCTAGTCATCTTGTCTAGGCTTGGTGGTTTGTGGAGAATGTTCCATCTCCATTCTCAGCCCGAAGCTCACACCCACCACCTCGACATCCTCCTCCACACCCCTCCCTACGTAGTTTCTACCGAACATATTTACCTTCCTTTCTGAGTCTTCCCTTATTTTTAGACTCCCCACTCATCCCCTCAAGCTATTTTTCTCTCTCAATTCCATAGAAGTGGTTACCATTTTCTCATAGATTAGCTAAGAGCTAGCTACTACAAATAAAAAAAAGATATTGTTATGAAAATTGCACATAAAAAATGGTTGCTTCTGGTTGATTTGTGTGAATGGGGCCTGTTTTTTTTTTTTTGTCTGTTGTTTTATACTGTTAGCTGTATGCTTTTATATTGGAATTTTCCAAATGCATGCATGGATTTCTTTAGTGTTTTCATTTTTAATGCCATTAGGAGTCATATGGGTTGTGCCATCATGGACCATTTTTTGTTTCCTTCCTTATATGATTCAAGAATTTCGAAAAAATCTCATAAATATAATTTTAAAGTGAAGTAAGCATCTGCTCACCTTTGTATTCAATTTATCAACAGACAATGGCTAAAACTGCACAGATTATTTAAAAAATTATTGACTAAGAATTTGTGAGAGAATAAAATCTTTTTGACAAAATTGCATTGTAAAGTATTTGGCCAGTAAAATTAGACTTGGTAGATATAATGGCCGTAAAACTGGCAGATAATGATATGGCAAAGTACTGATTAATGAATCGCAAATCGTAAAATGTAATGATCAGCTCTTGAGAAAGAACTTTCTTGAGAAAGAACTGATGCCAATTAAAATATTTTCAGTGGAACACAACTGGAATTGTAAAATATGAGAATCAGTTTAACTGCACTACATAAAAAATAGGTCAAGGAATTAAGTTGACTCAATGGTGTTTAGTTCAGAAAATAGTTTCTTCATGAGAGTTCTTCAGTGCTGGTAAATTTCTGCTTTCAAATTTTGAATTCCTTTGATTGGGTCCTAATGTCTCAAACTATGACTGTTTTATTAGTCAAGTGAATTATTTGATGAATTACCAAGAGCATATACCATACATTACACATACATGCTAAATAAAGTGAATTAAATTTTATTAAGTGGTAGGAGAAAGTAGAGCAGTTTGTTTAGCATTTGTGAGGCTGGTAGCTATTGTAGCTCTGTTTTCATGTCAATACTTTCTTCTCCTTGATCCTTTACTGCATAAGTCAATATTGTTTTATATTTACAAATTTTTGGCATCTCATTTTCTTTGTAACCAGGTACATTTATTGACTTCTGGTGTTCATAGAAATTTACAGTAGTATCCCTTTCTATTCTCTGCTTTTGTTTCCTTGTGTCTTTTTTTAAAATAACGTATTTAGAATCATGCCTTTTTTGAAAAACACTAAACTTATCTCATGCTCATTTTCACCCTTAGCATTCAAGACAGAAGTTAGTAATTTTGCTACCAAAGAATAACGAAAGAGTTGCAACTCCCATATTATGCCAATATTAAGAATGTATATTTTGAGGGTATGAAATGTCTGTACTCTTTGTAGTCAAACCTGTGCTTTATTAAAATCACTTAAGTATTTACACATATTATTATTATAGCAAGCTATTTCTGAACATTATTTTCCATATTTTTCTTTCTTTTTATTTCTAGTTTGTGAAAGTTCATGTTATGGATTTAAAAGCAGGCCCATAAAATATCTTTTTACATATCCAGTCTATAAGAAGTCTAAACAAAATATATCAGCCATAAACAATCATGGCAAAGCTTCCATTTTATGCCTGGTGCCTCAAAGACTGTTTATGCCTCAAATATTTTCCTGAAATGTCCAATCCATATTTTAAGTTGGAAAAATTATTAGTGTTTCAAATAGTGGATTCTCATTTGGAAAAATATTTCAGTCAGACATATTTCTACCTAGTTTTGTGGCATTGTTTGGTTGGCTAATTATTGCTGGTTTCTAGAACCAAGTGCATTCACCAAGTGCTCTACATATTTTCTGATTTGTTACTACTATCCGAAAAAGCAATACAACTATGATTTTAAATTCAATATTTTTGCTTTACTGAACTGGGATTTAAAATGTCCTTTCTTTTCTTATAGTCTGGTTTAGTCAGAACTAAATAATTTACAAGGGTCTAATTATATATGCATTTAGGAAATTCATTTCGGAATAATAAATAATTGGCATTTATTGATATTTGGAGGAAAATACCCTCATTCCACATGTGATGAAACATATATAAAAAACTATTTGATTCTACTTAAATTATATAATTAATTAGGGATAGGATTTAAACATCTGACTTCATGTTTCACAAGAAAGCTGATAAAGACAATAAGGCCAGTCATAGGAAAGGTAAGTAACTTTGAAGTTGTTGTTTTGTTGTTTTTCTAGCAATTATTCTATTCAGCATGATAGCCTAAATATCATTTGCAAAGGCTGTTTTTGAAGTTATTATGTAAAAGGTATGGAGAATACTATACAAGTGGGTGACAGAAGGTCCAGATATTTTGACTTCTTCAGTGTCATTTCTCTATTAACAAAGAATTATCATTTTTAGTATTTTAGTACTTTTTAAAAACTATTAATTTTTTCTCCCAGTTCCTAACACCTTCTTCTGCAAGAGCCTCTCGGTCTGATTTTGGAGCAACTATTCACGGAGAATTCAACCGAAGTTGACAGATAAATTTCTTTCCCTTTTAACCTTCAGCATTTCCTACTGATATGATGAACCAGTTATGTTAGCTTATAAAAAGGAAAACACCAATAAATGACTACCTTTTTGAATCCCCCAGCCTTTCCTGTCTTATCGCTCTGTACACATTCATTTTTGAGAATAGTTGAATAATGACGTATCTTCATGTATGAGTATTTTTCATTCTTTGTTTGTCACCATCTTCAAATATGTCAAAAAAAATCGAGATGCTTTAGATGTTATTCTTGCATGACTTTCCCAAACATCAAGCTATAAATACTACTTACCAATTAAAAAGCTATTTAGTTCTCTGAGGAAAAATTATGACAACTGTAATCAATTTATGCACACAGATGATAGTTCTATTCTAGCCTGTTGCCAGGAACTGTCAAGTAGAAAGCAATGAACTATATCCTATCAGAGCTGGAATGGTCTCAGAGATAAATAGTTTCAGTATCTACAAGATATGGAATTATGGATCAAGGGGAAATGGCTCTGTAGGAAAAAGTAAGTTTGGAAATTGCTTCATGCTTAAACTCCTAATGAAGTGTTAAAATGTACATGGCATATCAAAGGCTCTGAGTGGTAGTATGGTAGAGACTCCTTTTTAATTTTAACTTTCCCTAAAGAGATGACATGATTATGTGGGGATATACAAACTTATTGTGCCTACTTTATTCATTTCGGATATGAAATCAACTCCAATTCACCAATTTTCCACTTCATTATCAGCTAACTTCCTTACAAAGCCAGTACTTCCTTCAAGCACACCAGCTATCTCTTTGATGTAATATGTGGTTGTTCCTCTACAACACCACTCTCTCTAACTGTCTGGAGTGGCACTCATCATAACCATTTCTCAGTGTCAGAAGACAAGAGCCAACATTATTCCTTATTTGCACAGCCACTTCAAAAGCTTCATGCTACTCACCTTACATAAAGAATATCCCTCCTTTTTTCTATCTTACCTGATTCAGTTTTCCAATGACTTGCATTTCCTGCCATCACAGTAAGTGACTACTATCTACATGTTGGTGACCCATCCAATAGTCTGATTCACTTTATTCCATTAAGTGCTGCTCACTTTAGAAATTCAGAGAGACATGCTTCACAGCTCATCAATATTCAGAAATAATGCAACTCTAGGAACTCAACTTCAAGTGCCTTTCTCAGTAATAACCTCTTGTTCTTCTGCCATTTCATATTCTACAAACTCCCTGATTGCTGTGACCTTTCTTCATCCATTCCTAGGCTCTCATCCTATTATTTCCTTTTGGCTATGCTTGCCTTTAATATAGCCAGGATCCCCTTGTCTTCTAACTCAGCATTGCTCCCACCTGCCCTCTAGTTTTAATAATAACTGCCTTCCATGGCACCTTCTGTAAGACTTTTTGACTTAACCTGGCCCTGGCACCATGGGAAAGGAAGTATAACGAATAAGGTATCAGTGGCTGAGAGAGTTCCCATGGTGTTGAGAGGCTACTCTGGAGTAAGCTGCAGTTAGATCCTGCTACCTACCATAGCTTGCCAACCCCAACCAAAACCATTCCTGCCATTCCTAAAGGACACCTAGGGTGTTAAGAGTCTACAAAGGTTCCATACACTAGGATAACTTTCCAGAAATCTACAACCTCCAGATGGGTCCCTGGATCAGATAAGTCTTGAGATGCAGAGGGGCAAACTTCTCAGAAAGAATATCAACTAGTTCCTTCCCCCATCCCATCTTATTGACAGCCCCTTCCAGCATGAAAGAGTTAGAATGGTCATAGCACAAATACCCTGAAGAGTAGGAGAAAGATCAAAGATGATGGTGGAGTTATAGAGAGAAGATAGGGTTGAACAAATGAGTATGATTGCTGAATTATTATATTGATATTTCTTTTAGTCTCCAGTATCTTAGAGCAGCTATGAGTAAAAACCTGAAATTGTGGAATTGTAACCCTTAACAAACTCTGAAATCTGTTCTACAACTAATTCTTGCACTGTGTTTTGAAATGTACTGCTTTTATGTCTATATGTTATTTTTCACAAAAAAAATAGAAAAAAAGAATTTTCTGCTTAAGAAATGGAAATAATACTCTTGAACTGATAAGAATCATTAGAGGAAACTACATAATCATGGTGCATTGATTTTTACTATGTCTTAACTTTGTTGCAAATACTTTTTCCTCTCTTTAAATTTCTATCTTAACATTGCCACATTTACTGTCAACAGATATTTCCCTTCCTAATTAAATGAAATGATAAAAGTCATCAATATGAACAATCACAGCTTTTTTCCACATCCTTTCCCAACATACCCCTTGCTTCAAAGGTTTTCTCTTCTCCTTTGCCTCCTTCATATCTGGCCCCAAAGGGTCAACAAAATTTTTTCTAACATTAACACGAAAGTGTCATTTTCTTTGAAAGCATCCTCCTCTAACTATGCCTAATGCTGTTTTCTCCCATTCATGACCAAAAAACAGTTACAAAAATATTCTACTGGTTTTCTATTGCCTGGGAAACAAAGACTAAATCCTTTTGGTGCCTTAAACTAGCCAAATCTACTTTCTAAAGCCTATTTCCTATTAAATAAATCTCTTCTCGCCATAATGGTATGGTGTAAACTATAGGCTATATTTCCATTTTCTGCATTGCTGCCTCTTTATTTGGCTGGTCTGTTATTTTTGTTTTGTTCTTTCTATCTTGTTTTGTTGTTTCGTGTGCCTGTTCTAGTCTGCCTTTCCTCTTGGCGCAGCTCAAATACTAGGAAGTCATCCCCAATACTCACATTTTCTTTAATGGCAATTATTTGCTTCTTTAAAAAATTCACAACTTTTGTCACACTTAATTGTAGATATTTAACATGCCATCCCTTGCAAATAAATTGTTTATTTGTATTCCTATGTCTATGTACTAGACTGTAAGAACTTTCAGGGCTGGAACTATATTTTGTTCATCTTTGTAACATGATGAAAAAAGCAGTTGTTTTTGTTGAATTAAATTTAAACTAATGCAGATATTGATTCTGACAAATAAGGAAAATGATATGCTGAAATATATTTATTCTTTATTCATTTCTTCAAACATTATATTTCCATGTTAAACATTTATCAAGACACTACTTTTGACTGTAAAGCACAGTGAAATCTAATGTGAATTATGGACTATATTTAATAGTACAATATTCTTTCATTAATTGTAACAAATGTACCACACTAATGCAAGGTATTAATAATAATGTGGGGGCGGGGGCACTCTATTTTCTGCATGATTTTTCTGTAAATCTACAACTTCTCTAATTAAAAAAGAATTGTTAAAACTTGGTTGATGGGTTTGGGGCTTCCTCATGCTATTTCTCCCCTTTTGCGTATGTTCAAATCCTTCCTCGATAAAAAATTTAAAAAAAGTTTTCCGTAATAAAAAGTTTTTTAAAAAAAGCCACTATTATGTGCTTGTTGCCATACCAGGTATTCATTAGATACAGAAAAGTGCAAATTATTTTATATTTTCATTATATAAATGAGCTCATTATGATCATTTTTGGAACATAATATTGGCTTCATATTTATAATAAAATATTGAGGTTTATTTTTTGAATAAATAAAAAATTAGGAGACTTATTTATAAAACAGCATTATTCATTCCATTAGCCAGGTCCACTTAAATTCATGTCCCTGTGTCAAGTCCCAAGAAGAGATTCCCTAAGGAAAGAGAAAACACGATCTCGTCTAAGAGTACATGAATGGCAGCAACCATTGGAGAATAAAACTTCAGAAGAGAATCTCTGTAAGCTGGGTTTAATTAAACCAATTATCTCCAATTTTACTGAACACCCGTTCATAAAATTGCTTTCCTTAAACTTCCCAAGCTGACAAGGCTCTGGAAATAAGGCAGCTTCTTCCTTTTGGTATGTATACATTTGGAAGTCTTGAATTTAGAGGACTACTTCCAGAATTAACTGAAGTAACAAAAGATGAATAATTAGCCCTTTCTACCATTAACTGTTATTAGAATTGTCATTATCAACTTTGTGTAAAAAGTAAAAAGTGCAAAATGTACCAGTGGTTGGGCTATTCACATATATTAAATAAGCGCCATTATCTTCATAGAATGACATCCTTAAAGAGTACACATGTGAATTAGTATGCAGTGGCACATAGAGAGCATCAGCTAGGCATCATCTTTTTAAGAGGCACTCACAGGATTAAATTCCTGAGCTAAGAATTCACCTTTAAAAAGTTAAACTTTAGTGGAATGACAGATTTTATTTTATAGCTGTTAACTTGATTGACAAGCAGGGCCTGCCAAGTATGGTTCTATTCTTGTAATTCAGGGACACCTTGAAACTATTTCCCAAGTGAAAAGAAGGAAAAATATGTAGTAAAAAAAAAAAGAAACAGAAAACTGCCTTTCTGATTAAGAACTTATTTGAGAAAAAATATAGAGTATTTTCTAACCCGCCCCCCCCCCATGCTATTAAAATGACTGAAATGGGAACATGTCTTGGTGATAGGTTTTGGTATAAATTAATTATTTGGTTCTTATTTAGCATCCATTTAGAGTGCTGCATAATTCATTTCTAGTAGTGTCACTATTTTTATGCAAATTGAATTGGTACTATATTTTCTAATTATAGCAAGGGTTGTCTTTATTGAGTAAGAATGTAAAGTTTTAGCTGTATAATACTGTAAGAATATATTCAGTAATGCTTGTAATTACTACTGGTATGTTTAGTGATAGTGTTTACATGTTATGCTTTGCTGGATATTCTCTAAGTCATGTGAGTAGATGTGGTTCCATCACCCATTTCAACTGTGAGACTGACAGACAGAACTGTAACTTTGGAGTCTGTGTTTTATGTGGCATTTTACCATTTTATGTATTCTTGTTTGGAATGTGAAACTCTCTGGCTCTATAACACTAGATTTAAAAAATTGATATATAATAATTCAGATAGCATAAAATTCACCCTTTAAAAATATACAATTCAGGTTCTTTTTAGTTTATTCACAAAGGGGTACAGCCATCACCACTATCTCATTTTAGAAACTCTATACCCTTAAGCAGTATATTCATTCATATATTCATTCCTTTTTATGGTTAAATAATATTCCATTGCATGGATATATCACATTTTGTTTTTCCATTCATAAATTGATGGGTATTGTGTTCTTTTCGTTTTTGGTTATTATGAACAATGCTGCTATGAATATTTGTGTAAAAGTTTTTGTGTAGACATATGTTTTTTATTCTCTTGGGTATATCCTAGAAGTGGAATTGCTGGGTCATATGATAAATATATGTTTAACGTTTTGAGAAACTGCTAGACTGTTTTCCAAAGTAGTGGCACCATATTACATTCCCACCATCAAAGTATGAGGACTCCAATTTCTCTGCATCCTTACAAAGACTTGTTATTATTATCCATCTTTAATGCTATATTAAATAAAAATTACATTCATAGCTTCATGATATTTTTGCATATGGATTTTGAGTTGTTCCTAGCTACATGTAGAATCAATTTCTTTTATATTTTTTATTTTGCTGGAACTACATTTCTTCCAATTCTTTTGGAATACAATGCCACTCTAAAACAGTGAGAGCTCAATCCCCAACCAACGATTTTCCTGAAAACCCTCAAGAAGACCCTGGTTCTATCTAAGATTCTATAAAGGTTTTACATATTAAGTTTATTTTTTCAGAAACAGAAACTTAAAACCTCCAGATTGTTCCTATGAAATGCAGAGGTACCACTCTCTCCAAGAGCATCAACCAGTTTCATTCCTCTACCCCATAATGTTGACATCTCTCTTCAGCATGAAGAAGTTAGAATGGTCATTGCTCAGATATCGCTGAAGATTGAATGATCAAGTGAGAGACATTTAAGAAATGATTGACTACTGAATCATCATATAGATATTTTTTCAGTTTTTAGTGTATTAGAACAGCCAAAAGGAAGTATCTGAAACTGTTGAACTGTAACCTAGTAGCCTTGATCTTTTTTTTTCAACTTTTTTTCTTTCTTTTTGGTGAAAAATAACATATACAAAAAAGCAATAAATTTCAAAGCACGGTGCAACAGTTAGTTGCAGAACAGATTTTAGAGTTTGACATGGGTTACAATCCCACAGTTTTAGGTTTTTAGTTTTAGTTGCTCTAAGATACTAGAGACTGAAAGAGTTATCAATTTAATGATTCAGCAATCATATTCATTTGTTAAATCCTATCTTCTCTGTGTAACTCCACCATCACCTTTGATCTTTCTGTCCCTCTCTTTAGGGGTGTTTGGGCTATGGCCATTCTAACTTTTTCATGTTGGAATGGTCTGTCACTAACATGGGGCAGGGAGATGGAACTATCTGATGTTCTGGAGAGGCTGGGCCCTCTAGGTTTCAGGATTTATCTGGTCCAGGGACCCATCTGGAGGTTGTAGGTTTCTGGAAAGTTACTCTAGTGCCTGGAACCCTTATGGAATCTTATAAATTGCCCTGGGTGTTCTTTAGGATTGGCTGGAATGGTCTTGGTTGGGGTTTGAGAGATTATGATAGGTAGCGGTGTCTAACTAAAGCTCTCATGAGAGCAACCTCCAGAGTAGCCTCTTGACTCTATTTGGACTCTCTCTGCCACTGACACTTTATTAGTTACACTTCTTTTCTCCCTTTGGTCAGGATGGAATTGTTGATCCTACAACACCAGGGCCAGATTCATCCCTGGGAGTCATCTCCCTCATTGCCAGGGAGACTTTCACCCCTGGATGTCATGTCCCATGTAATGGGTAGGGCAATGATTTCACTTGCAGAGCTGGGCTTAAGAAAAGTCATAGCCTTGATCTTTGATAATGATTGTATAACTATACAGCTTCTATCTTGTGACCATGTGTAAAAGCCTTGCAACTGCTACCACCTTTATCCCACTTATGGTTAGATGAGTAATACAGACATGCATGGGAAAAAATAGAAATTAAAAAAAGGCACCTAATCTTATCCTTTAAATTTTTGTAAGAAAAGTTTATTATGCATTATTTAAGACCAATTTTTTCATGTTTTATTAAGGGCTATATGCAAAATTGGTAAGTACATTCCATAGGATCATAAATATTGAACTTTTCCCACGTACTCTGTAAGTAAGGACAAGAGGTTATTTAAGTGTAATATTAATGTCCCAATCTTCACTATCCTGCAATTGTAAAAATAGATTGAAGAGAACAGATTATTTTCAAGCAACCAAACAAAAATATTCATGCCTCTTTCATATTTTCCTTATTTCTAAAAACTCAATAATGACAGTTATAGGTAAAGTTGCCTAAAATATTCCTACAAAAGTTAATTTACGTGATAAATATTTGATAAAGGCTATACATAATCCTTTTGGACTTTTTAGAAATATTTTGCTACTAGGTATCAGTACAGCTGTTCGAAGTATATATATTAATTGAAAACAGTTATTCCAAAGCTAAGTAGAAAACCATTTATCAAAAATGTTAAAACAGGCTATGTGATAGTAATGGATGCCTTCTAAGGAACCTCCCATATTTACCATTAGAAAATTCTAATTTAGTTGTAAGTATTGTGGCATAAGTTCCTTAAAAGAAGAATCTGAGATAAGGTCTTACATGTAAGGGGTTAGGAGAGAGAGTAGAGAATGAAAGAGAGAAGGAGGAAATGACAACATAAAGCTACATTCTCAATATCATACCTCTGTGAGAAATGCAAACAGAGGATTCTTCTAAGAAGTGTAAAGAACACCTCTCAAAAACTGTCTGAGTAAAAAGATCAGAAGTTGCCAGAGGTTCAGAGTTCACGGGGAGAGGTAAACAGGTAGAGAACATGGCATTTTTAGGGTAGTGAAACCACTCTGTAAAATACTATAATGGTGGGTACATGACATTGTGAGTTTTTCAAAACCCATAGCAGTGTAGAAAAGAGTGAACTCTATGGTAAACTATGGACTTCAGTTAATAATAATATATCAATATTGGTTCATTGATTGGAACAAATGTACCACACTACTACAAGATGTTAATATTAGGGGAAACTGTGTAGAAAGGCAAAGGAAATGCATATATGGGAACTCTCTACTTTTTGTACAATTTTTCTGTAAACCTAAAACTGCTCTAAAAGGTAAAGTCTTTAAAACATTGTCTGTCTGGAGAAAGGCAGGCAAGAGCATGCATCTACTGGCTCTGTGCCTTATTGGTTGAGGGTTACCCCAAGGGCACTAACTTCTTTTCACTTTCTAGATTGTACTCCTTCACCCGAGTGGATTCCATAGCATTGGAAAACCCCCAGGATAAAACACTATAAAAAGATATGAATGTGCTTGCAGCAGGTTATCAGTACACAGAGCAAGTCTAAAGCTCCTAGAACTTCTCTGCTACTACTATGGCTGAACTAGAGGCAGACCCTGGGAGTGCAAAGTGGGGGCAATAACAGATCTGAAACTTCAGTAATGGGGCATCTAACATGGTCAAGTCCACAGCACATGCGAGAACATGACACCCAAGTATCACCTAAAATGATAGATTTCAAATATTTTACCCTGTGAACCACAATAAGAAAAAAATTATGCCAAAATTCTCCTGGGCATACAAAAAACAAAATTTATGAGATATACCTTTACTATGCGCAATGCAATCTGAATTTTTATTCTATCCTCCTCTACTCGCCTCTATTAAAAAATTCCTGTCCACAACTCCCTAAGTTAATTTCAAAACCCAGAGTTTGGAAAACACTGACTAAAATGGGAAGCTAATTTACTTAAGTTTCTAGAAAACATCATATAACTAAGATTCATATGAACCAGGAGCCATTTACCGTGACATATTGAGAAACAAAGGCTGTGCCATCGAGGCCAGTTAAAAAAAAAAAAGATTGAGTGAATTCTTAAGAAGACAAAAAAATAGGGTTGATTGGGTTCATGTTCCATGGTTATGTGGTTTCATATGTCAATGTTTTAGAATCTATTAATGGTTAAAGAACATCTAGCTCTCTAAGAGAACGAACAGGGTGGGAACACAGAAGGGCTGAATAATGAGGCTCTGTCTCCCGTTTTCACCTCAGCTGCTTTGTTTCCTCCTGTCCCAGTTCATGGAGTCTGTGTGTGCACTGCAGAAAGGTCCCCGCACACATACGCGGCCGGCTGTGCTGTGCTCCACAGGGAGAGCTGGCTAGTGCGCTAGCTTAGGGTGCTTTTGCATTTTATGTTTGCTTCAGGTTTATTGTTTTGACAGTTGTCATTTTCAAGCTTCTTTTCTCCTTTCATGGAGAAAGAGCTCTTATTTTCCTACTAGCAAAGCTTTTCTTTCAGAAAAGAGAAAATTACCTGTAATTTTTATGCTCTGAGGTGAATCTTAATAATTCACCCACCCCCTTTACCCTCAAAATTGAATGATTTAAAAAATATATCAATTTTATTCTTTCCTATTTCTTCATGGGGGAAATGAGAGCCAAGGATTTTGGGAATCCCATTAGGTCTCTAGGAGCTTTGGCTGCCTGTTCAAACTGTCAGCTATTTTGTTTAAGGATATCACGGCCACAGGGATCCATAAGTATTGCTGTTGCAAGGCCCCTTGTAAAAGGACACTTTTGAAGTTAAAGGCTAAGTGAAAAGTAAGGGGATGGGAACTCTCTCATGAGCCATATTTTTCTGTAAGGCCCTTTGCATTTAGGAATGGCACCTTAGGCAGTTGTTGACTTTTCCCTATTACAATGAATCTTTTAGCATTGCAGTCTGAAAACTGATCCCATGAGATACTAATGGACATCTTGTGAAGCAAAAGTTTGGTGATAAAGTAACTTTGGAACATGTTGCTTAGTATATATGAGCATTCTCAAAGCACGTTAGCTTTTTAAAGATTCCAAAAAGTCTCAAGGCTAAGACATTTAACTTTTTTAACCCAGAATTTCCCAAATGTATTCTTTCATAAAATATCTTTTGACCTCTTGAAGGAAGTAGTTGTTTGCACAACTTAGTATAGAAAACAGGATTTGACTAGAGTGTCATTTTGTGCCCTCACAATCCTTTTTCCTATGACACTTCTTTATCTCTTAATGCTCCCCTGGAAAACTTTTACACCCCATTCAAAGGACAGACTATCCTCTCCAGGATAATTTCTTTATTGTATTGCCATGTCAACTTCAGTTATACTGGTCGAAGCCCAATCATGACTATTTATATATGCAAATCAAAAATGTCAAAATTTTGATTCTTGTCCTTTGGTTCATTTTGTATATTGATTTGACTTTTCAAGCTGCAGGGAAGTGAAAGTCTCTCCTTTCCCTCCTCATTTCATTCTTGGAGCAGCCTTAAAGCTGAGCGAAGTTGGACACTGGAAGGATGAAGAATTTCACCCACAGGGAGAAGGAAAATAGAGATGTAGATACTCAAATTGGTTAGTAAGCTTCCTTACTTTCCTGACTTTACTCTTCTTCCAATACATTCAAATATCATAATCATTTAATTAGTATTAATAGCTTGTTGAGCATCTCCTTCAGGTCAAGCAAAATGTTAGAGGATATGTAAATGTTAGTTTTTTAATCCTCAGAGCAACTCTATAGTATATCCCTTGCTTTACTCACTTTACAAATAAAACTGACTCAAATAAGTGAAGTGACTTGCTCTAATTACACAGCAGTATATTGCAGAGCCAGAAATAAAACCTAGATCTTAGCACAAAGCTTTCCCCCACCTCCATAACCCTTTGCTCCCCAATATTAATCATTCCTTAGCTACCAGGCACTGAGGATACTCACGTTTACTAATGGCTAAATCAGTAAGTGATGGCTTTCCCAGGTCAGTACCTTGAAACTTTAGCTAAAGAAAAAACACTTTTATTCTTGCCCCAGTTCCTACATCTCAACAGTCAGGCAAAAGATGGAAACCCACCTTGTATTTCTATAACAGACACCTATATAGACTAAGAGAGGATTGACAACATGCAAGCCTGAAGACAAAGATCTAATAAAAGGGGATGGTTAGGTATAAAGTGAAGTTGTATTAGGGGATGGTTAGGTATAAAGTGAAGTTGTATTAGGGGATGGTTAGGTATAAAGTGAAGTTGTATTAGGTAGTAAACCATTTTACTGGGTGTAAACTTTAGCCCTCTGGGACTCATCAATGTAGAACCACAGCAAGACTCAAGAAATGTTTGATGATGAATCTCTTGACAAGAGACTGCATGTGTTAGCAGATACAACACATAACACAGACCATGAGGGACACAGGATTACAAATATGGTTTATTCTGAGAGCAGCTGTGCATATTAGAAGAGTGACTACATGCAGTCAGCATTACTACTTACAGAGACTAACTACTGTGTACAGATGAGTGAGTCGTTAAGAAAAAGTGTTCTTTAGTGCCTATTCTGTGGAGTAAACCCTGATCAATGCTGAGACCCTGCCAGAAAAACATTTGAATATTGAATGACAATTATGACAAATATTTGATGGGGTTTGGCTTAAAAAACATTCACCTACATGACCTCATTTAACCCTCACATTATTCCTGTGAATTAAGTATTATCAACACCATTTTACAGATGATTAAAGTGGGGTTCCATGGCTAACCATTTATCCAACATCATGCAAATAATGTAGGTGGAATTAGGTCTCAGTTCTGAGGCTTTTGACTGCCAATTTCAGGCTTCCACCACATTATACTGGCTTGAGTAACATTTGGTTTCGTTTCTAAAAATTGAATCAAAGTTTTTGCTTTACAGAGTCAGAGCCATAATTCCTATCCCTGAAGAACTTCCACCCCATTCAAGTACAAATAAAGGGAGAGTAGACTGAAATTCATAATAATGAGGATGATGATATTTATGGAGCACTCGCTGTGTCCCAGCCACTGTACTAAGCACTCTATACATTTAAAGGAGATTGATACTGGTATTATGTATCTGCATTTTATAGATGAGGAAACTGAAGGGTAGAAAGGCTGAACAACTTTTCACGATACAAATGTTAGATAAGGAATTTGATCCCCAGTTGTCTTATGGTGAGGCATAAGAGCCCATGATTATGTCACACTATGAACAACCACAAGTAAGCAAAATAGAAAATTAATCATAAAGAAAAGTAACTGAAACTCAGAGAAGCTCAGCACTGAGCGTTAGTTAAGACAACATGGAAGAGAACAACCTGGGATTTATTACCAAGACTTTTTGAAGCTGCTGCTATTTTATCTCACTGCTCTGTCTTATATCACATTTGACTGAACAGAGATCTATCCACAGGTGCCATAAAGTGGCTAGAGCAAATGGGACTTAGAGACCATTAGAGTTCTCAAACTAGAGACTTAACAAAAAGTTAAGCTTTTAGTTTTCTGAACAGTGGATTAAACTCTGGAATTTTGTATCCAACTCTGGGCATGTTCCTGGATTTAACTCATTTTGACAAATATTTATTGAGTTGCTACTTAACTATATAACACTATGCTAGGACTCAGGTTCTCCAATCAAGATTCTGATGTGTGCTAGACCATGTGAGAGACTAAAGGTGAAAGAAATGAATGACTTTCCCTGACCACAACATGCATACAGACCAGTGGGAGATACAGACACATAAACGCATGATGTCAATACAGAAATTTAATGCAAAGTTAGCATACTGATAGCATATGAAAGGCGCACAGAGGAGGACCCAATCCCTATATATAGCCAGAGAGGGATCAGGGTGGGCACATCACAATATCCATTTTGAGTTGAGTAGGAATTGGCCATTCAAAGGGCATTCTAGGCAATGTAGAGCATGAACGAAGGCTCTACAAAACCCACTTAGGTATTAAAACACAAAAAATGGAGGGAAACCAAGTGACATGAAATGAGACAGATGCTGGGCAGAAACCATTTCATGGAGGTCTTTGTGATAAAGGTTAAGGATTGGCATTAAAAATATATATGTGAATTGAAGTTGGAAGAACTCCTTATTTGATTAGGTGAGGTTCATGAATGAGTAAGAGTTTACTCTCAGGATCCTAGCTTGGGTGGTAATGATTTAGTGATGTGATACTATAACATAAACAGGAACATATCAAAGGTCAAAATGATATACCGTTATTTACTCTTCCTTATTATTAAAGCCTAAATAAAACTCTTAGATTAACAATAAAAAGGTGTGTCCTCACCAAAAGAGCATTTCTTAGTTCAGAGCATCAAAAATATCTTTCTACCTATTAAGAATTCATCCACTTGAATTGTCTGCCTAGTTTTATCCTCCACTGATTTGACTTTGTTTAATGTGTTTTAATAATATGAACTGTGATAAAGTAACTAAAATGCCATTCAACCTAAAGGCAGTAATGTCTAAGTAGGTGACGCTAAGTAGGTATAGTGGGGTCATTCATTTTTTCAAATGATAAATCTCTTAGTTTAAGAGAAGAAGAATCAGCAGCCTTGTTACATATTCAACTGTCATAACTTTATTCAGGTGGTCTATTTAGCTATATGCCCTATGTAGAAGTGAATATTGGTCATAAAGTAATTATCTAGATTAAGAACTAAAAGAACTATATGCACTTGACATTTTATTTAATGGTAAAATCTATCATGTTCATGGTAATTGCTCATGTCTGTAAAACGAGGAAAGGTTCATGTATTTGTCTTATCATTATCATCATCGTCAAGAAGTTTTCTTCTAAATACCTATAGGTGGATGCTAGGATGAGCACCACACTTTAGTTAAAAACATCCATTTCTTCCATGATCCTTTTGACAGTGGTATAATATCACCTCTTGTTTTGTTACTTCAAATCCTATTTCCAATAATTTCTCTGTTTCTACTAATGGAATACATATCCCATTCTCCCAACCTCAATTTCTGTGATTACTTTTAAATTTTCCTTCTTTCTTCTGCCATAGTATACAATGTCATCACATCTTGCCAATATTTCCTCTCTATTGTCTTTCTCATTCAATAAAATATGGCATCCATTGTCCATGTGCAAGTCCTAATGTGGATCTCTGGAGCTGTTCTGTCAACCAATATGGTAGTTCCTAGAACATAAGCCAGTGAGCACTCTAAATATGGCTAGTCCAAGTTGACATGTGTGAATAAGTGATAAATATAGACCAGATTTTGAAGACTTTCTACAAAAATAAAAATACAAATCTTACTAATTAATTTTTATATTGATTACAGTTTGAAATGATAACATTTTGAATATGTTAGGTATATTATACTATTATATCTGTTTCTTTATTTTTAATATGGATACTAGAAATTTTAAATTATCTATCTACATGGATGACATTTGTGGCCTGCATATTATATTTCTATTGGACAGCACTGCAATAAAGGATGTTTATAAGGCATGCTCTCAGCTCTGAGGTCCTGCAGCTGGACAGGGAGGTGATAAGATACACAGAAAAAGGGTGTAAAGAAAATTCAGTAATCATGTCTGAGAGGGCATTTGAGGAAAGAATCATCATGGAAGTAGGATAGGGTTGCTGGTATCCCAAGCAGAGGAAACAATGTATAAGCACAGACCTAGACACGGGAAAGAGGCTACTGAAACCATTTTCTCAAATATTATTTTATCACATCACTTCCTTGTGATGACTGTAGAGAATCAAAATCTATCAAGAAAATGTTTCAAGCCCCTTACCAATTCCCCTCAACAGCATTTGTTCTTACTCCGGTGCCTACTTCCCAGCAAGGAAAGCTTCTTTCAACCAGGGTGTAGAGGGAGTGCCTTTCTATGAAAGAAGGAAGAGATACTATATCAATCAGGCTGATAGAAAACTTTTAGAAGTTGATTGTGGCTACTAAAATGGAAATAAAGGGGTAGCTCACCTGACACCTATGGATAACTCTAACAGGATGATGAAAAGAAAAGAGTAAAATTTTTAATAGTATGTATCCTGAGAGTTGGGCTATTATTAATCATATGTTTTTGTAAAAATAACATTTTTCATAAAATTTCAACACACAGTGCAACAAGTAGTTGTAAAACAGATTTCAGAGTTTGGCATGGGTTACAATTCTGCAATTTTAGGTTACTACATCTAGCTTCTCTAAGGTACTGGAGACTAAAAGAAATATCGATATAATGATTCAGCAATCATACTCATTTGTTAAACCCTACCTTCTCTGTCTAACTCCACCATTACCTTTGATCTTTCTCCCAATATTTAGGGGTGTTTGGGCTATGCCCATTCTAACTTTATCATGTTGGAAGGGTTGTCAATAATAAGAGGTAGGGAGATGGAACTAGCTGATGTTCTGGAAAGGCTGGGACCTGTAGGTTTCTGGACTTATCTGTTCCAGGGGCTCATCTGGAGGTTGTAGGTTGTAGTGCATTGCACCTTTGTTGAATCTTTGTTTAGAGGGGGTGCATGGTCCGGGAACCAAACCTGGGTCTCCCGCATGAAAGGTAAGCATTCTACCACTAAACCACCCATGTACCCAGTCGTATCTTATATATTGCCCTAGGTGTTCTTTAGGATTGGCTTGAATGGTTTTGGTTGGGGTTTGGCAATTTATGACAGGTAGCAATCGTCTAACAGATGTTTGCCTAAGAGTAACCTCCAGTGCAGCCTCTTGACTCTCTTTGAACTCATTCAGCCTCTGATACCTTATACATTTTTTTTCTCCCTATTGGTCAGGATGGCATTATTGATCTCATGGTGCCAGGGCAAGATTCATCCTTGGGAGTCATCTCACCCCTGCCAGGGAGACTTTTACCCCTGGATGTCATGTCCCATGTAGGGGGTAGGGCAATGGTTTCACTTGCAGAGTTGGGCTTAGAGAGACTGAGGCCACATCTGAGCAAAAAAAGAGGTCCTCCAGGAGGCGACTCTTAGGCACACTTATAGGTAGGGTAAGATTTTTCACTACATGCATAAGCTTCACAAGAGCAAGCCTCAAGATCAAGGGCTTGGCCTGTTGATTTGGGTGTCCCTAATGTTTGACACAGTATCAGGGGTTTCCCTGGT
Source organism: Tamandua tetradactyla (assembly GCF_023851605.1). Classification (NCBI taxonomy): domain Eukaryota; kingdom Metazoa; phylum Chordata; class Mammalia; order Pilosa; family Myrmecophagidae; genus Tamandua; species Tamandua tetradactyla. The sequence goes on from NC_135334.1 coordinate 35,266,288, forward strand.
GTTAAGGTTTCATTGTTCCATATTTTTTCTCCCATCCTTCAAGAGACTTTAGCAATACTTTTTGATTATGTGCTTAATATATTCTAGGCTGTATCTCGGCATTACATTAAGCTATACAGTATTAAAGGCCCTCAGTCTTATTCTGGGCTCCCTGTATTTCAGTTGTTTAAATGAGCTAGCCAGACTGATTGAGTTAGATTATGTACTACAGAAAATGTAGGTTCTGGATAAAATACACCTTTCTTGCCTTGGTCTCAAAGAGTAAGTGAGGTTCTAAAACATAGACAATGTCTTCCTTGCTCCTGTATTCTGAAGTACCTTAATCCTGACCTGATAACTTTTGTTCTTATCTCTGAATACATATATAAAACAGCCTCTTAAAATCCAGAAATAATAATTACCACTCTGGACAAAATGTGACTGCTACAAGAGCTTACAATCTAGGCCCCTGTTTTCTTATAAGCATTTTCTAAATGACCACACAAAACTATTCTTTTGTTTCTGGCTTATTTTGCCTCACCAAATGTCCCACAGGTTCATTCACAATTTTGCATGCCTCACAACTTTGTTACTTTTTGTAGCAGCACAATATTTGGTCATATGTATACACCATTATTTGCCAGTTTACTTTTCAGGGCATCCTTCAGCCACCTGCACTCATTAGGCATGATGTATAATATCCAAAGTCAACAGTGCATCAACTCTCTTGATTCTAGATAATTTCATTGTTCCCAAGAGAAAGATAACTAATAAACACACCCTCACCAAATAGCAAATCTAAACCTCCCCTTAACTCTTGTCCCTCCCCCCATTATTTACCCCTGATGTTGTTGTGGTACCACTGATGTTTTCCTGCTAAACATGTCCCATAGCATGAAATAGCAGTTTTCCCCCATACCCTGAATTTAAACATTCTTTGTACAAGAATCATACCTTTGAGTAATTTTTGCAATAACTTATTTATATTTCTAGTGTTAATCAGTGGAACACATAGGTCTATACAGCCCCTTTCAATCATGTTTACCTTAGAATATTACTGTTCTAGTTTGCTAGCTGCCAGAATGCAATATACCAGAAACAGAATGGCTTTAAAAAAGGGGAATTTAATAAGTTACTAGTTTACAGTTCTAAGGCTGAGAAAATGAACCAATTAAAACAAGTCTATAGAAATGTCCAATCTAAGGCATCCAGGGAAAGATACCTTGGTTCAAGAAGGCTGATGAAGTTCAGGGTTTCTCTCTCAAGTGGAGGAGCACATAGTGGACAAAGTCAGAGTTTCTCTCATGTGGAAAGACACATGGTGAACACAGTCAGGGTTCCTCTCTCATCTGGAAGGGCACATGGTGAACACAGCATCATCTGCTAGCTTCTTCTCCTGGCTTCCTGTTTCATGAAGCTCCCCAGGAGGCATTTTTCTTCTTCATCTCCAAAGGTCACTGGCTGGTGGACTCTGCTTCTCACGGCTATGTTGTTCTGCTCTGAATCTGTCATTCTCCAAAATGTTTCCTCTTTTACAGGACTACAGAAACTTATCAAGACCTACCCAAATGGGTGGAGACATGTCAGCACCTAATCCAGCTTAACAACCACTCTTGATTAAATCACATCTCCAGGGAGATGATCTGATTACACTTTCAACCATACAGTATAGAATAGGGATTGTTCTGCCTTTACAAAATGGGATTTTGATTAAAACATGACTTTTCTAGGGTCCATACATCCTTTCAAACCAGCACAATTACTTATAAACCCACTAGTGAACTGCTTTCCCTTCTGTCTGTTCCCTTACATTTGAGTTCAACCTCAGAAATCATTCACCCACCTCTAGCTTCTATGTATCTCTAAATCTCCTATATTCTGTATTATAAGTCTCTGATTTTACCTTTACCATGGATGTGAAAGTGGAGCCATACTGTATCTATCCTTATTTCACTCAGCTTTATGTCCTCAAGGCTCATCCATTTTGTCATGTGCTTCAGGATGTCATTTCGTCTTCCTTCTACATAATATTCCATTGTATGTATATACCACATTTTGTTAATCCACTCATCTGTTAGACACTTGGATTGTTTCCATCTTTTGGTGACTCAATTATTTTGAATATTTTTCTATTTTGTTTGATTTCCTGGAAGGAATAGGGCCAATTTCTTGTCCTAATTCAAATGTTCCACCTCTTGTCTTTTTTTTCCCCACTTAAAAAAAAAAAAATACAAGAAGAAAGAATGTATTTAATCAATTCTAAACTTGCATATTTTTCTTCCATTTAACCTCACAGAAACCTCAATATGCCCTAGAACTGATGGTGTCTTATAAAAGTAGGTCAGGCTGAGGTAGCTGTTATTAACTGCATTCTTATCTTTTCTGATGGCATGTGTACACAAATGCAACCCTAACTGTTTCAATCTACAAACCATTTAAGAATTGTCTGGAGAAAGACTATCAGCCCTAATGACTGTTTCCAAATATAATTTTGCTCATTTTCTGATAAAATCCAGAAGTTCCAACATCAAAGCTGGCTGAATGAGGTATCTATGTATTAAAAGAGGATAGTAGAACCTCTTAAGAGATATTCAGTGCACAAGGATAACATAGTTGGGAAAATGTGGACAAAAGTAACTCCAATTTGAAAACTGATGTAGAAGAAAGAGGCTCAGAAAATGAGGGTGTTTAGCAATAAGTTAATCTAATTATTTTGCTTATATTTTTCTTACTATGTGTATACAAAAGTTAATGTGCTATAATATTATCTAAGTAAATCCCCCCAAAAAACCATTTTAATTATTGTTAAAAGGAAATTCTAGGAAATTAACACATTATATCATAGTTTGTTTTTATTTCTCAACAGTACATAAAATTATCATGCATCTTACAATTGATGGGATCTTAGATTCTATGTATGACAGTTTTCACTATAGTGAAAGAGAGTACATTGACAAAAGATAGTCAAAAGCAGTATTCTTAGGGTTAGAAGATATGCTAAGTATGTCCCAAGAAGAAGGTAGACCAAGAGCCAAGCCATAAGGGAAGCAAAATTTGTCTTTGACTTTGGCTCCTTCTCTTCTCTTTCAGTGAAAAGCAGAACAGTGTAGTGAAAAGGCAAAGGATTTTTACTGCAAGGTCAAGTATTAGACCTTGCTTCCAATAATTTCTGGGTTTGTGAATATGTATGTGTCATATAGCCTGTGTGCTTTCTCTGGGGATAATATACTTCCATGTTCTTCAGAAAAATATTATTCAAAAAGTGAGTCAGTTGAAAAACACAATAGAAATGTGTTAAAAAATATTAGTTACTATTACATAGTCCTCCTTGTTTGGCCTGCTTTACGTATAGAAGGGGACTCAGATCTGTCTGCCTAGAGGAGGTAGGAAGGAGGGAGATTAATATTTGTATCTGTTCACACCCACAGTCATACATCACAACAGATCCATTACAGTCACCGGGGCCGAGTATTTCAGGGATTCTAAGAGGAGTGACATGAATACATTGTCAGAAGACTAATAATATTTCTAAGATTAATGCTCCCTGAATAATTTTGATATTCAATTGCTGCATCCAATTGCTGATGTTTTTCATTCTTCTGGCCGAGCATCCTCATTCTTTTCTCTTGACTGTTGAGGACCAGGCTCCCCGGCCAAGCTGCTTCTCCTTCCCAATCAGTGCCCTCCTTGTCCCTCCACCATTCTGTTGGATCTTTTCTTAGGAAGACATACCTGCTCTGTTGTACTTATTCCCTCAAAGACAACCTTTTTGCATCTTCAGTCTTCTAAATGACTAATATTATAAGCTGGAATTAAAAAGTCATCTCATTTTAATAAAAATTATAATTTTAAAGTAGCCTTTGATCATACTACTCTTTTTTTTTTTTTTTAACCTTTGTCATAGTACTAATGATGAGACTTTTGGGTAAGGTGGAAATAGAGAATGGTGCCTTGGCTGGTTGTTGGGGAGTTAGTTCTCAGAAGGAAACACTGCTTACAGCCCTTATCAACATTATAGGCATTCCTCTAATTCACTTATCCCTTTAGCTAATCTTGCTAAAGGAAAATTTAAATATTTCCATTAAGTACACAGTGGCTTTCAAATATTTTTTATTCCAACTCATAGAAAATACATTTTATATCCTCAGAAATACATATATGTTTGTGTGTATGTGTGTAATATAAATATATTTAAAACATTTAACTAAACAACATGTTTACAACCCATTACAAGAGTCCAACCTGCAGTTTCAAAAACACTGTTTTAGAAAAGGTATGAGTCCTTCTGGAAGGCATGATCAGAAATATGGTGGCCTTATAAGTAACTTTGATGAAAAATAAATATTTCAGAAAGCATTGCAGGGTTGAAAGAAAACATAAAAAATAGCCTTAGATTACAATTATCTGTGGTTACTCAAATCTTAAAATTTCCTTTCCTGTATTGTTTTCCCCTCAGGGACTAAATTTCTACTCATGATTTAGTAGCAGAAGAAAGAGATGGAAAATGAGGATATTGTTATAAATGTCTAGTCTACATTTTCTTCTAGTCTTGTTTCTAATATCTTTTTCTTATCTTGGACTTCCTTATCACATGGCATAGGTTAGCAAACAACTCCTCCATCCATTTGCCTTTTATATGTAAATTCACAAATGAGTCAATTGTTTTTCCTCCTTAAATTCTATAGTGGGATGTACTGTACATTCTAAAGACTGAGCTTGAAAAATTTCAGGATCCCAATATTGTTTTATCATTTAGTGCAATCCTGCTAAACAGATCATTGTTAGGGATAATATTTTTTGGTTTTCCCTCAAGGAAATGTTTCATTATCATCATCATCATTGTCATAGTCATAAATATATCATTGGCCATGTAGAAGGGCAGTTATCATTTTCAATATTTTAGTGAGTGAGTTAAATAAAAGTCCATTAAATATTCCATTTTTCACAATAAACAGATTCAATAAATGTGGATAAATATCTTCTGAAGGCAACTTTACCTATAAAAAATTGAAGAATGTCAGTATGAAAGTATATCATATAATTAAAGATATCCATTTTGCCAGTAAAGGACTTTTTTCTCATGACTTTAGCATAATATGCTTGGTTATTCCAATGTAGAAGATAGACTATAATTCATTCATTGTTTCCATTCATTCAAGAAACATTCCATTCATTCAAGTAACCTCTGGGGATTAAAAGATGTGCATGGACAAAAGATTACTTTCTAGAATAGGACCCCAAATATTACAATGTAATCAACGAATGAGTAGAAGTAAATATAGGGAAGAGTGGTAACTAAAGAAGGAAGGACTAAAAGTCTTGAGAAAAGAAGTCAGTAAATAACTCAACAGAGGATTATGAGAAGATGGTGGAGTAGGAAGCTAAAGATTTGTCTAAATCTGTCTGAAACAACTATTTCAAAACTCCGGAGTCCAGTAGAACTCTGTGGAGCATCCAGGAAGGAGCAGGAGGTAGAGCTTGGTAAATCACTATAAAGACTAGTAAATCGTTTTCTCCCTCTGGTGGTTACTGACACTCATCCCTCAGGCCGCTGTGGGGTAGCCTCTGGACAGCTTTCTAGTGGCAGAGAGGGACTCAAATTCCACTTCCCCAAGATAAAGGGTAGACCCAGCTGATCACTGATCAGGCCTTTTGATTAGTGACTTGAGATCCCTGGGGGCCTAGCTCTGAGGGTGGCCATTGTTTCAACTGCACCCCAGACTGAAACTGAAGAGACTTAAAGATGCGACATTTCCTCAGGGATGTGGGGGACAGTTTGTTGAAGGGCTGCATTTGCTGGACAAGTCAAGAAAGCTCAGCTTTAGGGAGCTATAAAAGAAGCTCTTGGCACCCTTGCTGATCCCCTCCTAAGGGCACTTTGGAGCCCATCTGTGACCCATTTGTGGTCCCTGGCCCTGTTTCAGCTGGAAAAGTCTGACTTGGGAAGTCTTCAGCACACCTATCCTCCCAGAATTTGCCCCTCAGGCAAAGTAGCTTTCAGCAACAAAAGGGATGAAAAAAATTACAGAGGTGGCAACCTGGGAAAAAGGCTTGTTGGCTTCAAACACGCAGGAGAGGGACGTCTATCTGCTGGGAAACAGAGGGGACAACCAAACTCCTGTAATCAGGGACCTCCAGAGGAACTAATAAATCAAATCCCAGGAGAAGACACAAGCTCAGAAAGAATGGGAAAACCCTACAGATTGTATTTGCCTTGGATAAACCTTCCTGATAGGAAGACTGAATCTCAAGAAAATTTCTGTCTTTTCACCAGCTGGTTACAAAATCAAGAAATAGACATCTTAGGGAATGTTAACATTTAAAAATATTAAAATGTACAGTATGAAACAAAAGAGTACAAGGCAAAAAGAATCAGGCAATGATGGACCATCCAAAGGAGGAGGGTAAAAAAATCCAGAAAGCACCAATGAAGAAGACCAGATGTGGAAGTAATTTACAAGGCCTTTTAAAAAATCTTAAATATGCTCAAGGAGATGGAGGGAAATACAGAGACAGAACTAAAGAATATTAGGAAAACAATGAATGAGAACTATGAGATCATAGTAAAGGAATAGAAATTTTAAATATATAGTACTATTGGAGTTGAAGAGCATAATAATAGAAATGAAAAAAAAGAGCAGATAAGAGCTGGAAAAAGAAAGTATCTGAACTTGAAGACAAGACCTTTGATATGAGTCAGCCTGAGAAATAGAATTATAAAAAGGAAAATAGCCTAAGACACCTCTGGGACATCATTAAACATGCCATATATACATTATGGGAGTCCCAGAAGGAGAGCAGAGCAAAGGGGCAGAAAGAATATTCAAAGAAATAATGACAGAAAACTTCTCACACTTAGCAAAAGATGTGAATTTGTACTCGAAGAAGTCCAGAGAACACTAAGTGGGATAATTATGAATAAAAAACACACCCCATCATATATGTATTTATATGGGTCACATTTCATTCTTTTCCATTTGAATATCCTGTTATCACAGCACCATTTGTTAAATATTTTGGTTTTTTATTTTGGAGTGCATGGGGTGGGAATCAAACCCGGGTTCTCCTGCATGGCAGGAGAGAATTCTACCAATGAGCCACTCCTCTCCATCATATACTGATCACACTTTCAAATTCAAAGGACAAGGAGAGAGTTCTGAAAGCTGCAAGGGAAATTCAATGTGTTATGTATAGGGAGTCCCACTTAGATTGAGTCCTAATTTCTCATCAGAAACCATAGAGGCAAGCATATAGTGGGTTGAAATACTTTAAGTGCTGAAAGAAAACAACTGCCAACCAAGAATTTTATATCCAACGAGACTTTCTTTCAAAAATGAAGGAGAAAGGGGGTTCAAGGGTAGTTCAGTGGTAGAATTCTCACCTGCCATGCAGGAGACCTAGGTTTGATTCCCAGTCTATATACGTCCCAAAAATCAACAAGCAAAACAAACAAAAATTCAACAAATGGTGCTGCAATAACAGATACTCACATGGAAAAATAATGAAATGTGATCCTGCCATACAGCATACAAAAAAAAAAAAAAGGAGAGGTTAAGACATTCTCAGATAAACAAAAGCTGAAGGAATTAAGTACAACTAGATCTGCACTAAAACCAATGCTAAAAGGGAGTTTTTCAGACTGAAAAGGAAGCAAACTAGATATAACAAAATAAAGACCTCAGTCAAAGTAACCATTTGGGTAACTATAAATGTCAGTACTACCATATTGTATTTTTTTTGATATGTAACTCCACTTCTTACTTCCTACAGGTACTAAAATGTATGAAAAGTAATGATAATCCTATGGTGTTGGACACACAATGTTCAAAGATATAAGTCATAACTAGTACCAAAAAAAAGTGGGGGGTCAGATGATCTCACTGATATGAAACAATTAGAATAAGCAAACTCAGAGTCAGGATCTAGAATACAGGGTACCAGGGGCTGAAGTGGGGATAGGAGTAGGGTGCTAAGGCTTAAAATGTACTGAGTTCCTATTTGGAACAATGAAAATGTTTTGGTAATGGATAGTGGTGATGATAGCACAACATTGTGAATGCAATTTAAAGCACTGAAATATATATCTGAATGTGGTTAAAAGGGGAAATGTTAAGTTGTATATATGGTAATAGAATACTTTTTTTTAAAATCTCTCAAACCGCACTACACAAATGGTGGATCTTAAGATTAAACCATGGGCTGTAGTAGTACAATTATAAAAATATACTTTCATCAGTTGTACCAAATTTTCTGCACCAATGCAAGGTGTTAATGATAGGATGGTAAATGGCAACCCTGTATTTTATGCATGATTGTTCTGTAAACCTGTAACTTCTGTAATAAAACAAAACTCACAATAGATGAGATTCCTGAGCTGATCTTGAAGGACATGTAAGAGGGGAAGTTATTTTCACTCTTTCTTGCCTGGCATAATTAATTGTGACCACTTGGCAGGTATCACATCTAAAATTACAAAAAGAGCAGTTTTTTCATTGAATTTGTCATTTCTATTCCCACCCGCTTGATGATTTTATAATAAGCTGGCTTATGTCAGTGTTGAAAACTGTTTCTAAATTTTACTTAACTTCTAAAAAGCCATTTTCACCAAATTGCTAGATATCCTTATTTCCTTTCAATTTTCTTAGCTAAGACATGGTCTCCGTGACAAAGATCTTTTAAATATACCTCTCAGTTCCTTGGCAGAGTCATATACCCAGCCCACAAAAAAAGAAAAATTATTTTAGACATTTGCTTAGCAATGCTTTTTATACAACAGGTCACAAACACTGCAAGGAATTTTTTAAAATTCTAAAACTCTGAAGTCACAAAGCTTAGTTTGTCCTGTGTGGTATCAGCAAGAGAAAGCAAGCCCCATCAATTCTCTCTTCCTACTTTCAACCCCAATATTTCCTTCACCTTAACTCCTTCCCAGGTTTTAAAAAAAAGTAAAAGAACTTTTAAAATTGTTAATTTGGGAAGGTATGGGAAATCATTTTTCTTTGCTTACTGAGTATGGCTATCTGAATGTAAATACCATAAAAGCAGAGACCTCATGTCTGTAACAGTGGGTAGCTCATAGTAACAACTCAATACATATCTGGTGAATAAATGAATAAATAAGGGAAATCAAGACTGAAAACTGAATATTTTCCCCTAGCAATCATACATTTACAAAGCAGAAGAACTTGTCATGTTCTCATTCTCCTCAGAAGCAGTGGAGAAGAGAAAGAGAATTTTGTGATTCTTAAACATTGCAGTTGAAGTTAAGGTGTCTTGTTCATTCATTCATTTAACATTTATTCGACATCTACTATTTCTCAAAGATAAATTGATATAGTCAATTATATCAAGGACTCTCAAGGACTGCAGATTTAGATGGGTGGGTAAATGCACAAATATGTGTCATATCATTGATCCTTGGCACTTATAAAAATTGTAGTCCCAGTTTCAACTATTCATAAGTGAGATCAGAATAGTTATACCTAGTAAATGTACTTTTACCTGGGAACCCATTTAAATCACCCATGCTGCAGGGCTAGTGGGGAGCTAATCAGTAAGCTAAAATTACCATCGACCATCAGCATGTCTACATGGCTTGCTTTTCTCTGTCTTGTTCTAGATAAATGTTTCTGGAAGAAATTCTTTGATGCTGTGGCATTGTGAATTTAAGGATTTCCAAAGACTTGGGAGAGATGTCCTTTAAACGTCTTTGGTAGAACTTCATGAGTCTACTGTATTTTAGCACTTTATAAATAATATTAATATATAAGTGACTAAGAAGGCCAGAGGATGGTAGATGAACTGTGACTGATGAGGACAAGAAAAGAGGAACCTTTAGAGGGAAGAAGGGATATGAACTGAGTATTGAAAATTATTAGACTAAGTAGAGATGTCAAGTAAACAAGGTAGAGAAAAGAGTATAAGCAGAAGGTAGAATGTGCAGATGCACAGAAAGTGAGATTATTCAGTGGATTTAGAAAACTAGGAACATGGTGTTTTAAAGGAAAAATTGTACAGGATGAGTATCAGATTACATGGCACATTTGGGAGGAACCAGGCCATTAAAGATTATGGATTACTTGCAAAGGGGTCTGGATTTTCTTTAGAGGGATGTTAGGAGCCATTGGGAGATTCTAACTGGGGAGAAATCTTTCCGATGAATACCTGAGAATAATATATGCTCTGCAGCTGTGTATTGGAAGATGGAGGAGGAAATAGACGAGAGAGGGGTTCAAGTTAGGAGACTAGTGTGGTAGTCCAGGTAAGAGAATGAAAGTCCCAGCTGAAGTAGGAACAGAAGGCATGGAGAGAGGAAGCCAATTAGAGAGGGAGTAAGAAGGTAGAATTTGCATGCTTCCTAAGTGATTTCAGTGTACAAAGTCTAGTTTCTGAATATGAGTTCTTTTTTCCTTTTAAGAAATCTGTGGTATTTTTCCCCCATAGTTTATTTTTCTTCTACTTGAAATATTTTAAAATGATTGGGGCAAAGAAACAATTTAAAAATGTGACCTTATGTTGTGTTTAGTGGACTGAAAATTCTTTAGAGGCTTAAGAAATTAAGAATGTCTGGTTTCCTTCCAAGATCAAGAGACTAAGGTCATCTGACTGAGAAGCTCATGTCATCCACTGCATGTCCTTCATTTGCAGATGTGGAAAGATGCCAGTGGCTGGATTGTGTTTGACAGATTCAGTGAGCTTGGTTCAGAGGACTCTGAACAAGGAAACTCTCAAGATAGCCTCTTTTTCTCAGAACTTCTCTTGAGTTTGGCCTCCTGTTGTAGAGGAGGGTCCTTTGTCTCTTCTTCCACACAGCTTGGGATGTCGTTCTTATCTGATTCATTCTTCCTCCAGACCTTTGACCAGCTCTGCTAAGGGAATGGCTTTTATCCTAAAAGATTTGCTTAAACAGCAAGGTCTCCTTGCTTGCATTGCCTCATAGTTTATGACTTCTCATGCATCTCTCATTTCCTGGGCATGTTCCTCTAATTTTTCTCTGACCTATAACACCCACATGCTCTAAAATTTCAGATTCTTGACTTGGTTTCAGATCTTCAGTACTACTGTGATTAAGGGTTTTTAAAATATTAGTGTTCTCCAAAATTCTTTACTCAGCTCTTTTTTTAAATTTCAGACTGTACGCTTTTTGGTAAATGTTTCCACTTCAGTTCTTCTAAAACACTTCAAGTCTGGTATCTCTCAGTTTAATGTCTCTAGCCCAGATCTCTCTACTGAACTTCAGTTGTGTTTTGAGCATTTCAATAAATGTCACAGAAGTGCCTGAATCTTAAACTATTCAAAATTAACTCACAATTTCCCAATACCTTCTCCCCATCCAAAAATTAACTTGATTTTTCCATTGTGGCCCTTATTTCAGTCCATGATATTCAACAAACTAAATCAGAGATTTGGTCATCCTCCTTTATAATTCTTTTAAATTTATCCTTTATATCCTATTAGTCACTAAATCCTATCAAACTGCCTCCTATATAACTCTAATAAGTTTCCTTTTCATCACCATTACCACTCATATTTCACTAAAAACATATTTTATCCTCTAGTCTGTCTTGCCAAATCCCAAACCTAATGTCATTTGCCCTCCTGCAAACTATACTGATAGTCTAAAACACAGATATAATTTGCCACTGTAGTACATAAAATTTTCTTGTTTACCCTATACCTGTAGATTTATGGAATATCTATACATAAGCCAAGAACTGGGAAAAGCAGCAGGGTTATCACAGTGAACAATACAAAGAATCTCATATTCCTGGTATCTTTCAAAATCACATCAAAAGTCCCTATAATGTTTGAATTCCATGGTTGGCCCCTACCTGCCCTGACTTATCTCTTTGTCCCATATGTTTTAGCCCTGTGAATTACATACATTATTGAAAGTAAAATATTTTATCTTTCCATGGGGCTTCTCCTCATACCACCGCACCACTCTTCAACAGGATAATACCCACTCATTCTTTCAGGTTCAGGTTGGTTGTCATTTTTTTCTCAGCTTTCCAAGATTCCTTTAGTCTGCGTTTGGTGTCCCTTTTATGTTCTCAATAGCATTCTGTCATCTTCTCAATTGCAAGCCACTGTATGTCAAGGATTAATTTATTTATTGTTGTATTCTTATGGCTTAGTACATCTTAGCTGGTGCATAGTCAATACTCAAAATGCTATTTGATGTATTTATTAATAATAAAAACAATAATAAAAGCTATCACTGGTTGACTATTTAACCATGTCAGTCACTATTCTACTTACTTTATATATATATATATATTAACAATAAATTCTCACAAAATTCTGATAAGTTAGATACTATCATTATCAACGTTTTCCAATACGTAAACACAATTTATCAGTTAGGTAAAATGTAAATAAACATTGAAGCCAGATTCAATTCAGGATTACAAAATGAATCTGGGCTGTACTCCTTCTGTTTATTCCGCACTGTGCTTGTGTTACTAAGTGCAGCTCCTTACTCAATAGATATGGCTTATCACACTCCTCTTGCTATTCTGACACCCTAACAGAGAGAGATGAGAAAGTTATGTCTCCAGAGGCTCTGCCTTGAGGTCAGGTTTCAGTCTTTGTATTCAAAATTGAAAGCATTTGGGCTCCCTTAAGAGTAGGAAGATTTGCTTTTCCTTTGGGAGAATTTAAGATCAATGTTATCCCTGGAATACAATTGGTCACATTTTATTAGTAGGGCAGACCATACTCTCATCCTCAAAACTCTTTCTTCATACTCTTTATAGTCATTATTAACTCATTTTCACCTTTTTATATGATTTACTGGATGGGACCTTAAAAACCCATGCCACGTTTGTAGTAGGAACAAAGATGATGGGGATCTTAAAATCCAGATAATGTGCATTTAGCTTTCCATCTTTTCCAAAGTTTTTTATCTTCCAATTTGGACAAACCATTTTTAGATCTATGTTATATTTTCTAATTCAATATTGAATATAGTAAATGAGTTGGGAAGGTGTTTGATAGGAATTACTATAGTATATTTTAAAGTACACAATCATTACATACTTGTTTCAATCACTGATTTAGTGATCAATTAACCAATAGATGAATAGGTATCAATGGATGAGATGAGCACTCAAATGAAATTCAAAATCAGGATATGTCAAATCGTAAGTTTTGATTTTTCTTCGTTGTGGTTACTTAATTTCTAAAGTATTAGAACATTTGAAAATAAGCTTCTTGGTCAAATTTTAAAGTCACGTCAAACCGGTTAGGGCAAGCATTGCTTTTGTTGTTGAATAAGTTGATACACATATGGTAAATTTATTCCTTTTCTAACAAATTAATAAAACAGTACTTCTTTGGTATATGGGTCAGAGAAAGTGGAGACAGTATCAGATTATATATATATACGGGCCAAAAAGCATATTTCTCAGTTTTTCTTTTTTTTACTCTTGCTGTTGTACTGTTTATTGCAGTTTGATTTCTAGATATAACCTGACAATAGTAATGATTTAAAAGTAGAAGTCTAGAGTAGGAAGAATGCTGTCCTCTTTAAAGACACAAATTTTTGTGCATGGGAATATTTCATATGAGGAAGTTACAGAGAATGTGGCATCTGAGCTTGAGGGTGTAGGCAAAGTTCAGTTGAAGAATGACGTACCAAAGGCATTTAATAGGTGACCATTTGTAATAATGGCTGAGGTGACAAATATGAGGGGCATGGACAGAGATATATTACAACACTGGAGTAAATCAGAAATACAGAGGTTAAATACATAGGTTAAACCTAAAAGGTAAATTTCTACCTACCATTGATCCTTCTTCAACATATATAATAGGCTCGTTATTTTAAATTATAATTTGGAAGTTGCATTTTACATTGTGATTGGAAAAAAAAATTATGATTTATAAGAAGAGAGGACCTCCCAGTAACTGAAGGAATTTTTGGTTTCTGAATACTAATTGAGGTTCATCCTTAAAAAAGGATATTTGATATTCTTGAAAGAACTAATACTAATTAAAAGTATGTATCAATCATTAAGCTAAGAGCTTTCTATCTGGAACACCCAGAACAAAGCTGTGAATGACTATGATAATGGAGAAATGCACAGAGATAGCAAGTGGTACTTCTCTCCTGTGCTGCCCTACAATCGTGGGTGAAGAAGTCTATGCTTGGAGTTGGAAGCTGAGATAAATTGTCCTAATAAGTAAAGGGGAATATTTGAAAAGAGTGGTAAAGGAAGGAAGTTGGGGAGGCACTAGGGAAACAGGAAGAAAGGTTAACCACCTGAATCGGACAGAGAGTAAGGAGATCAGAGATGTAAGGCTGCAGTACAAACTTGCCAGATGAGATGTGTACTTATTTATTTTTAACGAATTGGTGAATGCTTTTTATTATAAACTTCCTCCTCCACTCTTCTACTAAATATTCAGTAAATTATGTTTTAACTAAACAAGGTTGAAGAAAAAGACAATGCATAGATAGATAAGTTATATAAAAGTATCCATAGGAGTTCCAGTAATAGCAATATCTTATATGAGAATAACCCTCTTTCTGCTCTATCTCCACACCCCCACTGTGGAATAAACTCTCCCAAAGATGGCAACAATAAACTGTGAGCAAAATATACATTTAAAAAAAAAATCTGTTCTCTAAAAGCACTGGAGAGGGACTAAAAGCAGGCAGAAACTTGAGCTACTTTTATTTGGCTTTTCCTCTGAGTGTATGCCACCGGTCCATAAACCATGGCCTGGCAGGAATCTTAAGGTACTGAAGGATAGAGTATGGGGTGGGCAAGAACAGCTGGAAATTGAAGGGGAAAAAATATCAGAAATTAGGAAGCCAAAGATGGAGAAGCCTCAAATCTATATATTAATGTCCTGTGAATCTTGGATTGACCCCTAAACTGTACATGCAGTAAAGGATTCCAGGAAACCCAGTAGAACATGAGAGATGCAAAGCTGACAGAGCTGAGTAGGGTTGGAGTTGCTGTCCACTGCAAAGGAGGCAGAGTTTGGATTTGAAATCCTGTACGTTTAGAGGCATTTGGTGAAATCTTGGAATTCAAAATGAAAACCCAGAAAGGCCGTGTTGTAGGAGTAAGGATTATGTTCCACGATTAAGAAGTGTACTCTGAAACTAAAGGATGAAATTGAATAGACTCACTTGAACAAAATTTCAAACCGCTAACTGGGTTAGTGTGTGAGGGATTCTCTGTGCAAAGGGATTCCTTCAAATCATTATGGTGTGCATTGCAGACACAGAGAATGGTAGTCTCTGATGACTACTTTGTATAGGTTCTTCATTTAGCTTGTCTCCTTTTTAAAGAAGAAGGTTTCCCACTATTTTTCTGTTTTACTGCTTAGAAGGTATTTTGATTTGCTAATATTGCCAGAATACAATATACCAGATATGGAATCACTTTTAAAATGAGAACTTATTAAGTTACAAGTTTACAGTTCTCAAGCCATAAAAATGTCCAAACCAAGGCATCCAGAGAGAGATACCTTGACTCAAGAAAGGCTGAGAATTACAATACCTCTGTCAGTTGGGAAGGCATGTGGCTGGCATCTGCTGGTCCTTTGGCTTCTGAGTTCAAACAGCTTCCAGCTTCTGATGCCAGTGGTTTCCTCTCTGAGCATCTGAGGGCCTTCACTTAGCTCCTCCAACATACAACTGTGGGTTCTGGCTTACTTGGCATTTCATGGGAAGGCACATGGCAATGTCTGCTGGGCTCTGCATCTCCAAACATCCATTTCTAGGCATCTGCTCTCTCTGTTGATACTCCAAGCATCTCCAAATGTCTGCATCTCTTTCGGCTCTGAAGCAACTATTCTCTAAGCTTCTAGGTCTCATGTTGGCTCTGATCTTTCTCCAAAATTGTTCCCCTTTTAAAGTACTCCAGGAAACTAATCAAGGTCTGTCTTGAATGGATAGAGTCACATGTCTTCTAATCAAAAGCCAGAACAACAATCGCCATATCACCATGGAAATAAATCAAAAGGTCACATCCACAGTTAATGGGCCAATCTCCTTGGAGACAATCTAAGCAAAGGTTCTACCCTAAACAATATTGAATCAGGATTAAAGGACAGAGCTTTTGTGGAATATACAACAGTTTAAAACTAGTACAGATGGGTTCCACAAACTAATCACAAATAAGTACTATAAAGTCTTCCATTTCAAGCTTCAGAGATTTTTCTAAAAGCACAGGTTAAAAGCAGACCCCCTAAGTAAATCCAATGACTTATTCTAGTCTATAGACTCATTGATTCCCTAGAATCTCTATTATTCCTTCTTTTTTGTGCTAGAAGGTACCATCAAAATTTAAAAAAAAACAAACTTCATAGCTAGATGGAAGCAGCACTAAAATAAATTAGTTTTCAGAAGTGATTTTAGCCCCATTTACAAGGCTTTTTTCCCTTTTTGTAGCAATTAGCTACTTTCTCCTAAATTTTAGCCAGAATGGTTTGACAAGATCTAAAGATACAATTTTGTAAGGTTTGGAATGAGTTATTTTCTCAATTCTTGGATGAATGTGACAAGCAGAAGTAGGACCATGTATAAGAGGGTGAGTCAAAATTCCTTATTTAAAAGATGCTTTCCATTCATAGTTTTCAAATATTGATGAGGGATGCAGAGATGAATGATATTCAGTGCCTTGAGAAGTAAAAATAATGTGCTGCAGGTATTCAGATATAGGAGAGTAGCATTTGTACTTAGCATAGAATTACCATTCATTCGTTCTTCCATTCATCAACTTATTTATCCCTTCATTCAGCAAACACTTTGTAAATACTGTCTACGAAATGTAATATTCAGTGCTAGGAATTGAGGACACAGAAATAATTTGGAGTTGGAAGGGATTTTAAAGTAACAAATCGCAAAATGTGGTGTCTCTGGAATCTTTGGAAAGCTTCTAAACACTATGGAGGCAGTATATGTACATTAATGCACACAGCATCAAGGAGTCAGTGGATGCCCTGAAATCTACCAGCAGACTCCTTGGGATTGATGAATCCCATCTAACAATTTCTTGATTTCCAGTTTTGTTGGCTTGAATTTTATCACCCAACACAAGGTGTTTTAGCCATATTGTGGGGTTTATATTGTTTTCACAATTTACCCCTAAAGTTACTTTTGGGTCATTTCTTCCAAACACAATCTCTGGTTGAGAGCTCTGTCGCTGACATGAAAGAGCCAACTTGCTTGTTAAAATGAGCATGAGCACCATCTAATGCCCAAGTGGAGTAAGTATTGGTAAAAGACAGTTATACTGTATATAACTGAGGATATTAGCGTATATACCAAAGAAATTAGTTTTACAGTTGCCATTTGATTGGTAAGTTGGTTGTTGGTTGATTGATTCATTTGTTTCCAAAATTTGTAAATTATTTTAATACATTATCATATAAAATACTTTTATATAACAATTCCCTTAGTTAGCTGTTTTAAAACATTTTGTAGATTTGTCCTTTTTTGTTGATGGTAGAAGGCCATATCATTTACCTTTTAAAATAAACTTTTTATTTTAGAACAGTTTAGACTTTAGGACTAATTGCAGAGACAGTTCAGAGAGTTCCCAGATATGCTACACCATGTTTCCCCTATCATTAGCATCTTACACTAGTATGGTACATTTGTCAGAATTAATGAAGCAATGCTGAACATTATTAATTAAAGTCTAAACTTCAATCAGATTCCCTCAGTTTTTCTTTAAGGTTCTTTCTCTGTTCTAAGACCCCCATCCAGGATACCACATTGCATTCAGTAGTCATGTCTTTTTGGGTTCTCTTTTTTTGATAATTTGATTTACATTTATTTTTATTTGCTTATTTATGTATTTATTTATTTGTATACTGTATGGCAGGGTCCCGTTGCATTCTTTTCCATGTGAGTATCCCATTATTGCAGCACCATTTGTTGAATTTTTGCTTGTTTTGCTTCTTTGTTTTTTGGAAAGTACATGGACTGGGAATCTAATCTGGATCTCCTGCATGGCAGGTGAGAATTCTACCACTGAACTACCCTGGCATGCCCTGATTTACATTTAATACTTTTTGTTTTTGAATTTTATTGGGGCATTCAGTTTTTTTTTTCAAATTAAAAAAAAATAACCTTTCAGAAAAGTATCCCTTGTTCTGTTCCTTTGATAGTGGCTATTTGTATGAACATAAATGCTCATTATGCATTTTATTGTCTCTAATAATGATTAAAAGGACATATGAAGGAGAACTGCGGAGATGTTATGATATAAAGACCATTTCAGTGGAAGCCTTAAAATTTAAGTTCCATTTGGCCTCTAAAACTCACTGGCTCTAAGTCCTTTAGCAAGCCAAATTTGTTATTTGTGTTTCCACAGAATAAAGTGGGCAAACCACCAAGTTTTTCAATCCTTATACCAAGAGAAGGGAAATAAAATTGATCACTATTTTCTCAGTAAAAGTTAACAGTAATGCTGTTTCATATTGGATATGAGTGACTGTTCTTTGTCTTATTCGCCAGGACTGCTATGATAAATACCATACATTGGTTGGCTTAAGCAGAAGGAATTGATGACTCACTGTTTGGAGGCTGAAAGGCCAAAAATCAAGGTATCAGCAAGCCATGCCTTTTCTGAAGTTTGTAATATTCTGGTGGTGGCTTGCTGGTAATCAATTGCTGCCTCTATGACATGACTTTCTGTCTTTTTCTCTCCCCTGCTGTGGCTTCTGCTTCCATGACCAAGTTTGCTTTGCTTATGAGGACTCCAGTCATGTTGAGTTAAGGCTCTTCCTCCTTCAATTGGACTGTGACAATAGAATCCTCAAAAATTACATTTATAAATGAGTTTATTCCTGCAGGACCAGAGGTTAGGACTTGAACGTGTGTCTTTGTGCAGGGTATAATTCCATCTTGAACATGTTATGTACCAATCTAAGCTTGTATACATTATTTCCAAGTTATAGATGATAGGATGAGTTTTAGAGAAGTAATTTTCCTACCTGTGCTGGTTTGAAACTATTGTGTACTCCAGAAAAGCCATGTTCTTTAATCCTGTTTCAATATTGCTGGGTGGGATCTCTTTGATTAAGTTGTTTCCATGGAGATGTTTCTCCACCCATTCAAGATGGGTCACTTACTGGAGTCCTTTAAGAGGAAGCCATTTTGGAAAAAGCTTCAGAGCTGACACAAACTGACATTTGGAGATGCAGAAGGAAGATGCCCTCGGGGAAGCTATTTGAAACCAGGAGCCAAGGGACCAGCAAATGCCAGCCATAAGTCTTTCCAGCTGGTAGAGGTGTTCTGGACCCATCGGCCTTCTTGAACCAAGGTATCTTTCCTTGGATGCCCTAGTTTGGGCATTTTAATGGCCTTAGAACCATAAACTTGCAGTGTAATAAATTCCCTTTTTAAAAGCCATTCCATTTCTGAAATATTGTATTCCAGCAGCTTTAACAAATTAAAAAGCCACCTAATTACATAGGACAAACAAATTACACAGCTAGTAAGTGATGGGTCAGATTCCAAAGCATTTAACAACTCACAAAGAGACAATACCCCTTTCAGAATCCTTTAGCCTAAAATGTCCTCCATCCCAGCTGGGGATCTTCTAATGGGGAACAGCTATGCAGTGACCTTGCCTCCAGACATAGGAGACTGTATAAAAAGCTAACAAATGAGGCTGGGTTGCTGCCCACCCAAAAATAGAGGTTCTGAATTTCTAGGAAACTCCTATCTCAGACCAACTGAAGTGAATTAAGTCTGAAGAGCATTCACAGTTTTACCATATTTACTTATAGTTTAATTAAACATATATCTTTGCTTGAATTTTTAAGTCTACAGGAGATACAGAATAATATTGGGTTGGTAATTTTTTTGCTGGGAGCAGAATAGAATGATGTATTTTCATGTCAACATTGAAGAGGATATATGTGTGTGTGTGTAGATGCATGTGAAGGAATTTTCAGAATTTTTCTGGATAAAGAGTAGAGAGCTATTTGGTTCCTACAGTATTGATAATTTGTAAATATGTGTGTTCTTCATAACTGTGCATCTCCCAGGTAACTGTTAATGGCCCTTAAACTTAGGGATACTTTTACTAAAAGGAAAGTTATTACGTTTGTGTTTTGATTCTCAGTCTCAAGAATTAGATTTGTTTATGTGTTTGTGTGTGTGTGTCTGTTTTTACTTTTTGGTAAATAATTTAGACACATTCACAAATTGAGACATGCATGCTTCATATTATTAATATTCTTTCCAAAATTCCTTTACAAAAGATTCCATTTCTACATATTTAAGATTTTTAAATTATCATTTTGAGCCACGCTGCTATAAAATTTCTGCTACTATAAATTTTTTTCCAGATTATCTGAGCTGCAGCTTGATAGAAAATGATTTTACTCAGTTAAGAAAGAGAATCAGTAAGTCAGTGAAAATATTTCCAAGGGTAATCTCAAAATAGAAACTTCTAAAGGCTTTGAAGTTTTAGCAATGAACTGATTTTGTCTCTTAAAATGAAGCTATTAATAAGGAGTACCTTTATGATCTTAGTAAGTGATAGATTTCATCTGGGCAATCAAACAATAAAGATGTATTTAATAGACTATGAAAACTATCACAGTGATTTATTAATTTTTATAAATGTGATTAGTAGAACATGTGTCCATTAGCATCATTGATTAGATAGCCAGAGATTGGATGTTACAAAACGGTTTCATAGTTTTTTTACTCTACAGATTAGAATGAAAACCAAATGTTAATAATAGAGTCACTAGTTTTCTTAAATTCCTTAAATATCTTTATCATTTTTTTAACACTGTTCCTTATTATAGGAATGTTCATATGTGTTTAAAGCGTGGCACTATGTCATTAAATGATATATAAACTGCCCATGTTTCTAGCACAAAATATTTTTTTCACTGCAAGTTACATGCTGGCTGTTTTTAAATACAAATGTATTTAACCCAAGCATCTCAACTGCTTTAAAATCAATTCCTTATTCTGCAAATAAAGTTTTTAGGTATTATTTTCTGCACTAAGGTAAAATGTCAGATTGAGCTTGTAGACCTAAATAATAATGCTTCTGAAGTTGGATCAAATTTAAACCTTGCATTAAATATAAACATGCACTTAAATAATCCTGTGCCCGGTATCAGGGGCCCGGTAGGAAGGCGGTGGTGAGGCTGGACAATGTGGCTCCATCCGATTTGCAGTCTCCCACACCCCTGATGTTTTCTGCAGTGCCCACTCATCAGTCTTTTGTAGGTTTCTAGACTTCACCATCAAAAACATAAACAAGGTTACAGACTCACTTTCTCCCCCAACTCCACAGTGCCGGTTATTTAAAATTTCACCATGTTTTATTTTACAGAGCTACTGTATTTCTTATTTGTATTTCTGAAATTTTATGTTACCATGTGAGTAACAAAAGCTATAAGTTACAAATACTTCCCGTTAGTAAAATTTATCTCTGAATGGTACTTCTTTAACCTCCCAAATAAACACAGCAAGATACCTTGCCCCAAGTGCTGTTTGTTCAAGCATATTACTTGAGAATGTGACATTTTGACACCAGACTAGGGGCTGAGTCCCCTGATAAAAGGGAAAAGCCACACATCCACAGAGATCTTTCTTCTGTTTCCTTGCACATCTGTGAAACAAAGAAAATCGTGAAAGCCACGTATAATAGGTGAGTTAACTGCCTGCTTCCTAAAAATCTTGAGCTATTGAAATTAGAATTTGAAACATCAACACAGGTTTCTTGTTAGGAACATATTAATAATAATAAAAGAACAAAACAATGTGAGAAAATAAAATGAATAAAAATTCCTTTATTGATAAAAGGAATATTTTATGAGAACTTTATAACGCATATTAACTAATACTGACAAAATGGTCATGTTTATTTTCTTCTCTTTCCAGACAATGTGAATAATGCTTTTAATCTCCTTTCAATTAAATCAGTTAAAAGCTTTTCAAAAGTTTAAAATTTTGATTACAAAAATCAATACGTAAACAATACTTAAAATTCAAATGTGAGTAAAGTGCTAACTGGCTTTTTCTACCAGATGCTTTTTGATAAATTGAAAAGAGAACCTTCTATTTTAATTTGGCAATTTATCTTGCTCAAATGGGACTGTCAACAAAAATTCGTACTTGTTTATTAATTTACTAGTCCCTAATATTAATCATGGTTTCAGTTTGACTCAACCTTTCCAGAGTCAGTAATTCTATTTTTACTAAATCATAAATGGGAGAATGGCATTGTCCTTGGCACCGCAAGCAATACAAAGGGCACCATGCATTGTGGGAAGGGAGTAAATATTCCTTTGAGTCTGTACTATGGGCCTGTGGTTTATCTCATGTGATTCTGATAATAACCCTTCCAAGAGGGGATTATCGTTATTTTACAATTGAAAAACCTCAGAGAGATTAGTCACCTTGGCAAAAGTCCCATGGGTAGCGTATCACTTCAGAGTCTTTCTGTCGCCAGTGACAGAATGCACATGCCGTCATCAACAATCAAACTGGAAAGTCCAAAGTAGGGCTAGCTTCAGATGAGGCTAGATATATTTGCAAAATTGATGTCACCATGAATGCAGCTTCATCTTCAGACTCTACAAGGTGGCCCTCTACAGCTCCAGGCTCCCCCAGGACAGCATGGAAATCGCTGTAGCATTTTCAGTCTTCACAGATGTATACCTTCCACACAGGGTCTAGTCTTCACTCTTGTAGCTTTCACACAAGTCCTGAGATTTAGTCTCTCATTGGCTTAAATTGAATCACCTGCCCTTTCTTAAATGAACTGTGGGCAACTGTCATATCCTTGCCTCTTAGGGCCTACCTACCTGGAAGTGGAGTCAGTTCCATAGAAATGCAGGACTGGAAGCAGGGGAAAGTGAATCGCATAAAGGAAAATCAGAGTACTGTTGGCTCAAAAGTGTCTACCAACATTAAATAGATAGTACCAGGACCGAATGTAAAGTATATACTGTTTCATCTCTGCAGCAGACTCCCAAGACATACTCTCTCTCTCCAACTGTGCAATGGGAATATAACATTACGAAATATAATATGGATATAACTAAATGCCAGGTAAACAAATTAATGCACAATCAGTGATTCAGGCCAGAATAATAATGTTATATGGTGCTTACTATATGCCAGATACTTCTAAATATTAAAATTAATTCATTTGTTATCCATTTAATACATTGAATATGTATAACAACCCTAAGAAAAAGGGGGACTGGGTCATAGGAAATATGCCCAAGGTCACCCAGTTAAAATGAACCCAAGCAGTCAGGTACCAGAGTTTGTGTGCTTAGCCACTGCATTATACTAGAGCAGAGTGTTTTGTTTTGTGCTGGAAAGAGTCAGAGCTGTTCCATTTTTTAATGGAAAATATGGGTCTGAACAGATCTTCAGAAGATGTATAGGATTTACATATCTATCCTATCTCTTAGATAGGTCTTAAATTTGTCCCTCTTCTCTCTATGTTAACATTCAAGACCCAAGTTCTAGCTCTATTTTTCCTAAGGTTCTCATAAATTGCACTTTTTTCTGAACCAGATGATACTTGCAAAGATCAGAACAAAATAAATGACCAATACATTGAAGTTCATGCCCACAATCTTAAACGTGACCTATAATGTTCTGTGTCAGTGAGTCTCAAATTGGGGATGATTTTGTTCCTTAGGGGACTTTTGACGGTGTTGGAAGCACTTTTCGTTGTTGCGATTGGGGGAGGAAGTTGCTACTGGCATCTGGTGGGCAGAGACCAGGATGCTAAACATCTTACAGTGCACCATTTAGCTGCCCATAGAAAAAAATTCTCCAGCCCAAATTGTCAGTGGTGCCAAGGTTAAGAAATCTTGTTCTACATGATCTTTCATGCATACCCCGTCAGCCTCATGTCTTGCCTCTTACTTATTTTTAAAGCAACAGCCACATGGACTTGCCTTCTTTTATATCTCAAAGACACCCAGTCTTTCGGCTTTAGGATCTTGGCATATTATTTCCCACCCTCCACCTCCGCTACTAAAGCCCTGCCAAGCCTCCCACATAGCTAAAACCATTTGTCCTTCCGCACTGAGGTCAAAGGGAACTTTTTACACAGAGACTTCACTGATCCCTCATATCAGGTCAGCCCTTCCACACACCCTGTACCCCACTCCCTACCCGGTTACTTGTCTTCTGCCATCTTTTACACTTGGACTTTTTAGCATTTGCATAGCAGTTTCACTTAGCAGATCTATCTTTTACATCCAATGGTCAGTCTAGGCAGACAAACAACATACATCTTCTGTTCACCTTTATAGCCTGAGCACTTAACAGAGAGTCTGTGATTAATGTTGGATGGTACTTCAGGTGAGGCAATCAACATGAGTATAAGGTTTTGAGGCAAGGATGAAATGTGCATCAGGCATTTTGGGGGCAGGTAGTGGGTAGAAAAGTCGGGGAAGATTTAGTGTGGAGAAGCATGGGTGATAAGATGGAAAAGGAATAGAATGCTGCCGCTGATAGCTTCAGCCGGGCCGCGCGACCGGTACACTGGGTGGGTTTGGGGCGAGCTCGCGGGAATTAACCTGGGTAAGCTGGAGCCGGCGCTTTCCCCAGCCGGCGGTCACGAGAAGTCTTCACTGAGGCCAGATTCGGGTTTTAAGCTTTTATTGTTACACTCCGGGATGGGCCACCCGGGAACCCGAGGAGTGAGACGTCTGGGGTCCGAAGACCCCGGGGCTCGGACGACCCAGAGCGGGGTAAGCGTGGGGCTTAAGTACTCTCGGGGAGGGGTGGAGTCTTGGGCGCACACGTCAGGGGGAGACAGCCAATCACACAAGGCAGGAGGCAGTTGCTAGGCTGAGGGCTTAGGTTAGGTATAGAGGAGTGAAGAGAATAACAGGAAGGTTTGCGGTTTAGTGGTGAGCTACGGAAATGGGCCGTCTACAACAAGAGGGGGAAGGGGGGAACAGAGAGGGGGGTTACAGGTACAGAGGGCAGAGAGTGAATGTAGAGAGGGAGAGAAGGATTAAAAATTTTAAGCATGGCTAGGCTCCAGTCCCTGAGAAATATGCCACAGAATGCATTGAATTTATTTATTTATTTTTACATGGGCAGGCACCAGGAATCGAACCAGGGTCCTCTGGCATAGCAGGCAAGCATTCTTGCCTGCTGAGCCACCATGGCCCGCCCAGAATGCATTGAATTTAATTAACACATAACTTTTTTCTGAATTTCCACTGAAAAATACTAGTCTTTCTATGTACACAGAGGAGACTAATCTGGTTAAGTATGACTTTTTGTTATCTGACTTAGTGTGATGGGCTTTGGAGAAACAGCTTGAGAAATCATTTTGATTTGACTACTTTTTATGGCTCACTGAACCCCAGACCCAGTGACCTAAGGTCGAAAACTTACCCTAACCCAAATTTTGTTTTCATTGTGCTCCTCTGGATTTCAAGTTTCTTTATTTGTGAAGTAAGGGAGTTGGACTGATGGATCTGTGTTCCCTTCCCAACTCTACCATTCCTTCTTTATTAAACCAGAGAGCATTTATCTAGATAAAATAGAACTATAAAAGTATTCTATTTTTAAGAGTGATATGAGGGGTTATTTTTTTTAATGTACTTTTTTGCATAACTCCATTAAGTAATAAGTAGAATATCTTGAACATAATTGAATCCTTTGAAAATTGGGGATCATGATGTGTCCAAGAGTTATGTATTTTCATTTTATGTCACTTAAAATATAGGAGATTGGGTTATAGATATCTTAACCTCAGGATATATCATGTATTGTATTTTTCAATAAATCCCTAGGTCAATGTTTTTCATGAATTACCTCTCAAAAAGAGAGAAGTCTAGAAATCACTTTGTTCATCAAAGGTTTTAACATTTCTGTTTTAATTCATGCTGGGTTTACTAAGTGTTCAAAGAGCAGCAATTCTCAACACCAGCACTATTGACATTTGGGGCTGGATAATTTTTGTTGGGGGGCTCTGTCCTGTGCCTCTCTATCTCCACCCTCTAGATGCCTGTTCAAAGAACCGCTTCTAGTCATGACAACCAAAAATGTTTCCAAGATACTGCCAAATGTCCCCAAGGAGTAAAATTGCCTCAGTTGAGACCCACTGGTTTGGGTTTCAACTAAAACCCAACTTTTCAACTAATGCATACCTGCCAGGCAGATGGAAATGTTACTGCTTGGTTAATCCAGTTAGATAGGGCCAGATCTTACCAAAATGAAAAAAAATTCCTCACTGATAATTAAATTTACCCCTCTATTTTTATTTTGTCTAAATGATAGATGCTCTTGGCATAATCTAAATGAGACAGTAACTTCCATATATAGGCAATGATTTTCCTGGGAAATCTCAATAATTTTCAATAGAAATGCAAAAGACATTTGAGTCTGATGATTCAGCTTGTAAATTCTCAGTAATAACTCCTTATTTCCCAGATCCAGTAATTCTCTGAGTCCTATTTCATTATAGACAGGACAGTGTATCTGTGCTTTTTTTTTTATGGTTGCCATGTCTGGTATGCATCTTTTAGATGACTTTCTTAGGAGATAAAGTTTTTTTTTTTTAAGTGGTTACTCCTTCCTCCCCGCCTCCACACCCCACCAAAAAGATATCGGGATTTTTATTTTCAGTATTTTTCATGCCAAAATGATTCAAATTCTGAAAATTGGATTAAGAGAAAAGAAACCTCAGGTCTCTTGAAAGGAGGCACAGGACGATATATTCTCAAACAGAAAGCACAGAATAAGGAGGCTGTGAAATCCATCAATGTGATATTCACTCCTTCTGTTCTCCTGTTTAAAACATCACGATGATCATCACAAGTACTCACAAAGTCTTAATATCTAAAGTTTGGGTGTTTTTCAGGCAAACTTATATTGCACAAGGTAATCTGATATATTATAGGTTTTCTGAAAGTCAACAGAAACTCAAAGGAGCATAACAATACAGAATGTTTTGCTAATTTTAGAGAAATCTTCACACTTATCTTGTTTAAAAGGAATATTCCTTTTTACCAACTTTTAATAAAATCTAAGTAGAGTATCTCTCACTAGAAACAGTTCTCAATTTTTCAGATGGTTTCCTTTCTTGAAAAAGTGAACCTCAGTTCTTTATACCCCCACCTAAAATAACTAAAAGTCTGGGCAAAACATATGAAAGAACATTGTCATGACAATAAACATGAGGCAGTGGAAGTCAGTGCTCTATGAGTAACGGGGGGAAAAAAACTACAAATGAGCCCTACAATTGGCCTACCTTACTATTTTATTGTATAGTAAATACCTTACTATTTTAAGAGATTTCCTCATTGCAGTGCCATGAAGAAGAATCTAGGAAGCACTCAGCAAACTCCCCGAGTTGTGTAGATAGAACTGAGAGTCTGAGAAAACCAAAGGGCTTCATGGTCCCAAGACAGTGTACTGGAGAGGAGAGAGATACACAGGGAACACCTGAGATCTTCCAGGGGTCTTCTTCATTATGTGAGGAAACCATCTGAACCCTGGTGGAAAACCCCTTCATCCAAAGGGATTAGAGGGAGAAGTACCCTGTACTCACACATGACTTGGAAAAAACACTGTTCCCACCAGGCAGACTGGAAAACCTCATAAATCATGGGCATTGGGTAGAGCACTCAGAGGGGTTTTGCTCAGTAGTGGAGAATAATTAGCCATACACCAAATACTGATCCAGACCTCCCTAACACATCTTAAAAACAAGACTTGAACAGGTCAAACTGTTTCCAGGCAACTTAACTACATCCCAGAACAAAGGTAAAAATTTATAGGAATATAAAAATCTCTAGTACTCAACAAGGAAAAAATTTATAGTATCTGACATCCAATCAAAATTTACTAGGCATGCAAAGAAGTTGAAAAATGTGACCCGTAATGAAGAGAAAAATAAGTCAAAACAAACTGAAACAGAGATTACAGTTATCAGACAGAACATTTGTATTTTTATCTTCCAGGTCTCAACTTAACTTTTGGGACATGCAGAATATGTTAAGAGCTTTAAACAAATGAACAAACAAAACAAACTGAATTTCTAGAAAGATAAATTATAATATATAAGATGAGAAATATATTGTATATGATTAGCAACCAGTTGGACATTGCAAAGGAAGAGATTAATTTGAAGACAGCAATAGAAATTTTCTGAAATAAACAGAGGAAAAATACTTTTTAAAAAATGAACAGATCACCAGTGAGTGTGGAACAACTTCAAGCAGTCGAATAAACATGGGATTGGAGTCTTCAAGGGGTGAGGATGAAAATAAAAATATTTGAAGAAATCATTGCCATAATGATTTCTAAATCTGATGAAAATTAAGAACCCACAGATCCAAGATGCTTAACAAACCCCAAGCCCAAGAAACATGCAGATACCTACAACCAAGGGAAAAAAATCAAATTGCTCAAAATTAGCGGTAAAGCTAATGATAAAATGAAAAAGTAACCAGAGGAACGAGATGGATTACACATGGAGGGACAAAGCTAAGGAGGACAACATGTTTCTCATCAGAAACATGCAGCTGAGGGGGCAATAGAGGAGCATTTTTAAAGTATTGAAAGTTGTCAACCTAGAATCCTGTGTCTAGCAAAAAATACATTTCAAATACAGAGGCAAGAGGAAAACTTTTTCAAGCATACAAAGGCTGACAAAATTCATCACCAGAGCTCCTAGAGAATATGAACTGATACAGTCCTTCAGGCCTAAGGGAAATGATATCAGATGGAAACTTGGATGTATACAAAGAAGTGAAAGGCACCATAAGTGGCGATGTTGTGACCTTTGCTGTGAACTTCGGTCTTGTGTCTTTTCACAGTCCACGAGCTAGAACGTTGAGGATGCTCTCCATGCAGCTTCAGGTTCTCTAACTAGGAATTTGCATGGAGGCATGAAGGAGGAACATGATGCAAAGAACCTGGTTCCAGGGCACCTGAGTAGAACAGGGCTGCCTGACAATCTGTACCTCTTGCTGACAATCTGGGAACTGTTACTAGGAGACAAAAGACTATGTCCTTTAAGTCTAGCTTTTGATGGTTTACTTATACTGCAGACTGACTCTTACCTTCATTGAAACAATTATTTTTAAAGTTTGCCTTCTAAATTAAGGTCTTCAATCCACTTGAAATATTTTTTTGACACAGCATTTTAAGGCATTTATTCCAGAGTATTTTAATAAGGATATGCAATGCCAAGTCTGTCTATATCAAGTACCCATATATGCATGGAGCCTTTCGGGCTATCTGTTGTATTCATCACTCTATTTCTCTACCCATGCACCAATATTGAATGTATTTATATTGATTATGATACATTTATACTATGATTTGATATTTGGTAGGACAAATACTCCATTTTTCTTCTTTCCTCAACTATAGCATGGTTCTTCCTCATACAGTGAATGTCTAAATCAATTATAGAGACAGTTTTTTAAAAGGTGAAGAGACCATGAAGAGATGCACCTAGGCCACATGAGTATTCACCTGTCTTATCATGGGTTGATACATGCAGAACTCTGCAGTCCTATGATAAGGGATTGCTTTCAGAGCAGCCATACGGACAAGCCTGACAATGACGTGGCAATACTTTGCCAGCCTGCTAGGGGTCTAGAGGCTCTGATTTCTTCCCTCTCTCCTTCCTGGATTCCCGTAGAACTAAGCGTGCCACCTCCCCCTTGCCAGCTTGGCAGACAGCATTAACATCGGTTATTTTGGTATGGACCATGTCACTATAACTCCATTTCTCTGAGCACATTAAAATGTCTATCGACTGTACATTGAGGGCGCCTTCAAGGCATGAACCAGACTGATCTTTATTATTTATTCTCAGAGTAAATACCCAGCACTGAAATTTGCCCTTCAGGGGTTCTGACCAAGGCTTCTTAACTAACTGAAGAATTAAATTCTGCCTAATTCTATATTAATACAGGGCTTGGAAATGGGGTTAATTTATTCAACATTCATCACTTAGCATTGAATGCCTGCTTTGCTCAAGGTACTGTACTAAGTGCTGAATATTCAGCAGGAAAGAAGTAGACACAGATCCCTCTCTCATGGGAAAACCTAGTGTCTAAACAAAATGAACAAAAATATAAATATTTAATTTATAATTGCGTTTAATGCTTTGAAGAGAAAAAATAGGGTTTTCTGTGAGAATAACTGGAGGGATCCAATACATTTTCTGTTTAGTAGAGCATAGTCTCATGAACAAAGGAAATCTGATTTACCTTTTAACATAACCAGATTTATGAAGTAAATTAAGCATAGATTTTTTTACTCCTATAATTCATTCATTTGTTCATTCACTCCTTAATATTTATGTTCATTTACACTATTAGGAGACAGAGATTGGGCTCACAAAAACAACCATGACTCAGTACCTGACCTAAGGAGTTCATAGTTTTAAATGATTACATAATTAGCAGTATCTCATTAAAACAATTGCATACCAAATGAAAACATAAATGTATCATTTTCCTTTCTCATTGTGTTTTAGATGAGGATAGGCATTCACTCAGGCTCCGTGCTGGCTGGAGTTGTTGGAGTGAGAATGCCACGATATTGCCTGTTTGGAAATAATGTCACTCTGGCAAGCAAATTCGAATCAGGAAGTCACCCTCGGCGCATCAATGTCAGCCCAACCACTTACCAGTAAGTGTTCTCTGGCCTCCTCCACCCTGTCACCGGCATTACCCTGAGCTGATATCCTGTCATTTGTGAGACCCTGTCCTTTGTCTTGATCCTATCATTATTCAGGATATTATGCCTACATTCACCCAGTTTGAAAGGTAGCAATTGCAACACAAACTTTTATTTGCACCCTGAGAGACTTCATGGAAAGTCTGACTTGACTGAGAGGTAAGTATAGGTTTGTCATTTCTCATGCCCTCTGTCCTTCGAAGTGTACCTGCTAAAATAAAGAAACAGAAATGCTAAGGCTCTGCATTATACTAAATGGCCCTCATTGGTCGTAAAAATCAAAGGAGATAGCAAAGGCAGTTCATCTGTTTTTTAATCTTTTGAATAAATATAAAGGATTCTCTAAAGTTAAATATATACTAAGTACAGAGCAAACTTTCAAATATTATTTATCTTAAAGGTCATATCTGACAACTCTACATATTTTTGCTACCTGAATTTATCCTTATTTTGTGCCTGGTAAGTTCCCCCACTAGATATTAAGCACAATATGGGCAGGAATAATATCTGTTTTGGCTCATCACTATATCCCCAGGACTTAGGAAAAAATTTTAACACATAACAGGCACACTGTAAATATTTATTGAATGAATGAATACATGTACTGATAAATTGAACCTTTTCAGATTAAATTATAAAGAATAGTATGGAAATCTCTGACTGTTAGACTTTAGCTTCATGCTGGACATTGGTACTGAAGCTATTTAATCAGTGCAATGTTTTAGATAAATTAGATATGATAATTGATAAAGTATGGAATAGAAATAGTGACCATTGGATATTTTTCACTGACATGGCTATTAAAAATAAAAACCTTAAACAGAAAACTCAAATGTGAAGATGACAAAAATTGATTTTAATAATACATTAAATGATATTTTGAAATTTTCATACTAGATCTGTAGAGGGGAGAATTGAGATGAATGGTATCTTATAGATAGATGAAAAACAAGTACTTTCACATATCCTACAGAGCAGGTAGGAAAAGGGAATTGAAACTGTAAATATAAAATGAAGTTGAAGTTGAGGTTGAAAAAATATATGTGAAATATTCTGCTAAGCTCATAAAAATAGCGAATACCTTGATTACACCATTATTGAACAAAAATGCTCTTATAAATTTTAAGAAACCAAAGGGACTTGTGGAGCCAAGGAAAACCTCTGTAATAGACTCTCAGGGCTTCATCTCTTTTGCTTAAGAACTACTTATCATATTGAGGAGTTTGTATAAATTACTT
The DNA here is from genome assembly GCF_023851605.1 of Tamandua tetradactyla. Taxonomy (NCBI): domain Eukaryota; kingdom Metazoa; phylum Chordata; class Mammalia; order Pilosa; family Myrmecophagidae; genus Tamandua; species Tamandua tetradactyla. Next base: position 35,298,196 of record NC_135334.1, read on the forward strand.
ATTTTGCCCCAAAACAATGCTGGACATTTTCAGATGATAATAATTGACACATTAAATTTAATATTTCTAGGTCAGTGATTCTGACACTTTTCACTTAGATCACAGAGTGAGGAAAAGGTTCTGAATAGCAACCACATCACTCATTTCTTCTTACTGTGGTTACAGTTTTCCCTTCATGGTGCAGATACCTATTTTCCATGTTTGTCTGACTCAGTGTAGATTTAGATCTGCTGTGCAAACTTGTTTTTTTTTTTTTAAATTATATGTAAGGAATGAAACAGAGGAGCTCATTCCTGGAAATTGAACCTCCCCATAGTTGTAGCTGGCTCTGCTTATAGGCGGCCAATAAAGGAAACCATATCAAGCCTCAGAGGTCTGTGTATTGTGGTACTTGCCTCGGAGATTTTGTAACCCTTTTCCCACTGTGTTTGTGATGATCCTTCATAATCACTAGGTCTAAATAATTGAATCATTTCAACCACAGCAACAATGGAACGCTTTTGTTCCATTATTGCTCCCCCAAATCAAACAGAGCCATGAATGGGCATGTTGAGCTGCCATGTGGGTAGATTTTAAAAGATATTTCCTCTTATTGGCCCAACCCATGAGATTCCTATTAGTACTTTTTTAAAAATAGTTTTACATTTATCCTCTAACTCTTTTCCTATGATACTTAATCATTCTCTTTTTTTCAACAAATATTTGTTGAGCACCTACTGTATTCCAAGCTCTGTGCAAGCACTAAATTTGTAATGATGCACAGCAGATATGATCTCTGCCCTCATAGAAGAGGCAACAGAATATATGGTAGATATACCAAGTAAACAATGAATTATAACAGACTAATGTTGAGGTCTAGATCAACCCTGAGTTAGAATATTAAAGCAAGAGGAGAGGCAAACTGAAATGAGGCTGAAGAGATAAACTGGAGTTACACCATGCAGAACTTGTTAGTTATGTAAAGGGATTTCAACCTAATTTTAAGAGCAGTGAAAGACATTTGAATTTTAAACTAAGAGTGATTTTATCAGATTTGTACTTCATAAAGATCATCGAGGCTATAGAATGGAGAATAGGTGGAGGTGGGGAGACTCTTAACAGTGGGCAGGTATTCTTATCCACATTTCATTGATGAAAAACACAGCTGATTACGAGATCCTAGAGTCAAAGCCATTTCCTATTTCAACTTGTATTCCCAGTCTTCAGAGGAGTGGTTGGAGTTGACCTTTGATGTCTATTTTAATCTACACTGCCTTTTTTTTTTTTTAAAGGTACCATGGCTCCTACTAAGTTTCTAGAAACTTCACTTTGGGCATATAAACTTGATATAACTGGATTTTCAGATTCTAGCTCTGTTTCTGCCTAAGTACTTTCTGCTGGTTTCTTTTACAACAATGTATAAAGTTCAGCCATGTACTTCTATTTCATACTACAGGTGATTTGTGAACCCACTATCTATCAGAGGGTGTACTTCCCCTTTTCCAACATGCCCAAAGGGAAATACTAGGATTGACTTCTTAGGCAACTTCCCTCTAAGGAGGCAAAATTACATTCTCCCAGAACAAAGAAGTTGTGAAATATAGCTGAATATTACATTAATGAGAGTTTGAAAGCTCCAGGTTTACTTTCTGAAAGAAATCTTGTACACTGTCCAATATTGCCTGGTTAGCTTAAAATATTCAGAGATTTGTAGACAATTACTTTTTTGTAAGATTATACAAATATCACAAACTTTGAGATTATTTTGATAATATGGTAAACTGAAATAATTTTCTGAAATTTTCCACCCAAACATGATTTATCTGAAATATTCAAATAATTAATTTAAAAACCCACTTTCATAAATATTTAAAAATACAGAACATTGAAAGGATTGATACCCTCAAACCCACCACTAGATTAATATTATATCTGCTTCAGATATTTTAAATAAAAATAAGTCAAAAATATCTTTTAGAATTTTCCCTCCCTTCCTTTGAGACAACAACCTAATGAATTTGATGTGCTTAATTTCAATGTTTCATACACAAAGTTTCTATATATTTATCCATAAGCAGTAGAATATTATTTTGTGTGTTAAATTTGCTTAATGGTATTTTACTGTATGGTCTTTAACTTGGATTTCTATTAAGCAAAACTTCATATTCTATTTATAAATTTTATTTAAAAATTTACAACATTTACAAATACTTTATACCCACCAAGCAATAATTCCTTCCTCCCTCCTCTGCTTATCACCTAGTAACCTATACTTTACTTTCTTGTAAGCAGTTTTATTGAAATATATTCACATATCATAAAATCCATCCAAAGTATACAACCAAGGCTTTTCGTATAATCACAAAATTGTGCATTCATCCCTACAATTAATTTTAGAACATTTTCATTGCTCCAAAAACAAAAGCCCCATATCCCTTAGCAATCACTATTCAATCCCTCTATCCTTCTGTAGATACATATATAACTACTAACCTATTTCTGTCTCTATAGATTAATTTATATTTACAATCGATATAAATGGGAATCATACAATCTGTGGTACTTTGTGTCTGGTTTCCTTCACTTAGCATGTTTTTAAAATTATTATTATTTAATTAGAGAAGTTAAGGTTTACAGAAAAATCATGTAAATAATACATTTCCATATACTCCTTATTGTTGACAGTTTGCAATAATCCGATACCTTTGTTGGAACTGATGAAAGAATATTAAAGTAGTACTATTAACTATAGCCCATGGTTTGCAGTAGATGATTTTTCCCACATATCACCCTATCATTAACATCCTATAATAGTGTCTACATTTGTTATGATTCATGAAAAAACATATACAATTAACTCCAATCCATTGTCTGCAAGGCTCACTGTGTTTTACAGTTCCATGGTTTATCTTCTATCATTCTAATAACACGCATGACCCAAAACTTTCCCTTTGAACTACATTCAAATACATAGCTCAGCGCTATTAATTACACTCACAATAATGTGCTATCATCACCACCGTCTATTTCTAAACCTTTACAGTCAACCTAAATAGAAATTCTGGACAAATTAAATATCAGCTCCCCATTCTCTACCCTTACCCACTAGTAACCAATATTCTAGATTCTATTTCTACCAGTTTTCTTATTATAATTCTCTATCAATGAGATCATACAATATTCCTTCTTTTGTGCCTGATTTATTTCCCTCAGCATAATGTCCTCAAGGTTCATCCATGTTGCCACATCCATCAGGACTTCATTTCTTTTTACAGATAAATAACATTCCATCATATGTATATACCATATTTTGTTCATATATGCCCTTTATCATGACAAAGGAATTTCCTTCTATTCCTTATTTCTAAGTGTTTTTATCAAGAAATGTTGCTGGATTTCATCAAATCTCTTTTCTGCATCAATGGAAATGATCATGTAGTTTTTCCCTTCATTTTGTTGATGTGATGTATTGCATTAACTGATTTTATTATGTTGAACCACTGTTACATATCTGGGATAAAACCTACTTGATCATGTGTTAATACTATTACAGATCCATTTTCTGGATTTTCTTGAAGTATTTTTATCCGGCTTTAGTATTAGGGTAATGTTGACCTCATGGTATGAGTTAGGTAGTGCTCTCTTTGGAAGAGTCTGAGCAGGATTTGTGTTAACACTTCTTGGAATGATTGGTCGATGCTTTGGTTTGCCAAAGCTGCTGAAATGCAATATACCAGAAATGGGTTGGCTTTTACAATGGGGGTTTTTTAGTTTACAGATTTACAGTTCTAAGGCCAAGTAGGCATCAATAGGAGGATACCTTCACTGAAGAAAAGCCACTGGCCTCTGGGGTTCCTTTGTCAGACGTAAGGCACATGGCCATAGTCTCCTGGTCCTACACTCCCAGTTTCTTTGCTTTCAGCTTCAGTTTGTTCTTCCTTGCTCCTGTGGGCTTTTTTTCTCTAAGCGCTCTCCAAACATCTATGGGGGTTTCTCTTTGAGCTCTCTGGGCTTTTCCTGTCTTTCATCTTCATAAAGGAATCCAGTAAGAGATTAAGACCTACCTTGCATTGGGTGGGTCACATATCAACTGAACAACCTCATCAAAAGTTCCCACCCAACAGTAAGTCTGCACCCACGGGAATGGGTTAAAAGAACATGGCCTTTTCTGCGGTACATAACAGCCTCAAGCCAGCATAGAATTTACCTGTGTGGCCATCTGGTTCTAGAATTTTCTAGGTTGAAGGGTTTTTGTTGTCTGATTCAATCTCTGAACTTGTGATTGGCTTGTTGATAGCTTCTGTTTCTACTAGAATCTACTTCTCTTTGTGTGTTTCTATGAATTTGTCCATTTCATCCTTGTTATCTCATTTGTTGGAACACAGTTGTTCATAGTATCCTCTTCAGATCATTTTTATTTCTCTGGGATCAGTAGTAATGTCCCCCCTCTCATTTCTTATTTTACTTATCTGCATTTTCTCTCAGTTTAGCTAAGGGTTTCTCAATTTTTTATTCTTTCCAAAGACCCACTTTTTGTTTTGTTAATTCTCTATATATTTTTTTAATTCTCAATTTCATTTCTTTCTCCTCTGATCTTTATTTCATTTCTTCTTCTTGCTTTTTGGTTAATTAGCTGTTTTTTTTTTTCTAGTTCCTCTAAGTATACAGTTAAGTCTTTGATTTTAGCTCCATCTTCTTTGTTGATGGGCAATAATTTTCCCTCTGATAACCTCCCTCACTGTATCACATCAGTTTTTATATGTTGTATGCTCATTTTAACTTATCTCAAGATATTTACGGAGTTCCCTTGTAATTTGTTCTCTGACCCACTGATTAAAAGGATGTGATTTACTTCCATATATATATTGATTTTCCATTTCTCTTCCTGTTATTATTTCCAGGTTCATTCCATTATGATCAGAGTGAATGCTTTGTATGATTCAAATGTTTCTAAATGTTTTGAGGCTTGATTTGTCCCCCAACATGTGTTCTATTCTGAAGAATGATATGTGCACTTGAGACGAATGATATATCCTGCCGTTTTGGGGTGCAATGTTGTATATATGTCTGTTATATCCTTTTTATTAATCATATTTTTCAAGTTCTTTTTCCTTACTGTTCTTCTGCCTAGATGTTCTGTCTATTGATGAGAGTGGTATAATGACATTTCCAATTATTATTGTAGAAGTGTCTATTTCTCCCTTTAGTTTTGCCAGTGTTTGCTTCATATTTTCAGGCACTGTGGTTAGGTGCAAAATTATTTATGATTATTATTTCTTTTTGGTGGGTTGCTCCTTTTATCAATATAAAGTGTCTTTCTTTGTCTATTATAATAGCTTTTGACTTAAAGTCTATTTTGTCTGTTATTAGTATAGTTACCCTAGCTATTTTTTGGTTACTGTTTGCATGGAATTTCTTTTTCCATACTTTCACTTTCAGCCTGTTTGTGTCTTTGGGTCTAAGGTGAATCTCTTGTAAATTCACCTTACCCATTCTGCCAACTTGTGTCTTTTGATTGGAGAGTTTAATCCATTAACTTCAGTGTTATTACTGTAAAGGCAATATTTAAGCCATTTAGTCCTTTGTTTTTTATATGCCACATCTTTTTTTTTTGTCTCCCTTTTCCTTTATCACAGCCTTCTTTTCTGTATAGTTGATCTTTTGTGATATATCTGACTGATCCCTTTCTAATTTTCTTTATGGTAACCCTGGGCTTTATATTACACAACTTGTATCTATAATCTACTAGTTGAAAAGACACCAACTTAGCTTCAATAGCATAGTGTTCTCTGCTCCCATATCCCTGTTTTCCCTCTTTATCCCTCTTAACCACTTTATATTGTTCATATCTGTTATCAGAAAATATGCCTTTTCTTGTTCAATTGTATTCTTATATTAATCAAAGAACAGAGTTGTTTATTGAGTATACAGTACTATTAGGTTTTGCATTTACATTTTCTTATGACCTTCCTTTCTTCACAATACTCCAAGCCTTATTCTCCTTCTTTTTCTATCAACTTGCATCACTCTTCAATAATCTTTGTAGGGAAGATCTCTTGGTGATGAACTCTCTTTGTTGCTGTTTATCCGTGACTACTCTAAACTCTTCCTCTTTGTTTTTTTTTGTCACATGGGCAGGCACTGGGAATCGAACTCGGGTCTCTGGCATGGCAGGTAACAACTCTGCCTGCTGAGCCACTGTGGCCTGCCCAAACTCTCCCTCATTTTTGAAGGACAGTTTTGTTTGATAAAAAATTCTTGGCTGGCAATTTTCTGTTTTAATATCTTAAATACCACTGCCTTCCTGCCTCCATATTTCTGATGTGAAATCAGCACTTAGTCTTACTGAGGATCCCTTGTATGAACTTAATCAATTTTCTCTTCCTGCTTTCAGAATTCTCTGTCTTCGGCATTTTACATTCTGTTTAGTATGTGTCTAGGAATAAGTCTAATGAATGTATTCTATTTGGAGTACACTGTGCTTCTTGGACATATTTATTTATGTCTATCATAAAAGTTGGGAAGTTTGGGCCCATTATTTACTCAAATATTCTTTCTGCCCCCTTTCGCTTCTCTTCTTCTGTAATACCCATGGCACATATGTAGGTGCTGTTACTCAAATTCCTGACACACCACTTAATTTTTTTCTATTCTTTTCTCCATCTGACCATATAATTTCTGTCTTCTAGTTTGCTGATTCTCTCTTCTGCCTGTTCAAATCTGCTATTATATGCTTCTAGTGCATTTTTAATCTCTACTATATGACTCACATCCCCATAATACCTATTATATTTCTTCTTATACTTCCAAATTCTTACTGCTCACATATTGTATTTTTTTTTTGAGTAGGAAAAAAATCATTTTATTTCCCTGTAAACATCAAGCTGATGTGTTTCTAAATATTCAGCTAGATGACCAATTCCAGTTGTTGTCTTAATTCAAATGTTCACCCGAAAAATAGCCAAGCAACGGAAATTCATTGTGAGATACCTTCTAGAGAAAACAGCTACGTTCCTATATATTTTATTAATTTAGTCTCTCAACACTTAGCAAGTAACATTAATTTAAATGCATAATTTCAAAGTCAACATTCCTTTCACTGTGAACACAAAACTTCCTAAAAGATACTTGTGGGCTGGAGCGCAGCAATGAATGGCTGCTGGACCAGCATGTTGAAAGCCAAGCTTAGAAAGGCATAAATTATACACACACTCTCAGTATGCATCTGTTGCTCATGTTTTTGCTGTACATATCTGACTTAGATTGTATAAATTATTTCTTCACATTCAAGTAAGGTGAATACATTTTCATCCTCATTTTGAAATAAATCTTTATCAAAGAAAAATGAAATTTAAAATGTCAAAGAAGTTCCCCCACGTTTGTTACATCTGATCAGGTGAGGGATTTAAATATTTTCTTCACTACATGTACATATTTATTTTTTTCATGGGCAGGCACTGGGAATAGAACCCAGATCTCTGGTACGGCAGGTGAAAATACATGTACAATTTTTTACCCTTAGTGCCTCGCTTTGCAGTGAAACCTCCAGTGCCTTTTTGAAAACTCCATCCAGCAGATGATTATGTTGTTAAGTCTTTGGTTGAATCCTTCTTATGACAATGAATTATAACAGAGTCCGAAAATGTATGACCATTAACACCCTTGGAACCTGCTAATTATTGCAAATAACCTCACATGTGCATATAATTCAAGCAAACTTTGTAGGGAGAGGGTACAAAATAAATATTACAATATCCTTTCAACTCTACCTAAGTGCTGCCAACAGTGGTTAAATGAAAAGATAATGTCACTAATAGGAAGAGTCAAACTATCATAAAGATTGTTTTCCAAGTAGTTAGAACAAATTTGCAAAACAAAGGTAAGAGCCTATGCCAGTACATTTTTCCTGTAGTGTAGTGTAATTGCTAATATGAGGTACAATTTGTAAGCAATGAGTAAAAATATAAATTGTATAAATTTATATAAAATTTAATAAATTTATATAAACTATCAGTAAATCACAGTTTGGTAAAAAAACTTCTCAGCTAATGCAAATTTGCGGATGGGTTTAAGGGAATTCATAAGGGACAGAGAAGGGTTTCCAGTGGGAACATTGTTTATGTTTCTTACGGTTAGCATCACTTCACATGTAACATCCATTGTTGCAGAAAGGTAAATCCTTTCCAGGTATGCTGGCCAAGAATATACTTTATGTAGCATAGTAAAATCATTTAAATATTACTAATACTTCATTTTTTGCAAAGTTAAGAGTGAATTATGTACTAGGAATTTTCCAGACTATCTAAATTCAGGGATAAAAACCAAACGAAAACTTTTACCATTTCTTTAGTAAATGGCTTGTGTGAAATCCCAAGCTCACTCACATTTTTATAGATGGATTTATTTGATGAAGATTGTGATCCATTGATTATTTAGCAGTAATTTTACCAAGCTATAAATTCTTTTAGTAACAGGCATTATAAACAGCTAATACTAATCTTATGTAAAAACCATGAGTGCTACACTGGTGAATATACAGCCCATGGATAACTTAAAAAATATTTCCCATTTTAAAAGGCTACACAAAGCATACTAAACAAAAGAGCTATAATATGGATACATGATTGATGTGTCTAAAATGGTATATATAGAGTCCATAAAGTTAATTATGTGTTCAGTACATTTTTCTCTGATTCTCGTCATGCTTCACTTTCTCCAGAAACTGAATTTTGTACTTCCTTTTCTAAACTTGTATAATCTGGTTATCCTTGGGCATCAAATTATATTTCATCACAAATTTAGTAAACTGATGATGCAAAAATGTTTCATTTTCATATTCTTCAATATCTGCCAGTGATGAAAATAAGCATGTAAAAATATTCTGCAATTCCTATGGCAAACTGATCCTGGATTTGCTACGGATGATTCCTTTATGCTGAGTCTGCTGGGAAAACATTTATTGCTATTCTGAAGACACGCAGCACCATCAAGTGTGTGCCTAGTGTCATCTATGGCAGGACACTCTTTTGGAGTTTTATGAGCTGCACAAGAAAAATCCATTGTTCCATTGCCGTCATCTAAGTCCAAGTATCTGGTTGGCATTCACTCTGAAGTTTCACAGCAAGCCCGTTCAGCTCAAGGCAGAACTGCCTTAATGTTCATATTTCCATGTACCTTCATCTTGGCCTTCAGGTAGTTCAAGAATTTTGTCAGTATTAGAGCAATCTGCCCTTATGTTCTGATGAGTATACTGCTGAATGGCTAGTGTACTGTCCATTTCATCAAAGCGTTACCAGACCAATAATAGAAATCCTGCGCCTTGGTGCTGACCTGTTCTGCCTCAGCACGCTGTCCCCTCTGCCATGACTATAGTGCTAAAGTCTGGGAGGCTGGAGTTGCTACCTAGATGTCATATTGTGTTAATATCCTTTATCTCTTTACCATATTTTCTTTCATCTCCTTGAATTGATTTGAGATTTGGTGAGTATCCTGATTAGTTGTTCCAACTTCTGAGTCTTGTCTGAAGTTTTAATTTGTTCCCTTGACTGAGCCTTATCTTCCTGTCTTTTAGTATAGTTTGTGAGTTTTTGCTGATGTATAGACATCTGATTCTCTTGATGAGTTAACTATGAAAGTCTGCTTCTCCTTCCTTCTGAGGTTTTATTGTTGATTGGCTTTGAATTAAGGCTCTTCTTTGACTCTTGATCTAACTTATCCTAGACCTTTAGAACAGCTCATGTTTAACTGTTCAGATTTTCTCAGCTCTTCTTCGTTTGATTCCTACCTTGGGTATGTAGTACAGTTTTTACAATTGTACTTCTTGTGCAATTGTTTCAACCCCAGGAGAGTTCCTTTCCTTTGTTCCTTTTTCAGGAATCTTGATCTGTCTTTTGGGTTCTGTGCAGAATTTTCCCCCCAGCTCCTATAATTTGTTTACATTCTCTCCCTCACTCAGTGACCCATTTTCCTTACACTTTTCAGTTCTGGGACCCATCTTATCTTACAATTCCATTGAACTCCACCCCTCCACTTTCTTTTTGTCCTGTGAAGTTTTCTTGCCTACTATTTCTTTCTCATTAGAGTATCCCACCCCTGGGAATCAGGTGGGGTCAATCCAGAAAGGTGGGTCACTTTGGAAAAGCCCATTTTGCCTTTAGTGGTCCAGCCACCTGAAACTGGAATGGTCACAACAGCTCTTACTGACCCTTCTAGAGCAGTCTTGCCACCCCCTGCAAGGGCCCCTTTGTAAGCAGCACTCCTCATTGGCTTCTGTTCTACCCTCTGTTCCTGTGCCTGGCTATGCATGGAGTTCTAACTCACTACTGGGATTTGGTCTATAGTCTGCTATGAGAGGGACTCCAGGCTGTTCTGCCTCTGGTGTGGCTCCCAAGCTGCATGGGACTGAGGGAGGCAGAGGATAAATGGGAACTGACTGGCTGTCTGGGATGTACTGCTCCTGAGATTTTTCTGTATCTATGATTCAGCATTTGTGGAGTTGTTCTCTAATTTCTACCCTCCTCCAGAGTTCAGAGCAGGTGGAATTTGTCCTTTTATTCACTGAATCTTTGGGGAGGCTTTTTCAAGGGATGTTTGCATTTCTATGTGGAGGAAAACACCTCTAATTTACTTTCTGTCTATACAAATTTGCTATTCCTAGATGATTCATATAAAAACGTCATGTTTTTAAGATTTGTCCATGTGGAAACATATGGCTGTAGTTCACCATTTGAACTGCTATATGGCATTCCAGTGGATGAATAGGCCATATTTAACTTTTACTCACCTACTCTTCTATTGAGGAATGCAGTTTTATTCTAATTTTTAATTATTTAAAGTTTTCCTGTGAATATTAGTTACCTGTCATTACACAGGTGTGCTAATTAGATTCAGTCGTCAACTTGGCCAGGTGAACGTGCCTAGTTACGTGGACATGAGCCAATGGTACGTGAACCTCATCTGTTGCTCATTACATTTGCAGTAGGCTAAGAGGCGTGCCTACCGCAATGAATAATGTTTGAGTTAATTGGCTGGTGCTTAAATGAGAGAGCTCAACTTAGCATAGCCCAAGCAGTTCAGCATACCTCACCTCAGCACTCACAGCTCAGTCCAGGCCTTTGGAGATGCAGAAAGGAATCACCCTGGGGAAAGTTGTTGGAACCCAGAGGCCTGGAGAGAAGGCCAGCAGAGATCACCCTGTGCCGTCCCACATAAGAAATAACCACATTGGAAAGCTAGCTGCCTTTCCTCTGAAGAACTATACATCAACTAAATAAATTCCCTTTTATTGAAAACCAATCTGCCTCTGGTGTGTTGCATTCCGGCAGCTAGCAAACTAGAACAATAGGTTTGGTTATATCCTAATATTTCATATGATAGAAATTACTGAGTTTCTTATAGGTTCTTAGAATTTGCCTGAACAGATGTATTTTATCTTAAATTCATTGTGGACATAAGGAGTAAAATATTCACCTGATTTGAAAATGAGGCCCATCGTTTGTGTGTAATTGTCTTCACGTTTCTTGGCTGTTAGTGTGAGTCGTCATATTGCGTGCAGTGCTGCCCAAGTTCATTTCCTCTCCACCTTCAGCACTTTATAGCTGAAGAAAAATAAATCTCAGTGAATTTTGAGTTTTTCTTTTTCGATATTTTTATTTTTCCCCAGCACTTGTGATGGTCATAAAGATCTTTGTTCCCACTCATCCCGATTTTAAAGTACACACAATTGTCTTTTAACGTCATGTCACTGGTCTGTGAAACGAGATAATTGCTTTTACTAGGACTGGTTTCTGAAGATTTTGAAATGGCATGAATAATCTAATGATTTGCCTGAGCAGAAGTAATTGTTTTTTTGTTACATGCAAACTAAAGTAGAAAGATTTTTAAATTACCTTGATGTGAAATTTTCCTTAACCCTTAAACCTGTTTACCTTTCTCATTTTACATTTGATTTATTTTTAGACTTTTCAGAATGTCTGTTTTTCATTCACTGTGAAAAAGCCCCTCCTATTAAAACCAAAAGCTCACCTTCTAACCCTGCTGCACAAATGACCCGAGGGGATACAAAATGGATCAGGATGTGTCAGGATCAGAGTGCCTAGGTTGGGATGCAGGCTCATAAAAACATATTGTCTGTGTGGGTTTGAGCAATTTCTTTTGGCCAAATTTTCTCATCTTTAAATAGATACCTCTTTCAAAGGTTATTGTCAGGATTAAATGTGATATATTCAAGGATTCTAATTCCTGGAATATAGTTGACCTTCATTCTTGACGAAATTGGACATCTGATTCCTACATTTGGTTTTTCATGTTTTATAAATTTAGCTATGCTTAATGATGTGTAATAGTTGGATTACAGATCTAATCCCTAGCAATCCTAAAGAATGAGTTTGGTAATTTGACCAAAAACATTCTAAGCTATGATGTAAAACTGAGCTACCGATTGCTTCTTCTCATAAGCTTTTATTAGCAAAAGAACCTTAGGGATGACTAACTAAACCATAGTCTTAAGATAAATAAAAACTAGCTGTTTGTTTGGAAAATCCTGAAATTTAAATGAAGGTGCATAGTAACTCTAATTACTGAAATATACATAGAAATTGGGAAGTTGTATAGCCTGAAATGTTTTAAAGTTATCTGAAAGGTTGATTTTAAACTCACTGAAATTGAAACTTTGATTAATGAAACTTTGGTTATATATTTTAATCCCTGATCTCTAAAACCATTCCATTTAGGGTAACTATTTTTTACTTGGCATTGATCATGTTGAGTTTTTTTTTTGCATTTGTATTTTCTAATGAATAGTGGCACTTAAAGTTTGTTGTCCTTTGCTCTGCCAATCAATATACCCACATACATTTTTCTCTAAGATCCTAACAGACTTGCAGTAATAACAGAGTAATAACATATTTTCTGCCAGTTAAATGAAAATTTTGCCTGAAGGAAGACCTGGTGGCATAATAGTTTATGGTTATAAGGTGTATTAGTCTTCTGTCACTGCTGTAACTAACACATAACAATCTAAGTGCCTTAATAATACCTTCATCTACAGTTTTGTAGTATGGACATCTGACACAGGTTTTATATTCATTGGTTCCTGTTAGTAATATAAGCTCTTTCTGACCTGCCTTTGTAATAGCATCTCTTTCTCTGATTTTTCTTCTGCCTCCCTTTTCCACTTTTAAAGACCTTTGTGATTACATTGGACACACCTGGATAACCCAAGCAACTCGCCCAATTTTAAAGTTAGCTGGTCAATAACCTGAATCCCATCTGCAACCTTAGCTCCCCTTTGCCATGTTGCCCAGCATATTTACAATTCCAGGGATTAGGATGTGCACATCTTTAGGAAAGTATTATTTTACCAAGGACCAAAGGCAAGGCTAAAATCTGCCTAGAAATATAGCCCCAATCCTACTTACACCCCTCCCCCCCCCACTTTAAGAACTTTTTCTTAAAAAACATATCACGAATATGAGCAAAATCTGGGGAAGAAAAGAACTTTTGCAAGATGAAGACTCTGGCTTCTAATGGAATTTTAGTGGAGTTAAAGATGCAGCTTGCTAAAGGGAGAAACCCATTAGTGGAGTGAATTATAGTTCTAGATTTAAGAAGCAGAAGAGTTTGTGGCTTGGGGAAGAGATTAAGAAGTAATTCCAAAGAACTGAAGTCCTCGGACTTCATAATTTGTCCTAAGACATAGCTACCCCTCACTGTAATCGTTCAAAAATACTTGGAGGCGGGCCGCGGTGGCTCAGCGGGCAAAGTGCTTGCCTGCTATGCCGGAGGACCTCGGTTCGATTCCCGGCCCCAGCCCATGTAACAAAAACGGAGAAACAGAATACAATAAAACAAGAAAATGTTTAAAAATGTTTCCCTTTCTTCCTTCCTTCCTTCCTTCTATCCTTCCTTCCTTCTCTCTGTCTTTCCTTTAAAAAAAAAAAAAAAAATACTTGGAGCTCAAGAAGTGGTAATATGTAACTCACAAGTATTTTTAGATCATTAGTGAAAACTACAAACCACATTGTTTATCTTGAACTTCGGAATAGATTACTATCCAAGGAGCCGAGAAACCTAAATCTCTTTCTAGTTCAGATTATTAACTTGCTGTCTAGTTTTAGGCAAACCAGGTTAAGTTTCTGGACCCTGATTTCTTCAGATCTACAGTGAGGAAAGACAACCTAGGAGATCTCTAATTTATCTTTTAGCTGTAAAATCTCAATAGTAAAAACAAAGATTTATTGGATTCCTTAGTCTCGCTAAGCAATTTATTCACATTGCCTTATTTAATCGTATAGCAAGCCTGTGAGTTAGATATTGTCATCTTTATTTCAGATAAGAAGCCATTAGGTTAAATAAGTCACCAAGAAAACACAGGGATAAATGTGGGAGTAAGAATTGAAATTCATGTTTTCCCCACTCCAGAGCCTGTATTTTTATCCATTGCCACACTTTGGATTGATAACTAATTCAAATAAAATGGTAAGACACCGTTTCTGAATCTATTACCTTAATGAAGGGATTCCCGCTGCAAGAGGGTCCTAGTAGAGGCAGCTGGAATCAGGGCACCTTCCTTTCCATAGTTAGAAATAAACCTTTCCTTTCTGTAGTTAGAAATAAACCCAGGCTGCACTTTGGCTATCCTGTAATTCTAGAATTCAGTCCATACTCAGGGTAATAAAGGGAAAGTGTTTTCTTTCTAACTAAGCTAGAAAAAGTTTGCTTTACTTGTGTCCAAAATAATTATTAGACAAGCATGAAATACTTTATTAAAAATATTTACTCTTTTTCCTACAGACACTTAACGTGGGGAAAGACACCCAAGAGTTTCAGGAAGTTTTATCTAATCGTTTACATGCAACTTAGTTTTTCTTCCAAATCAAAATGCTCATCTGCACTAGTGGTTTGATATTTCAATAAAATAAAAAGTATTTAGGCTGGTATTTTACTGCCATTTCAGTCTTTTAAATGACTTTTTGATCATCTTATCTTTTTCTCTGTAGAAGCCTCAAAACAGTAAACACTATATTTTACAAAAGAAGAATGATCAGTAAAGACAAACGACCTAATAAGTTTCCCAAAAGAAAAACTTGAGCTGTGCCTCAATAATTATATTGCTATTTTCCCAATTACAGACAGAGACATTAATATCATTCTTTTAAATGTGCCAATAAAAGTCATATTCAGCAAAATTGAATGAGATATTCTACTCATTTAGACATTTTCATTTTGCTATTTATTCATCTCCTTGCTGTATCAAATGGGCTTATTTTTTTCCTCCAGAAAACGCAATTCCATGGATTGGACACCATGATCCTTTCCAATGTTTTTTGAAAATATCTGGACCATGTTTTTGACCTTCAGAACACTCCATTTTAATCATTTCATGCATTTTCCCGCACATTTAGAGGTCATGATAGTGAAGTCTTTGAGGCTCAAAATATAATGCTGCACTTTTATAGCAAAATCTGTGTAAACTTACCTATTAGGTTACTTCTTTAGGTCTAATTGTAAAAAAGTAATGAGATAATGGGTGGTGTGATGGTGGCTCAGTGGCAGAATTCTCACCTGCCATGCCGGAGACCTGGGTTCAATTCCCAGTGCCTGCCTGTGGGAAATAAAAATAAAATAATGAGATAATATATGAATTGTTACTGTGTAATACTTATTCTTTTAAATTATTTCATAGTTATGAAATGAAATAGTGGGACTGGCAATTCAGAAATTCTCTTTCTTTATAGCCTGGTTGTTTGTTTGACATGACATGGGTTTGGTTTATATGATAAGCCCATGACTGAATGTAGAAGAACAATATTATATTGGTCCTATTTTAGGACCCTTTCCTAACTATGAATAAGTGGAAGATCTGTTGTTTTCTCTTCACATGACAGTGTTAATAAAAAGTTATTTATTACCCAAATACCGATTCTGGGGGTTTAGAATCTAATGACAGTAATCTGGTATTTATATCAATAGCTTCAATTTATATGAGGAATATCCATTAATTTCACAAAAAGGAATTTCTATGAATTATAAATAGTAACTATTGATATATCAGTAACATTTTTATAAATATTGCTGTTTCACTAAATATTCCATTTTCTCTAAATTACCATGAAGTGAAAATTAGTTACCAATGTAATAGGGCATAATTTAAAGCAAGGGAGAAAGCAACTCCCAGAATTGTCCTTTTCCTTTCTTCGTTAAGAAATGGCACCATTTCAGGTTGCCTGGAGGTCAATGCTTGTTTTATAAATAACAAAGGATAAAGGACCCTTTCTGGAGTTTTTATAGGAACTCAGTATTTTAGCTGAAAAGATAAGTAGATCAATAATTTTTAAACATATATTGGTTATAGAAACCATTCATGTAAAATGTAACTTAGAATTCCAAGTTGAAACCACTCTGAGTAAGAATAGTTAATATTGCTGAAGTTGTTGGAGATGAGGCTGGTGTAGCACTTAAGTAAGCCTTAGGGTTAGCATGTTTGTGAGGTTCCTGTATTACAGGTAACATTTTCTCTTCATACTCATATGTGCCTTTTTCTGGCTGGCTGTGTTTTTCCTAATGCCCTCATCAGATTTTTTAAGTGGCCAATGATTCAGAAAATGTTAAGAACACCCGATTGACTGAATAGATGAATGACCGAATATAATATTTTAGGAGAATGAAATTCACATTCCTTTTCTATAACCAATTAGGTTATAACCTTGAATAAATCATTTAAAAGCTTTCATCCTCTATTTCCTCATGAATGAAAAAAGAAGCTTCATTTAGATTATTTCAAGTTATTATACTAAATCCTGGAACAGAAAAAAGGACATTAGTGGAAAAGCAGATGAAATATGAATAAAGTCTAGTTTTAGTTAATAGATAACTGCTTAACTGTCCTAGGTACTTTAATCAAATACTATGAAATGGGCCACATTCACATTAAGCATTGGGAATTTATTGGCTCATGGTTTTGAGGCCCAAGAGACATCCAAATCAAGGTATAATCAAGGCAATGCTTTCTTCTTGAATATTGCTACTGACAATTCTTTCTTCTCTGTCATGTGGCACGGCACATGGTGGTGTCTGGTTACTCCTTCCTCTTCTGGGTTTCATTGATTTCAACTTCTTGTTTCCATGGCTGTTTCTCTCTGAACTTCATTCTCTTTATAAAGGGTGCCAGTAAGGGGGTTAAAACCCACCTTGATTGAGGGACATACCTTAACTGAGGTAACCTCATGGAAATGTCCCTACGTACAATGGGTTCACAGCTATAGGAATGGATTAACTTTAAGAACATGCTTTTCTAGCATAGGCACAGCTTCAAATCGCCACACTCCACCCTCTGGACCCTTCAAAAAACATGTTTTTTTCTGCATGCAAAATGTATCCATTCTATTACAATATCCCAAAAGCCTTAAGTCATTTCAATAACCATGATTAGCACAAAATGCATCAAAATCAATTATAGGTGTGGTGTGTCCTGGGGCACAATTCCCCTTCTTTTGTGGGCTTTTCTATATACATAGGTGAGCCTGCTCTCTTGACCAGAGAAGATGTCTTTAGTCCAGATCTCAGCTTCCATGATTCTGCCCTTGAAATGATTTTCCTTCAATCTGTTCCTTTTAGTCCAGGCTGGTAGTGGTTCTGTTGATGCAGATCTTGAAAAAAACAAAAAAACAAAAAGAACCAACTTGGTTTGCTTATAGTATACAGGGGTCCAAACCATCAGACAAAATAACTTTCCACAAATCTTCCTAGATAACTGCATTTCCAATACTGACTTTCCCTGAAATGGCTGACTGGTTCAGTTAAACCCTCCAGCACTATACTCTGGAGATTCACTTTCTGGAAACTCAGAAACCATCCATTTTTGGTTTCTTTGTGCCCAGGGGTTCAGGTCTCAGTTTATCCTTTTCCTCTCACATTTTACTTATGAAATTACAAGGAGAAACCAGATTTGACTTGGAAATCTCCTCAAGTAAATATCTAAGCTCATCACTCTCAAGTTCTGCCTTCCTTCTAACATCAAAATTCAATTTCTCCAAGTTCTGAGCCACTTTAAAACAAGGATCAGTTTTTCTTCAGTTTCTGATAACATTCATCATTTCCTTCCAAGGCCTTGTGAGAAGTACTTTTAAGATCTATGTTTGTTTTTAACTGTCTTCAAAACAGTTTAGGCCTTTTCTATCAAGCATCTCACAATTCTTCCGATCTTTATGCACTACCCAATTCCTAAGCGATTTCCACATTTTTGTTATTTGCAATAGCAGCACCGCCTCTCCCAATACCAAAATCTGTTTTCATTTCTTAAATACTTTAAGTACATATTGTGAAATGGGTTGGATGATACTTTCTTTATGAAGGCTAGCTGCCAGCAACCCTTGGCATTCTTATATGCCATTAGAGACCCACTAAATGTGCTTCAGCCCAGAAACAAAACAATGAAGGAAAGCATATTTGGAGGTGATATTCCATGGGGAGTGGACTGGTAAAACTAGAAGAGAGGTAACTCTTAGGATATTCCAGGGTTTAGCTACAGTCAAGAACTGGGGCTGTGGAAGGGTGAATAAAAAGACATCAGCTAAGGTACGAGAACTTCTAAAGACATAATTGACTTTGTAAAACCACATAGCTATGCTATGTATAATAAAGTCAACACTGGACCTTGGAACTGGAAACCATTTGGATACTCTGTTAAAAATAGTTTTTCCTTATGAATTTTTTTTGAAAGACTTACTTTTAGGTATTGCATATAATCAACCTTCTGAATCAATTCCTCTCCTTTTTCTTATTTATACCAGTCTTCTTAGAGGAAATGACAATTGTATGTTATAGTAAGTAAATGTGTATGTTTCAAAACAAAGCTATCTACTTTCCAAAAAAAACATTAATTGTAAATTGTGTTATGTGAATACACTGAATATTTAATAAGATAGACTGGAGAAGTCCTTTCTAACTAGAGAATTGAAATTGGTCTTAATTTCACCTTAAACTTCTATCATTCAGTTTCTATCACTGTTTTTCTGGGTGTAACCCACTGTGTACAGAAGAAATCACCGACTGCTCAAAATAATATGCTGAAGAATCCTTTTTTATAGCTCTAGTTAAATTGTAAGTATTCTCATGCTTTAATCACCCATTACTAAATCAAATTATTCTATAAATCAGTTTTCATGATAATTGATCAAGGGTGCTCTTCTAGAGATCTTACTTGGGAATCTTACAGATTTGTGAGTTTAAGACTGTCATTTTATTGTATTGCTTTATACAACCCTTTATAATCTGAGTAGTATATAAATTCTCAAATTTCACTAAATGTTAAAGCCATAAACTATCATTGAAATAAATTAGATCATATTTTTTTTCCACATGGAAACTTAGAACCAGAGAATTTAAGTAAATCAATACCATTAACTAATTTGTTCTCTCAGCTTTGTGGGGGGAAAACACAAAACAAAACTCTTAAAAAAAAAAAGAGATCAGATTTACAGAGTTACCTACCAACTCTTACTCCTAGCTCACACTTATTAACTATCTCACCATAGTTTCATTCTACAAAAATTAGCATTTTTAAAAAGCATCATTTTAAGGAGATTGCTATAAAACACTTTAAGATGGTAAATAGAAAAGATAGATTGAACCTTTGAAAAAAAGGAAAGACAGCATATCTTTTATATCCCAGTCTCCAGATGTATTCTCAGGCTGATTTGCCTTCTTTGGGACTGGGGTTTATTGCAATTGGAATTGGTTTGGGAGCATATGAAATAGAGAATCTAGCATTTTTAAAGAGTTGTTTCTGGTCCTAATTTTTAAATAATGGTATCAACTAATGATCGCTCATTTTTAAAGATAAATTTACATATTTTTGTTCCCACTCCTTTTCCTTTGTCTCATAAAGATCAGCATGATAGAATTTTTAAGGAAGAACTGTTGTCAGAAATGAAAAAATTGTGAGGCAATTCTTTACAAAAACTGATTACAGTTTGTCTTTGCTAATCTCTCATTTGAGTTCTGCTTGTAGACATGTAAAATTTTGAGTGAGAGTTCTGGATTTTAAATCTCTTTGTCACTGACTGGAAATGGAGGTTTTAGGCTATAAAAGGTCAAAGATGACACTGCCCAGAGAAGCCCATGGGATGGGATCCCTGTTAGCTATTCAGCATCATTATATTCAGGAGGTTAAGTGGTTTTCAAATTGGCATTCAAATGGGAAATGAACTCCAGGATGCAGGCTTTCTAGAAAACACCACGTGGACAGACTATGGAATCTACAGGAAGTTCACTTTGCCATCAGCATTTAACCCAGGGTAGGTTACAGAAAAAAAATGAGCAAAGATGTCACAGTAGTGTCTCTGAGGCTTTCTGCCTTATAGTTTTCAGGAGATATACAGGAAGACTCCCTTTTTGGAGAACTTATCCATTAACCTAAATTTTAGAATCTACATATTGAAAATCGTGTATCATTGCCTCAAATCCTGTTACTTAAAATGTTTGAAACATTAAAATGGATAACAATTTGGTAAGATCCTTTCTCTGTTTCATTTCATAGGGAGCTAGATTCTAACTTTCCTTATTAAAGACAGGAGTGTTATTTTCAGAGAATGAATCACTGAGTTTCAAGGGATTTTAGGCTGTCTAGCTGACTCAGTAACCATAGATATATTGGGTCTGTCTTCAAACTGCATCAGATTGTGGACCAGTGAAGCAAAAAGCAAATACAGAGTTCCTTCTTGATTTTCACTCAGGTGGAAAGAAGAGGGTAAATAGGAAAAATCCAGGAAGTATAAAACACCAAGAAAAACACAAGGAATCTTCCTTACCTTTAGTTTTCAGAATTCATAGCATTCCTCCAGCACTCAAAATCAATGTCTAATTCATTCATTAAAATACAAATGCATTCCTCAGCAAAAAGGTATTTAGTGAATACTAAGCAACATTTGTGATATCAACTTCTAATTTAACACAGCAAATTAGACACCTGACTTTATCATTAACCTTTTCTAAAACAGTAAAATGATAGTAAAGGTATAGAAAAATATACCCACCCCAACATACAGATACAAAGAATGAAAAGAATTAGTGGAAGAGAGAAAGATGTAAGGTGTCTAAATGAGTGGTATTTGGCTTAATAGAGAGGAGAAAACTGAAGTCTCAGGGCCTACAGAAGAGAGCTTAGATAAAAAGCAAGTCTATTCATTCTAAATCCAAACATCAACGTCTGTATGGAGAGAAAGAGTAAGAGAGACAGAAAGGGGCAGAAACTCATTAGAAGATTAATGTACAAAGTCCAACATATGACCAAGAGAAATTCCCAAAAAATGGCAAGAAGTAGAAACCATTCCAAGTATTTTAAACAGGACAAAATTTAATACAGTGCATGGTGTACTTACAGAATCATTAGAAGGGATAAAGGGGCAGGTTCTAAGAGGAATATCTTGAAATGGCACCTCTAAATTATAGAACTGGCCAGCCTGGGCCAGGATCCCTGAGAGCGCCAAGGAAGTTACAATGGCTGAGGTCTGGAGCCATGGCTACAGCTGCACCAACCTTTGAACATCAGAAAGCTGAAAAAAATGGATGCCTAAATGTGCATTCCATTCATTAGGAAGTTAGATTAAAAAATCACCAATATCCCCATTTTCTTAACACTCTGCGAGCTAGAAAATGAACACTGGAGGCTGCTTCTGGAAGAGTCCAATCTTGATAGCCAGTATTAATGGTCAGTTACCAAAGAAAAATGGGATACATCTCAATTCTGGTATTAAAACCTTGGCAAGTGCATCTAATTGGAGGAACCTAATAATTACTCAGAACATTAGTTGCAATGGAAACGTAGGAAATGTGCTTTCTAGCTGGTAGCCATGTGCGCATCTAATTCTCAATTTGTAGGAAAGAAGGGGAGATTAGATTTTGGGAAATAGCTAATTTAGAAAAAATATGAGGTTTGTTTTTATAAAATATTGAGCCAAAGTAGCTCTATGTTCAGGCAGGGCAATATAGGGGATTAAGTAAAAGCACATACTAAAAAGTGAGATTCCCAGACTCCTCCATTTAACTTCTGGAATGCTGGGAGTCAGGTGTAATCCTACAGGCACAATTGGATCATTGTTACTTGGACAAACTGGCCCAAGGGAAAGCACTAAATCTATTAACATTTCAAACTCCCTAATGAACTGATTGAACCACAATCCAATAAGCTCTTGCCACAAACACAAAGCTTTTAATGAGACTTTAATGCCTCAGACTGAAATAGAAAGAGACTTCTAAAGATATCAGTCATATGTTGGATGCCTTTAATAAGAAAGAGAGAAACAAACAAAAAAACCAACAACCAATAAATGAACATTTGGAGGAAAGTGACAATTCATAGAAAAGAAAACTTCTAAAAAGACTATTAATATTCTAATAGCTATAAGAGTAATTTTGTAAAACAACATGGCACAATTTAAAAAATCATCTTGAAATCAATTTGCAGGTATAAGTATTTAAGATCTCTTTAAAAGGAGGAAGGGGAAGAGGAGGAAGTAGGAATAAGTTCTTGGAAATTAAAAATATGATATCCAAGTTTTAAAAATTCTGTATAAGAATTAGGAGGTAAAGTTGGAGGAAATCTTTCAGAAAATAGAATAAGAAGGAAAAGAATAAGTCAGAGAGAAAGGAAAACAAACTGGAAGATGAACTCACAAATTCTAATATCTGACTAGATAAAATCCAAAGAATGGAGACATATAGAACAAAGCATAAGAAATTGTGAAAGAAAGAACACAAAAATATTTCCCAGAACCAAAAGTTCCATTAGTGGTCATTTTAATGCACAAAAAGATGCACATCATTAATTTTCACAGCACCAGAAGTAGACACATGATGAGAGTGACAAATGAGCTAGGAGAAAATTCATACCCACTAGATTAGGAAGCAGAATAGCAAAGTACTGAGAAGAAAATTTTCCAAACAGAATTTTCATACCTAATCAAACCATCAGTCAAGTTGAAAGGAGAGAGAACACAGGTATTTCAGACAGATATTAAGAGCAAGTCTTTAAAAGGTCACTGTCTATATATTCTTTCTGACCATCAGCTCTGAAGGATGCACCATTTCCATTGCTTCTTGCCTGACCTTAAAGCATCTCTTGGTAGCCAGTAGCATGCACATTACTAAGATATTTCCAGTTTAAAAATAGAGAGTTTCCAGTGTCTCATGAAGATTTCATTTTAGTGGGCTGCATGTGCCAGCAGGCCAGTGGTGGAAGATTTTTCATTTCAACAGGGTTAGTTCTGCACATGGGGTCAAACCAGTTAATAAAATATAATCACTTTATGGAAATACATTTTCATTAAAAAATCATAATTTCTCCTTCTTTCCACCTCTGTCCTCTTCTCCATAGCTATTATGATCAGATGTAGGAAAGCATTGATTGGTTCAGCACCTAGTTCATGAAAGGCGTTACTAGCTACTTGTTGGCTGACTGACTGAATGAATGATTCTAGGTATGAGAGTGAAGTCTGGCTCATTAGCTGCATGACTGGTTACCTTCCCTAATCCTATATTCTATAGGAAATGCATGTGGCAGGCGGCCATAAAGTCTTCCAAAATTAACAATTGAGTCAAACTGGAGAAAAGTGTATAATAGAACCAAAGACCAAGTTTGTGCCTCAGCCTTATAGATTATCAAGCTAGACTTTATAAGTGCCATTTGAAGTGGGATTTGGAAAAGCCATGCCTGAAATATCATTACAATTGCATCATTTTTCTTAAACCTGGAATCTCATGTTAAAATGTAAATGGCAACAAGGTCATCTGTACCTCAACATGATTAAGTTTCAGGTCCTTTTCAAGGGAGAACTTAGGATAGAGCACAACCTATGTGGAAGTGTGTACGCACAGGAGACAAGTGAGTCAGAGAGCAGCTTCATCCCCACAGTGGTGAACGGGCTGCCCTGTCACACTTCATGGTGACAAGTGTCCTATACATGCTTACAGGCCATCATTGGTCCTAGGCAGCAGCAGCTTTTCATCTTGAAAATCAGTATGCAGTGTAAATGCTAAAAGAACTTTTGGAGAAGAGAAAGGGGGAGAGGAACTAGTAGAAAGGAGGGAGAAAGGAAGAGAAAGGAGGCAGGTAAACTAGGATTTGGGTGGCTTCCAAATACCTATTAAATATGTTGCCCAAACTCCCTGGTTGTATATCAGCTACTGGGGGATTACAGCTGGGGATTAATTTAGATTTATGTGGGATCTAAGCTTCCATATCAGTCCTGACGGGGAAGAAATGGATTGTTAGGCAGAGTCTTAGAGCCAGCCCAGGGACTTGAACTTAATAAAGCATTTCATAGGATCAGAGGTTCTAGGGTGATCCGGGTCTAAATTCCTAATCCCTATACGCACATTTGATCATTTATTCAGCACCATGACTGCATCGCCAGGCATGCTGTGTTAAACATTTCCCCTGACCTCCTCCACAGACCCCCCAGTAACTCACTCAGGTTGTCCTATGGGAAGTCCACTGTTCAGATATCATAGGAACAAGGGGGCCTAGGAGTCCCAGATATCATAGGAACTCGAATCAATTTATCCTTAGGTGTTCTAATTTTTATTGTTGAAATCATTTACTGATAGCAACATGTTTACTCAGAAAAGAATAACACTGCATAAAATCTGTTGCCTCTGTGATTTTTAGCCAAGCATACATGAGATTTGTTTAAAATGTCAACATCAATTCATTGTCAATAGTTTCCTTCCAGCCAAAATGCAATGAATTATTTAAAAGCCCTGGCATCCAAAGCAGCTGGTGCCACCTTCTTTTAGTCATTTACAAGCATTTTCATAGCTGTAACACCAACTTTATCTTTTGTTGTCAGCAAATCTCAGTTATAGAAAAACCTAAAGATCTTGTTGAGACCCTCAAGAGATAGGCAAAGGGAATGTAGCTCACAGGAAGTCCTATTTGTTGATTATGGGCTTTTAAGAAACTTGCTAGGAAGACTGGGGTTGTGGTCCTATTTTATAGTTCATGGAAATGAACTTGATTGCTTTGCTTCTTCACTGTTTTTTTTTTTTTCAGATTAAGCTTCTTCACTTTTATACTTCATCCACAGTCATCACCTCTCCCTTTACCTGCAGAACTTACTCCTTTAGATTATACCATCTTCTGCCTTATACTGCTAATATTTTTCTATGAGTATTTCTTGTCTTTTTAAATTAACTTATTCTATGCATCTCTGCTTACCATCCTCCATTCAATAATAGCATGTCACAGGCACTCAGCAAATGTTGGTTGATTGATTGACATCATTGATTGACACCCACATTTTGTACATGGATAGCTCTTCTATTTGAGCTAAGCAAAACAACTGTGGAATTCACTGCAAAGTTAACTACTGTTTAGGACTTTTTATATTTTATTTCTGAAGTGATGGATTATATATTATATTAAAGAAAGTTGACATCTGTGTAAACAAGACAAACAGTACTGACCTCAATTCTGATTGCCATTAACCCCCCATCTAAATCTGAGTTTGGTTTTTTGGTGGTGAAAAGCTATCTCTGTGTAGTCTGTATTATTTACAATAAGTCTAGCTTTACTAACAGAGTTAACAGAACTGGATTCCAGTGCCATCACTATCTTGCTGCTGCCATGAACAAATCACTAACTTATTCTGGTGTGGCTGCACTTTCTCCCTCTGTAAAATTTTCAGGGTAATAGATGTTTTAGTTTTTGCAAAGGGTTATATTTTATCTGAATTTCTGAATTAAATAAAGTTTTTGAAAGAATTTTGAAGTGTTAAAATGAGTCTTACTTCTTTACATCTCAAATATTCTTTTTTTAAAGGAATAATCGATTAAAACTATTTTATTTTTTCCTTTTGAAAGCCAAATGCTACAACTCTGTGATTCCTAAAAGTCAATATAGACTGCTTATATTGTATGAATTCTCAATACTGCTGTTATTGTTTTCAGATGTATTTTATCCATTAAGAATGTTTAGACAGGAATATTTTTTTCCTTCTTAGCATCAGTACTTTTGCAATGTAATGTTGGGTGATCACTTTCACACATTCTTTGTTCTTGCATTCATAATCTTTTTTGGCATTGCTCTCTTTCTCTTAAAACTTTTCTCTCCCCTCCGGGCTCATGAATAAAGCATTGCCCCTGTTTATTCTATTCTGTTTGCTCCTCTCCTCTTCTTCTATGCTCTTCACCTTCTACGTCTACTTTCCCTGTCACCTCTATGCAAAGAGATTTCATATCTGAGTCTTTGGCCCCAAACTCACTCCTCAGTTCACAACCAAACTTGAGTTGGAGATGTGGCTCACCATTCCTGTGTAACTTGGAGATGCTAACAATAACCCTCCTTAGGCAGATGGGATTTGGGGTGGGAGGCAGGGAAGAAAGCATGATGCCTTTCGCTTCCCAGTGCCTTCCAAGCAAAGTTGAAACTCCTTGCTTTGACCTACCTAACCTGCCCTAACTTGTTCTTGCCTCTCTCTCTAAGGGCATCAAATGGTTGGTAACTTGCTAATCCTATTCACAATTCCCTTGTTTCTAATTCTTCTTAAAATAAAATCCATGATGGCTCTGTGATCCTTCTACTGCATTTATTTTTTTATTTTTCTGGACTTCTGTAGCTTCTAATTTCTACCTTTTGTATGGCATATAGCCGATTCTTCTTTATAATACTATTTATCTGTTCTTATTTTCTGTTGCTTTTTTATTCCCTTTCCTACTTGACAAAACTGAGCTTCTTAGACTGTTGTACTTATAAATATATTCACAAGGGTGTCTAGGTGGTTTTTCCTGGACAATAAGTGGCAGTCTATAAAGAATGATTGAATTAAATTGAATTCTCCAGCCACATTTTTAGGTATGGGTATCAAACCTTTCGTGGAACTTGACAAGATTGAAAAATAAATCTCCTCTAGTGTTAGTTTGCTGGGAAAGAATCTTTAAGTATGACTAAAGAGAAGAATTAAGGGTTTGATCAATAAATGCTAGTGAGTATAAAATACAGCTAGAAATCAGTAAACGGATATCACCAACACTTCGATTTATG